>NC_133577.1:98449722-98784722 GCF_964106895.1 Numenius arquata
AGCACATTGCACAAGCTTGGTAGTCTATTAGCTGGGGCCACACAGCTTCTGCTTGACCCATGGCATAAGCAGAGCAAGGGAACATCTGCCTGCAGAAGACCATTTAGACATACACTCACATTTATTGCTCTGACTGTGAAGTCACTGGCTTCATAACTTACATTAATATAAATTTGAAAAATGTATCCTTTATATGAACAATGGAAGCTCTATACGCTCATCTGGCCAGAGGGCTAAACATGCGTACTGAAATATTATCTTCTCCATCAGGTTATACAGCTTTTCTAAAAATAGGTCCATTGCAAATTCTGCTTTAAGTTTAAGAATTTATCTGAGCCACAAAAGGTGGTGGATTTAACTAGCTAAAGAAATAAGAAGCAGAAATGAAAGACAGCTTCACCAAAGAGCAAGTCACTTTTTGAGGAATACAAACAGAAAATTTGAAATAGCTGGTATAATTTAAAAACAGATGGGGCATGACGCTTTAAAATCATATTTTACTGTTTCTACCTCATGACTCCAAAGTGCTGCCAAATTGAATAAGTAGATAGTAGCCAAAGCAATAACTGGCATTTTAACTTGCTCTCTCCTTTTATACTTGTATACACACATATATAAAGAGATTGAGAGAAAAAGAGATGATCCATGAGAATGGAATTTGAATTAAAAAATTGCTGGGCATTTACTTTTCTATTTTACTCTCTAAGGTCCTCAGTTCTTCTAAGAAGCAAGTCAGCCCTGTTTTGCTTCCTGGCACACCAAGAAATTTTGATTAGCCTTAAATTCAATACAAATTAAGGATGGATGATGGGTTTTAACTGCTGAGTATAATTGTACTTAGCTCTTAAACACTAACTGGTCACAAAGCAGGATCTAGATGAAATATTAAGTAATTTCAAGTACTTTAAATGCAAGAAACATACATAACCCTCCAATGGCAATATGTATCTCCATTTGCTAAAGCTCCTTCTTCCTCTTCCTGTGGGCATCCCCACTCCCTACATCAAGGCACAGGAGCCCAAAAGATAAAAGAAAAGAAAACTAAAGCTCATCCATGTATGTGCTTGTGAACATGGGTAGAGATTTTAAAAGAACAACACACTTAACATTTCCTCATCAGAAAATGTTTGGTATCTGGCACTTTCGAACCTGAAAGTATGAATCTATTATGCAGGTACTGAAAGAAGTAAATTCCTCTTTTTTATAATTTTGAAATAAGTGGCTTTATAACACACACCAACGTTTTGCAGCACTTAAGTCACAGCCATTAGTTCCCTGAGGGTCTAGGTTAGCAGGTCTCCATCTTGATTTTCATGAGGCCTTCACATTTATATTTTTCTGGTACTTTACAATATTTGGTCTTGAAATGCTGTCTATGCTGCCTTATCTGCTGTGAAATTGATAGCTTGGATTTTTTCACTTAGTTTTCTTCCCTTTTGCAACAAAATCAGGGGGCTAAAATTTAAGGTCCTTTAAAGGTCCCTTCCAAACATCCTAAGATTCTACGATTTATTTATAGCAACAGGCACATGCAGAAGAATTTGGTCACATTTTATGGTAAGAAATTAAAAAAAAAACCCTTTTATTTCTAATGAAACAAAAAAATTGTTTTATGTGGGAGCACTTTATAAGTTTCAACTCTTTAATCAATATTAGAAATGTGCCTATACCTAGCTGAAATCTCTTTGAGGTGATTGCAATTGACATTTTTCTCTGCAATTTCAGATGTCAACAAAATACAGTTTTTCAAATAATCACTGATAAAATAGGATCTTAAATACAGTGGCGAGAAAATAATTTTTAAACAACAAACATAGTAAGTTATAGAAAACACACAAAGTGCAAATAAACTAATTTCACCAGATACATTGCAAACAATAAAGAGTTTGAACAGCTCTACAAAGAAATAAATCTACCTTTGGTAAAAGTCAGGTTTTAGGTAACCTATATTTTTCTTATGCAACTTATAATGTAGCACCTTAGTATAATGAGAAATTCTAACATCCTTGCAATATCCTCAGTTCCTTTGATGTCAGCTTGTAATTTCCTTTACATAGAGAGCATATTCTTAGTGCTATTTTAATATATTTTAAAGTTCATATTATTTGTACTGTACCATGCCCCTGATTCAAGGAAGTGCTGATCAAGTATGTCTGTACGTGCTTTCACAAATAGAAATTTTTGAACTGCAAACTAAAATCTGAACACCACATATAAATTGAATGTTTAATTTTTTTTCAGACTTGGTATCTGAACGGGCTTTTTCAGCTCCAAAATCCTGAAGGTTTCTTTAACTGCAATAATTAGGAGTAGTTCTAATTTAACTACGTTTTAAGTATTTTAACTTCTTCCCACTCTGAATTTGATTAATGAAACATCGACAAGTAAAATAAATCATCTCCTATTTCACAATAAAATAAAGCCTGAATAACCATAGTCAAGATAACTGTTGCTGATTAATTTAACAGATGTGTCTCTGGATTTTAAAATTCAGTATCAGTCATTAATTGCAACAAGACTTTTATGATCCCTTTGGTCAACAACTATGAGTTAATGACAACCACAAGGTAGGGCAGGTATTCAAGTCCATGAGGTCATGTCCTTTACTTCTGAACCTGTTTGCATTTTGTTCTTTAGCAAGCCAAGGCAGATTGATTGCCACGAAGTGCTGTACCAGGCTGAACCCAGACAAAGCATAACTAGAAACGGTGTTAAATTATCATTAAATAGGTTCCTTTTTTTCCCTCCTTCATAGCTGTGACAAGACTCTGGCTTGTTAGTACTGCCTGCATAATGGCCCAGTTTAATCTGTGGAAATTCAACCGGACTAGATGTTTGAATTGTGTTCTGTCATTTCATTCTGAGGTTATTTAACCCTTCCTTGACACTGCTGTAACACTTTGGTCAATTTTGAAACAAATAAGTTGTTTTAAAATAGAAAGTTGCAATATTTTGCTTTGGAAATTTTCTAAAGAAATAATGCAATATTTTACAAATTGTTAGGGTATTTTTAGACTCAAAATGTTTGCCAAATTGGTCCTCAACTTATGATTAGTTTCAGTCCATCTCATATTTCTTTTCCAATCTTGCTTGACCAAGATCTGTTTATTGGCTCGGAGAAGGGCTACAAGCTCCTTAAGAGCTATTGGCTGCTTCCCAGAAGTGAAAGCAGATAAAATGCCACTCCAGTGGTTACATCTAACCTTTCTTTCTCCTGTGCTTTATCCTGTGTCATGTTTCCAGAGCTGTCTAAGACAGAGAAGGACATGGACATGCCACGCTGTTGAAAATTGAGTTTTGAAAAGAAAAAAAAATGAAAACCCTGCCAAACTAATAATGAATTTGGGCTTTCCATTTTTATATTTTCTTTATGGATTGCATTTCAGGCAGAACTGGTCAGTCCCAGCCCCCACTAACATCACGATCTCCAATACTTCCCACTATTGACCTGTGATATAAGTGCCTTATAACCTCATTCAGTTTTATTTGGACTGGATTTTTCCGTGATGGGTAACAAGATAAAGCAAACACTTTATATGCCCATATACAACTTTCATGTTTCGACAGCTAATGAGTGATCAATATTAAGTAAAAATATGACTTCTGGTAAATTTCTTCAGGTTTTGAAATAAAATCTTCGGTTTTGGCAGTAACCTTCTTGAGGTGGAGGAACTACTTTCCAGGGTTGGCCAAACAAAAACCTCTGAAAAAATGCTAGTGGGCACAGCAACAGAGAACAGGGATCATTAAAGATTATGCATACTTGTAAAAGGGACATGACCTGAGAATTCACTGGCAGGCTTGATTCTTGCATTTCTATATTCTTTGAGTGCTTGAACTCGCAGCCTTGAACTTCTGTTAAGGGAGGCCTCTGTGTGTAAGTTGGCATGTGTATTTTAGTATTAATTAAAAAATCACCTTTAAAGAGAGATCAAGAATATAAGGCTGCAACAAGAGCTCACAAAATATCAACAGTAAGTGGACTACATAAAAGTGATATGAGCAAAACAATCAAGATGGTTTTTTTAATCATCTCATTTAAATCATGTTAGTGCTCATTTAATCATGTTAGTTTCAGAGAGGCTTAATTGTAAAATAAGTTGTGCAAAATAAGATTTTCTCTTCATTTTGCAACTTTTCCACTAGAAATTGATATTAAACATATACAAAATAATATATCTTAGGTAAAATATGGTACATCAAGTCCTTTTCTGGAAAGAAGTTACTTGTGTTGTGTCCAGCCATTAATTAGCCCAATAAAATGCAAACCAAAGCACAAAAAATAATTTTACTTTTCATCACAAAGTTATGCAGAGGCTCCATTTTACTTCATGGAGAAATGCCTTTAACTTGAAGTGTTTAGTACTGCATTTATCCTAAATATAACTCAACTCAAATTTAGTTCTTAATTAGACTTTATAATACTCTGTTTGAAATAGACCTAGCTTATTAACAGTTAAAATATCAACTAGAGCAATATTATTATTGGCATTTGAAATTTTAGAATAACATTTTTATATATTTTTACATATTCTTATATATATATGAAGAAGGATAATGGCCTGATAATGTTCTGAACTTCCTGCAGTTCATTCTGTTTCTTTCTCTAATCACTTTCAATTCCTGCCCATGCCAGTATGCTGGTGATACAGTCCATCTTTGTTTAACCCCAAACAGGAATGTTACAGCCTAAATTTTACTTTGTGATTTCTTTCTGAGTTTCTTCCTGCTTTCATGATCTACTTTAAATATATATATGTGTGTGTGTAATAAGGCATTCTAGATGGCAAGGTAAGTAGCTGGAGCAAATGAGAAAAGTAGACATATTGTGTTTATGTCTTTGATACTCAATTCTTGCCAGAGCATTTGCGATTTATTTGCAAAGTCTGAATAAATTTTAGGGGTCTGGGGTGGGGGCTAGTTGGTTGAGTTTGGGGTTTGGGCCATTATAAAATATTGGCCACCAGAATCTGAGAAATTTTTTTTAAGTAACATTGCCTAATTTTGCCTCTAATTTAGTTCCCGTATTCATACAGAAAGTTAGAACTACTTCATTCTCTTTAGTTTAATATTTTCTGTAAGGTCACTATAATTGCACTCCCTTGATTTGTAACACCAATAATATTGCCATTTGTCTTATGATTTTATACCTTATATTTCAAGCAAGTATTAGTGACAGAGATTTTAACAGAAATAGAGATTTTAACACAGGTGGAGTAAACCTACCTCCCCATGCCACGTTCCCCCCAGCAGCAGCTAGTTTACTGGCTAACACATCTCCCGTGAACATGCTAGTGCATCGCAAAGGCCACAAGACTTGCCTTTAAATGGTAAAAAAAAAACTTATAAGACCTCCAGCTCAGACCACTTTAGGTGCTTGACCCAGTCTTCTCTTAGTATATGAAGGGGAATTTGTGGGCTATGGACCTTTCAGGATTCCGAGTATTGACATAAGGTGGTTTTTTTTGCTATCCTATTTGCATGTCTGTCCTCTAATAAGATTTTATATTACTTCTCAAATCTCAAGTTCAGGACAGGTCACATCTTGTTTAATACACACTGAAACCAGAATAAAGTAGCACAGATACTTCTTACTGTATTCTAGACTAAGATTAAGATCTGCTTTCGAAATACAGTCATCAGTCTTTTGATATGATATGGTTCCAGACCATTTAATCTGTATAGTTCCTTCAGGAAACAATATTTCTGAATGCTTAACAAAACATTCCTGGAGCAAGAAGTCATTCCACATTTCACCCTTCCAGCCTCAGAAATCAACTGTGCTTATTGCATGTGTGTTTTATTTTGTTTGGCTCTTTGTTTCCTTTAGTTTAGAGATCAAAAAATGAAGCTGTACTGTAAAAATAATCCCTGTGTGTGTTGAAAGGAAGAAAAGGGGAGAGGATGGGGAACATTTCATTGTATATGGGTTGTATCTAACAACTTTATTAACAGAGTGCTTCAGATGCTTTGCATTAAAACTTAATATAAATAATGCCGAATGAGTGCCAAAATCAACTGCATTGTTGGATAAATGGTATCACTGCACCCAAGTCATGATTTATTCTGACAAAAAATTGCTTGCCTGCAATTAAAGGTTCATTATTCTACCCTAAGATATAAGTAAACACTGATCATAAGAATTTAAATTATCATAATGGTTTATATAAATTCTATGATCAATTTTTATTCTCCTAGTTTTATGCTTCTAACAGCCATTACATAGTCATATTAATATTGATAATTGCCACAGGCATACATTAAATACTCTATTTTCGTCTCAACCCAGTATCAGCCTGAACTTACATACATCCTGGTTGCCCTCCACAATCTGCTACACCATTTTCTTATTGCATGTTTTTTCTTGTTGTGTCTACCCATCTCTCTTCCTTTGCTCACTAAGTCATGCTACCCTCTCACTTGTCCAGTATCTAACATATATTTTTACAGAGAAAAAAACACAAGGGGGCCAAAAGAAAGGAGTGAGGAAGGGAAGAAGAGGAAGCTAAGAGATTCTTGAAGAAAAAGACAGACTGATTTTCCAAGTGCAGGGGTGATGATGTAGGTGCTTGAACACATTGGCTCAGAACACTGCAATGATTTCTTATCTACTTCTGCTGTATAACCACATATCAGTAACCTCAAAAATTTTTCCTTTCTAAAAATTTCCATTTGGGCTCTGACTGAAAGTGAAATGTCCTGGGAGGTTTCAGCAAAAGGAAGTGGTAGCTTTTTATATGGACTGAGTGTAAAGAAACCATGCTTTCCCAAAAATAAATTAATTTTAAAGTGCCAAAAGACTTAAAGTCTTCCTGTTGACTTATTTTTCTGGGATTTTGTATTTTAAAGATATAAATACACACAAAAACAAACCTGGAAATACTACTTAATCATCCGAGCAAAGTGTAATAGATATTTACCCAATTAAGAAATCAAGAGGCAGAAAATGCCAAAGGTTGCAAGCATAACCTTAATTCAATTAATCTTTATTCCAGCCATAGTTATTGGTTATTTAGTCAAAATAAACGATGCTGTTCCCTACCCCATGTTTACTGAGCTAACTGCACAGCTGCAGCAGAAGCCACATGGGACAGCTGATCAGGGATGGTCCCCTCCCATAGCACCGCCTGGAGCAACAGCCCAGTTTTGTCCATGGGACAGGCTAACATTTTGTGTACTAACATGTCAGTCTCTTACCGAAGCAACAGAATATAGGACTTTATGGAATTTAATATATAAGAAGTCAAGAAATGCCATAATCGTTTTGTCCATGTCTCCTTTAATCTGTTGTTCTGCATATTCTTAGGTATGTAATTCTATATGTTATTTAATTAAATGAGCACACACTCATTTGTCCTCAGGAAAAGTGTACATTTACAAGTAATGCATGCAAAAATACTTTATTCTTATGCAGAATCCAATTAATTTAAGAATTCAGTTTGTCTGCATAGTTTTGTTTATTTTGGTTTTTGTTTTTTTTTTTAAATTGGCCTAGTTAATCATGGTAATCCAGCAGTATTACTCTGTCTTCACTGATATTAAAAGCAATGAGCTCCTCATGTTTAAATAAACCTATTTTTATTTTTCTGCCTGGGAATGTATGTGCTTTGGACTAGATCATAACTGGATATTTGTGAGTTTCAGCTAATTTCTCTTGTCAGCGGCCTTGAGGGGAAAAAAAGGTATTTAATCAAATGATTCAACATTATCTAAGCAAGAACTAAGTAACCATGTTCATATTATTCTTATGAGCACTTCAGTTAACCCCAGTGAGACTACTCATCTGAATCAAATGAACAGGATTAAGCATTCCGATTGCTAACTAGTTTGTGTGATATCAAAATGGATATCCATGTAGTCTGAATATTAAAAATTGAGTTAAGGACAGAATTTTGATTCTGAGGATCACTCTTCTAATTTAAATGACTGACAACTCATAAAATGCAGAAGTTGCTTCCGATAATGTAATCTAGCAGTTCCTCCAATTCAAAAAGGCATTTGTCTGTTAACTAGTATGTGAATTTTAGCACTTTGACCCAAGGAATGTTCTTTGATTACACTTGTACAGCACCTAACACATAGGGTGGCAACCTCAAGGCACTCACTGGCAGTAGTTTTGCCATTAATCATAGAAAGAGACCAGTTGCAGTTGTACCAGCTGGCGCAGTAAGACCTGGGACAAGGTTACAGCAGAATTCACTAAACTCTGAAAATTCAATACTAAACTGAGACTTTGGTCTTTATTTGTCAGATATCACAAGTTCTTGCAACAGATCTTACATAACCTGTGGCAGATGCTGTAATACATAAACAATTTGTATTGAGCTAAGAGGAAAAAATAGTTGATGTCTTAACTGTGAATGTCTTTACTTCTGTGCATTTGGTTTTACTCCTTAAAAAGAATTATTTTTTTGGTGGTGGCTGGTGGGAAAGCAGACCTTTTCAGGAGTTCAGTGTCACAGATACATTTTCTGCCACCTGCAGATGTTTACCCCTCAGGCAGAAACAAGTGCATATTCAAATTGCTGTGATTATTAAAATGAAGTCTCAACCACATATTTGCAGAAGTAGTCTACAAAAGTACATTAAGAAAAAAAAATAAGTACATCACACCAGCCAAAGCAAGCACAAGTTATTTCTTCTAGAAGAAATGCAGCATAAATATCTGGTTTGTTTGGAAGCTATTTTAATCTGCTTTTGTAATTATTGTCTTCTTCTCTTAGCCTACATGTCAGTGCACATCCAGTGGGCTGAATTACATATGAGATCAAAAATCTGGTTCCATTAGATTTCTCTTTCCTTAAACCCAATGAGACAGTGCAGAGAATCACATTTCACAGGGAACGTGTCAGCAGAAGGAACTGTAAATGCCAGCATGAATCGCCCATGGCTCAGTGTTTCCTCTCATGTTAAACTTGCCCTGTTAGAAAGTGAAAAAAGTTGTTCAGCTTTGCTTCTTGATGTTCTTCAGGCTCTCCAGAAGGATTGCTGTGGCACTGGATGATGACCTCAGTGCTCTCAGAGCTGCTGGTGGCACATGGGCTTGCAGGGGACAGCCACCTGGAGAGGAGGGCAGTGCTGGGCAGCTGACAATCTCTGCATCAGCAGCTCACCGGGAACTTTACAAGGTCATTTTCCTGCCTTCTACACATTTCCCGAAGAACCAACAGAACCTTAGCCAAATATTTCCCAGAGTTTGAGTTTGGGATTTTGTGGTCCACAGCCTGAAAGAGCTCCAGGGGCAGAAGCCTTTGTTATGCATCATTACCTTTTCTCTACCCGCTTTAATAAATGAGAAATAAAACACAATGAATTACATGATTAAGCAGCTGAAAGTGGATTCTGCCAAGAGCGCTGAGACCCACTGCAGCCTGAGAAGTGCCTTTGAATACAATCCTGTCTTTGCCCAGCCTCCCCTGTTAGCATTTTCCTAAGAGCCTAGTTCTCACCTGTCAAGTTCCCCAGCCCTCCCAGTTGGCAGCAGGAATAATTGCAGCTTCTGAAAATGACTACAGCAGTCTCTGCTTCCATCTTTTTTGACTGTTGTCAGGCACTGCTCCCTCTCTGCTCTACCCACACTTCTCTGCCCTGTGTAAACTCCTGTTCTCAGCAAGGAGGGAGTCCTTCTCTCATGATGGGCTCCATGGCAGGAGGGCACTAGGTCCCCGAGTCTGAGTGTATGCGGGTGCCTGAGCCCCACAGAGACACCCAGATCGCAAAGGAATCTAGGCACCCCAGAGTTAAGTCTTCATGCTTCATCCCAAAGCACTGCACTTCCATCAGACTCTCACTGCAAAGATATATTTGCCAACTCCTACATGGAAGGCTGACTTTCAGAAACACAAATTTTGGAAGGTTTTGTAGCTAAGTGCAAAGAACTGTCTATATGTTCCACTTTGACCAGGATTGGGGAAAAATAATTAGGAAACTGCCTTCCCTAGATTTCATTTGATGTCCTACAAATACAGCAAGTACAGAAGCAGAAGGCTGAGCATATAGTCCTGACGGCGCAACTGTTTACAGAGCTGTCTTAGTACCTGGCTCAGAAGAGGTGAGCCGGGGACTTCCACAAAAATCCATTCCAGCTGATGCACAGAGCAGTCCCAGTTCCAACATGAGTGCAGGGGTACAATCAGTTAGGAGAGGGCAGAAAAAGCTGAGTCCAGCACTGCTACCAGGGAAAACGGCTGTGCAACAGATGCCTCAAACACCTCAGCTTCATTGATCTGCAAGCTGATCTGGAAAGATAAAAGGGAAGAAGGGAAGGAAGGTTGCAGAGGAGCATCAAGCAATGAGACGTCAAACCCCAGCTCTGCTACAAGTATTTGTTTCAAACAACAGCTGTTTTCCATGAAGCTGACTTGAAAATTGGTATCTTCCTACTTCTGAGAGAATTTGTTCACTTCATCTTTTTACTGGCAAAAGTACTGTTATTGCTTTTCATTCCTGCCAGCCCTGCAGAGCCACCTCAGTGCTGGGGAGGTGAACTGGAGTCTATTTTGGCATAAAGCAGAAAGAACACAGCTTGAGCTCAGATCCCAGGGTGAATTTTCAGTGCTGGCACTCAAGAAAGTTATGGTTTTATTTGTAAATTAAAAGAGAGGTCAACAGGAAAGTCATTGGGGAAAAAAAAAAGAAAAAAGCAAATATGGGACCCTACCATGCCATTTATAGTCTCTTTATAGATGAGAGCACAGTTTATGTAATGTAATTTGAGTTATAAATAATATTATTGTTTGTTTCAGCCAAAAAGCTGTAGCTCATTTAATTAAGAGAATGGATGTGTTTGTGTTGTGTTACTCATTACTTTACTGTAAAATATATCTGTAATGATAATCTATGGAAAAGGCATGGCAGTGGCAGAGAAAAAGATAGTAAAGGAACTTACTCAAAGTATTTCCAGTAAGAAAAAAACCTGATGATTATCGGATCTCTTTGTTCCTTTGAATCAAAGAGCTGAAAAAAAAAAACAAATTCTAAAGAGAAAGAAATAAGGAAGAAATGTGATTTGACAGATTTAGTTTTGGAGTGCAATGTTACAAAGGGACCATTTGTACCAATAAGTCTGTGAGAGAGGCTTAGTCATTTTCTAAATGTGTGCAACACTCCGGGTGTCCCATTCCCTTGGCTGGTGTGCAGTGCATACTCAGCAGTAAGCCATACAATATTATATCAGTCTTTAATGTTCACTTATTTCAAGCACCATTGATGAGGAATTACTATGTGACGTGAAACAGAAATGTTCATTGCAAAAGAGAAAGAAACATTCATTTTCAAATATTGTAAATTGAAAACAACACGCAAAAACTCTTATATAGCAAAGAGTATGTCACACTGTCCAGAAATCTGAAATGGCAACAGCGGAAGATTTGTGGTACTTCTCTGAGCCACGTAAATGCTGACATTTAGTTTTTACAAATCTGATGTTAACTGCTTTTTTTTTCCAGAAAGAAAATAAGAAATGAGGTTTTAAGAAAAATAAAACGTTAAGCACTACAAAACAATAATGTATAACATCAGGTTGCAATACATGGAACAGATTGTTTCCATCAGGAGTAAGGCAGGTGGGGGAAAAGTGAAAAAGAAATACATTCTTGTGAGGCAAGGTTAATGAAGCAAGGGGATGTGATTTGATTTTTAATTAATGGATCCACGCAGTGAATAACTACAGCAACACATATAGCAGGATGTCATGAGCTATTTCCGTGGCTCCCTATCGTGGCTACCCCTTTGTGTGGGGAAGAGGCAAGGGATGGGAGACTGACAGGGCTTTCCCCTTTGGGTCCAGAGACCAAAGTCCAAGCTCTGGTCTGTACTGGTGCCAAGGGCCGTTTTGAATAAATCCAGTTATAAATAGAAACTCGTTGGTTGAAGCCAGGGACTCAAAGGCAACTGAATGTGATGCTGGCCACATCACACCCCTGGCTTTCACTAGTTACAGAAAATGGTATACTTCGGTCATGCTTGTTTGGAGAGCCACATAGGCAGACCTTTGACTCGTTTCAATACAGGTTGTGGAGGGTTTAGTGACCTGGATTTACATAAGCAGGGACAATTAATGTTATAGATATATCCCTGTGATAGTTAATCACAAGGATGTCAAGCTAATAAAAGAAAATCAAAGCCAAGGTGGCTAGGCTACTTCCATCATTTAAACTGAAGTAAATGTATAGACCTAGGTCTTGAAAATTAATCTAGATTGTTCTTATTTTATAATAAGATTTGGCCATTGTATTATTCCAGTCATCTGAGTACCACAGCCAGCAATTCCTAGTTGTGGGAGCTGGCAAACTTGTGGTGGATGTATGTTGGATCAATCAGCCAGGCTGAAACCAAGTCCAAGTGGTATCAAACATAAAAGGAAAACAAAAAAAAACCACACACACACCCCCAAAAAAAAAAAAAATTAAACAAAAAAAAACCACCACCAAAAAAAAAAAAAAACCCACAGAACTGTAGAGATATCATTGCTTGGGAAGAAGGGCTAGAGAAGTCAGGAAGCCACAGCACAGCTCGCGTACCCTATGACAAACTGTGTGTGCTGCCACAGGGTCACAATTTACGTTATCCCTATGTTGAGCAAAGGGGCAGTCAGAACTGAGCACAGCAAGCAGCTTAAAGAAAATTCTGAA
This sequence comes from Numenius arquata, assembly GCF_964106895.1. Classification (NCBI taxonomy): domain Eukaryota; kingdom Metazoa; phylum Chordata; class Aves; order Charadriiformes; family Scolopacidae; genus Numenius; species Numenius arquata. Next base: position 98,462,355 of record NC_133577.1, read on the forward strand.
TGAGAATGAAGGTGTAAATCGTCACACAACTTCAGAGGCAGGCACTCTTTGACAGGGCTTCACCAGTGCCAGCTGAACCATCCATTCTCACCAGAGCAGCAGCACGTTTTGTACTGATGAGCAGTCATGGCAAGGGAGTAAAAATCAGAGATTAAATAGGACAGCACATCTGGGATGGAGGCCACCCATCCTGGTGGGGGTCTGGGCTGGAGCCTGCCAGGGAGTGGGCACCCATCCTGAGGAGAACGGAGCCAGGGTGGGGACTTCACCCAGCAGCACCCAGGCCCCAAGGAAAGATGTGCCCATGAGCCCCACTGCAGCCAGGGTTATCTGGGACCATGGCATGTCACCAACGCACAGCAACACTGGGGACCATCCATTAACTCACTGTGCATCGTCCCTTACCCCAAATATAAATAATCCTCTGTGAAAGCAAGGAAATAGAAAACCAGTGGGGAAAAGTTGCTGTAATAAAAATAAATTACATCTGAGATGGATGTGCTTCATCAGTAGATTTCTACATCATTTTTTTAAACATCTTCACTGAAGAAACAGGTTAGTTCATAAGAAAAAACCACTTCCATCTGATGAAATGGAGACATGCTGACTGATGATGAGGCTTATTGAAATACTTCAAGGCTTTAACGGAATCTCTGCCTCTGCTACCAAAAATATGACAATATGCTTGAGGTTTTTGCATTTCTGTACCACAGAGAGAAGACCTACCTGAACCATCTAATTTTGGAATAGCGTGAATTCTCAGGACCAATGAAGGGAGCATGCCAAGGTAATAAATCGTTCACTACTTAGCAAAGAGGAAGAATTTGGGGACTCTGGCATGGCAGCAGAGACTTTATAGAATTCAGCAGGAGTTTTAACCTTTCAACTTGACTGGAGTGGGCAGTTTCTGAGAGCCCTTGAGGGGTACCTAAGAAAAGCTTTTGTCAGTAGGATCAAATTCACTGCAGAGAATCCTTACTTATTCAAAATTCATTAAAAGTCTGCAAATTTAAAATAGTTTAAAACTGTTGGCATAATAAGCCAGTAGTAAATGTGAGCAAATCAGGTAAAAAAGAAGAAATGAAACTCATTAATGTAATTTCCAGAAGAAATAGCACAGTTTAAAACAAAGGATAACATAAAGATTACAACACATATTTATTTTTATTCTAAAAGTTGCTGATTATTTCTGCTACAAAATATGCAAAAACTCATTTGTTCTGAATGATGAATGCAAAAACAGTGTGTATAATATTGCTCTGGTCTGTGTTAATTGATCTTTTGTACTCAACATCCCACTAGCTTAGATTTCCATAGTCATCCTAACCATGAACTTCTGTATTTTTGACAAGTCTTTAGGGTCTGTATACACATTTTTAAATTAGTTAGTTCAGCACAATTGCTATGAAAACCAAACAGAACGATATGACATACTCCGAGATTGACTAGTTTAAGGCTGAGGAAGACCTGTAAGGTATATCATTAATCAAACAAGTTTAGATCTTTAGTGAATGAATGTGTTGAGCAACATTGAATACATTCAAGTGATCATATGTCTGGGGAGGTATACTGTGTTTATAGTGTAAGAACACTCTTTGAAAGATTTATACCCAAATCCTGTTGGTTGACTGGAGCTGCTCCAACATTTAAAGGCAGGGAAGGCAGTAGATGATTCCCCTGTGGCCTGAAACAGTGCAGCAGAATGGACACCACAGGTCAAAAACCAACAAACCACCTTATTATTACAGGGGAGTTTGCACACTTAAAGAATAGTATTTCATTAAAACTGCACCTACTTTATACCGCCTTGGCATATTTCCCTCTGTCTTTTGGTATTAACTGTAAGCTACATAACATGTATTTATAAAAAGATGAGTGATAGTAGTTTGGGTCCTGCTAAAGCCACAAAGTTAATGGAATTGCTACTGCAACAGCAGGCGGGACAAGCTTGGGGAGAGAGGGAAAGGGAAAGGAAATGTTGGAACCTGCTCAGGGCTTTGGTGTGTTGGCATCCCCCATTAGCATGGTGAAAATAAGTTTTAGCCATGTAGAAGTTATCAAAGCTATATTCCTTGACATTATGCTCTTTTGTTCTCCAAATTCAGCCACGTAGGTCCAAAAATTCACGATTCTGAGTTTTCAAGGTTGAAAGAACACCACTTTTTGTATATCCAAAGAGAAATTGTATTATTTGAGCATGAAAGACAATGTATATTCAAAGACAGAAATTCCAGCAATTCAATGACAGTACCATTTTCAACTTGATCTGTGTCTGTTGGCATGTATTTCTCAGTAGTAGTGTGGACAGTGTAACCAAGGACATCCTGCTAGTCTTATTCCTGCTAATTCACTTCATCTCACGCTGCCAAACCAGAATCCCTAAGAATAATTTGAGCCCGTTCCAAACAAATCTTTTCCTGTCTCCTCTATTTATGAAGATCCCAATTTCTTTAAATCACATCCATATATTTTGAAAATATTACGAAAAAAAAAAAAACCAACCAGGTTACACTTCTTAATAGACTCATTGTAATAATTATTACAGAAAATACAATTTTTGCATTTTAATAAATGTATTAATTCTTCTGGTATTTCTTTATTTAGATCTATGCCATTGGAAGTGTTTCTGAGCACTACAATAGTCAATTGATTTCACATTCTTTTTCTGGCAAAAACACAAGTATTTTTTTAATTCTCAGTTGACATTTTAGCATATTTGTTTGTTTTCTTATAGCTCAGAATTTTTCACTCTTCGTACCTGAGACATGTATAATAATTCTAACACATAATTCAGAAAACTGAATGGAAGGATATCAATCTAGATTATATCTGAACTGTTGGATCTTCTCATTTCTCCTGCTTGGCCTTACTTCAGCATTTCAGAGAAATTTCATATATCGAAGGAACTTGAATATTTTGCAGTAACATCTTCTTTTCTCTCCTTATTAGTCCCAAGAATGTGGATTTCATTCATTTATTGTTTTGTTTAGGTGGCTGAATTCTTCGTGCAATTTATTCTGCTGAATTTTGGAAGGCTTGAAATATTATTAAAATGGAAATAACAATGGTAGGTGAACTCTTACGGTTCCCGTATGACTAAAAATAATGTTTGTCAGACCTGTTATTTTAGAAAAATAGCAACATTAAGTTATGTTATTTTAGCATAGCTGTGGACACAGGTCTATTAGGCTAGCCCAGGATTCAGTGTTTATTCTCTCATAAAAGCGGATAGGTGTTAGAGGGTGGCAAAGTCTTCTTAAGGGAAACACCTGTCTGTTGGTCTGGCTGATGTTGCAGGAGAGACACTTCTGAGGTATAAAAGAACGACCAAGTGTTGTTCATGTTTTGTGCAAAGTGCAGAGCTTTCTCTGTGAAATGTAGAAAGTAATTGTTATTGATGATTACACTGGATAACACTTCAGAGGTTTAGCAGGCAGCTGATTCAGTGGTGATCACATAATGATACTAAGTTCTGTTAGTTTTGTGGTATTCTGTATAAGAAATCTGTAGGCGTAAAGCCCTACCGTTTCCATAAACTATGAGCATCCAGGTGCATTATGGTTCAGCTTAGTAAAACGGCTCTAGACAAGCACAAATGTATATGTCAGTTTGCATCTAAGTTAACCACTATTTTCAACAACACTATGTCTATCACAGGAGACTTACTGAAAGGATGAAAACATTTTAGAAATAAAAAAAAAAAAAAAGCAGTGACTTTATAAATATGATGACATTTTGCATTTCATGCAAAAGATGGAAAGCCAGGCTGAATAAAGACAAATTAAAGGGACATATATTAGCTGATAAAATTCGTGATGAAAACTAGGAACATAGGAATAATGAAGAGGAAACAGTCATACCCCTAAAAGTGGGCTAGAAGGCAGTTCAGCAGTAAACCTACTTCCAATCTTAAATGTATTCACATACTTCTACTGAATGCCTTAATGGTGAGCAGTAGTATTTTTGCAAGATCTCAGGCCGTCAGAAGGAGGAAGCCTGAAAAGGACAGGTGAGTCTCCTGGATTAGTAGAGAGTGTAAGGATTCACATTTTGGAGGAGCTCAATAATGTATTTGCCACTATTTTTGTCACAGTGAGTTGGGGAGTTGTCTAAACTTACATTTCAAGGCAATAATCACAAGATGAAGTCCAGTAATACATTAATAATTCAAATAGCATCAAGTTATGCTCCTTTTTGCTGTACTGGAGAGAAAAGTATTTTCGAAACACAATTTGGAATTGATAGATGTTTACCTAATATTCATGTGTATTTCTTCAGAAACGTTTGCCGTATCTTAGAAGCAGCATATCCGCAATGTGATGCAGAGGTTGCTATGGTGAGTTCACATCTCTTATTTAATGCTGTACCTGAGTAAATACACAATGTAATAACCTCTGTTAGAGGTGCTATTAGTAAAGTTATGTCAGCAGTTCTATCAAAAATACTTGTTTTCCTGTTGCAACTTGGACAAAAGACAAAGAAAACCAAATCTACAGAAGTCTTTGCACTCTTCTAGTGTATCTTTTTCACAGCTTCAATTATTTTCTGAAGACCTCTGTCATAAAAAATCAAATAAAAAATCAGTGGATTTGTTTCTATTCTAGTAGCTAGTGATTTTGATGACAGTTATGGAGCTTTTCATTTAGAAAACTCTGTAGAAAAATTTGGGGGTTAGTTTTCATTTCACTGTTCCAGTCAGTGCCAGTGGGCATTCAGTCAGGCATTAATTGCATTACTTGTTTTACAGCCCTTCTGTACTGCCAGAGTGGTATAAAGACACTTTTGTGTAAAGGAGAACTAGGTCCTTAGTTCTTGTATTTAATAACTCAATTTAACTAAATGGCACCAGAAATTTAACTTGTAGACTCCAGTGTATTCTTTTTAAGCAATTATTTGAGTCACTCTCCAGGATAACACAGAAGAAAGGAGTGCATTGCTGGAAGTAATTGAATATGTTTATCTTTTTGGCACCTGTTTATTTTTCTAATCATTTACTTTGAAAAAGAGTAAGTAACTTTCTGAGAATATTTTCCTCTATGAGCTCCCTTGTGTATGTCAGGATAACTCTTGCATTATGCATTTGTATAAATTTGTAGGTTGACCTGATTAAATGTTTTTCTTTCATGAGGTGTGTTTTTTAACTAAAATAACTTTTGTAGGAAATGTCTATATTAGGCAAAACCCTTCTACAAAATAATAATATTTTTGAAACAAAACTGCTACAAAAGTATTCCTAAATACACATATTTTTGCTCAAAAATCGTGGGTTTTAAGGACCTGAGTGGGAAAGCCAAAATTTACAGTAAAAAAAAACCAAAGAACCTTTTCCAATTTGCCCATAAGGTCTGATTGTTATACTGGGACTTGCATATGTGCTTGTACGTTCACTTTATGAAGACTATATGTTTAAGTGGAATGGTTTCTTCTGTGCTTCATGTGAGCCAGTAAGAGAGGATACTCATTACTGAATTGGCTGAACAGTGAGGCTGAACAAACACATCTTTCCCATAAGTCGGGAAGAACACGGTTGAATGGAGAAACTCAAACAGATCATAAATGTACATCATTAGCTGGTAATGAGAAGGGAAGGCTATTTTTTGAGAATTTACTCCTATGGTCAGAAAGAGAGAGATGCGATGTGTTTCAGATACTAAATCTATAAACGCATATAAACTATAAAAGCTGGGTTTTTACACAGCATAAATCAAAGCTCTTCATGTTCAATTGAGTCATAGAGATCCTTGAAATAATTGTGGTAGTATTTGGGGGGCAACTCTTTTGAAGTGCTACAGTATTTGAATGTTACTGCCTAATTTGTTGCTCAGTTTCTGCAGTGCCATATAAGAGGATAGAACTCAAGCTCCATAAAATCAAGTATTAGAGCACTAGAAAATGAGAAACAGATCATGCACTTTCAACCTCCTGTTGTAAGGCCTTCTTTCCAAATACAAGCCAGCATCTAACATTGCAGCACTCAGGGCCAAAAGCTGCAACACTAAAAAATTTAGAAAATACTGTCCGGTAATATAAATAAAGGAATAATAGAACATAATGAATTCTACAGGTCTTATGGCACTTACCTCTGAACACATTATGACTAAACACCAGCCTATCCACTTTTCAATAGAATTATCAGCATGAAGCACTAGTAATTCATCTTTTTATCCCATTAAATTCCTGTATTGTTATTTTGCGTACCAGTTGTCTTCAGTCTTATTCATCAACGTGCAAAGAAATCCTTCTAAGACAGCAAGTCAGCACATTTTTTCTTTCTATCTCTTTCCTTCACTTGTGCATATAAAACTGGGGTAAGGAGGACTGGAAGAAGAGGGCTAAGTTCTACATTTAAGGGTCTTCATCAGAAAACAGTTTTCAGATCTCAAGGGTGAATACCCATATAATATCAGCTGAGTAAACCACTGAAGCTCGTTCAATCTTTTGCATGATAAGACACAAATAAGTGGATCCTACAATGTAGCATTTGAGCTGTCTTTAAAAAAACAGCAGAAAACAGTGCGTGATGCATCAGGGCAACGTGCTAAGAGCAACCTCTCACCATCCCTCAGGAGGTCAGTGCCTACACGTTGAAACAGTTGACACTTCTCTGATTTCCTTATGGACAGTACCAGCCAGTATGTATTCAAAGTATAACCTTGAGATGACAAACGTATGGATTTAAAAGTCCTACAAGAGATGGAAAAAATCTTGGTCCACACTTAAAAAGTTCTACCAGTGTGATATCATTTACTGTATGTACCACTTTTCTGAGGCGCAATGTATTGTTTTGAAGTTAACTATACATTTTCATTGCTTTTGTGATAAATCTAGCACTTCTTAGTGAAACTTAGTGGTTGCTAAGGCTTCTTCTTGTTATTTTCTTTATTCTTATGACAGACAATTTATCAGGTTAATCTGGAAATACAAGTTCACCTGTTACATCTTACCAAAAGTCCTAAGGACCACCAGTGAGCCACAGACTCTAGATCTTGAGAGTCACATGTGACAGACACCCTGGGTACATAATTTGACAGGATTTAAGTTGGTGGCTGTAAACTATTGGCACCAGAAAGCAAAAATTCAGAATCACAGTGTGATAATTTTCATCACTAATAAAATCAATAGTAGTATCCAAGTGTGTATAGTTCAGAGAAGGGGAGGATTCACCATTTTGTCAATATTTTGAATTTCAGTTTCAAATCATGCAAGGCACAGTCTTGTGTAAAATATCTGCTGCTAGACCGTGTCATAGCTGAAGAGTTCAGCATTTGAAGGAAGAAATAAAAAATTTAAGAATTATTAAGAAAAATATTTTAAAAGTTTTAAAATATGTTTTTAAGGTCAGATGTACAATTAAAAGGTGAGCTTTGTACAGAATTTTATCAAAATCGAAACATTCTACAAGCACTAACTGGTTTTCACAAAATCATGGTGAAATAAGGAGGAAATTATTAACATACTTTTCCTCTCATTAGAACTGAATATTAGGATGTCACTACCACTAATGATTTTTGCAAGTAGTAGTAGTCAAGATTACCATCTACTCTTGATGATTTCGATTCCATAACCACCATGTACAGTTTCTCTATACACTATTAAAAATGGTAGTTTTTCTTCAAGGTAAAGTTTATTTCAAAGTAAAAAGAAAGTTCCATAACATGGCCACAAAAAATGTAACAACTTCCTGTTTCTCCAGCAGTTCATTACCGTAATTTATAGAACACTTTTGATTCCTAATATAGCTCATTTTTTCATTTTATCTTAAATTTATCGAGCAACTAGGTCTGAAAATTTAAAAGTCATATTTCAGAAATTAATATTAAAGACATTGCAGAGGAGGAGAAAAGACAAGGTAAGTTAACAAGAATCAGAAAATTCCATTATGAAACCAAATGCTGAAATTTAAATCTTTGCTTCTCAAGCCCACTACAAGTCCTGTTAGGAAGTATGGTTTTACCATTCTCGTTTTTAAAACAGATTAGGTGGTAATGTTCTGGTTATTGAAAATGGGAGGAGTAAAATTGCTGTATGTTGCAGCAATATGGTTTTTCAGAATTTTTCCTTTTTACAGGGAAAAAATTAGGGGATGATAAGGTTACTCAGACAGATCTTCCTTTGCCAGTAATAAGCATTTAGACTGAATGAGTATTTCAGGATCCAGTCCATGTTTCTGCTTATCATTTACTGCCTACAGACACCAATGCAGGTAAAGACACAAAAGCAAACGAAAGGGGAAGTGGCTGATGGACACTTCTAGTTTTGTTTGAAATAGGTGTCACAGAACTCTCACACGTCTTAAAAGCATGACTCATCTTGTACTTCTTTGTTTCTATTTTAGTATGGAAAACAACATTCCTGCTCTGAGAAAGTTTGCTTTTGTTGCACTTAGTGTACTGTTAAATTAGCTCAGATCTTCCTCCATGTGAGAGTGAAGTTGGTCACGTGCGTAAATGCTGCCCACAGGAGTAGAAGGGACATTGGATCAAGGGATCAAGCCCTTTCTGACAATTTACATCACTGGCCAGCAGTGGAGGAGAAGAGCAGTGACACCACCTCAGTCATGGTTCACTGATGACTTGCCTTTTGTGTTTCCTGATTACTTTTTTTTTTTTTTTGGAGCTAGAGTGGTTGCAGAAATAAACTCCAAGAGGGAAGGAGCACTTTGAGAAATTTCTTCAGCTAATTAAAGTTAGGTGTTGACAGGCTGAAGGGATTCCCATCCAGACATTGGCAGAAGAAAGGCTAAAACAGAGGCCAGAAAGAAAGTATAAAGAGTGACTGGTTCAGGAGACACAAATTTTCCCCTCTAGGTCAAAGCATCAAACTTAGCCCGGAATGGGGGCAATGATTGAAAAAATCTGTTATCACTGTTGCTGTTCAGGATGCTGTGTGAAATTTTCTGATAGCTAGTCCAGCTGCACACATCATAAGCCCCTTGTTATCATTCCCAGTTGTTTACACTTTAACATAGATCAGAATCAGATCCAAAACAAGTCATCTATCTTGAATTGGACTGATATTCTCTATACAGTAATTCCTGTTTCCCTCTTGCCAAAGTGGTGAAGCTAGAGTAGCCAGATCTTTAATATCAAGCCAAATATGGACAAGAAGGAGCTCTATACACAAACACTTCTAGAAATAGAAGTATATTCATTTTCAAATAGAAATGTCACTGAGCAGTGCACACAGACATTGCATCTGTATAAGAATATGGAAATTTCCCACCTTCGTATTTAAATAGGACTATAGAAAGAAAATCTCACTTACCACATAGCACTACTTGCAATAACAACAACAACAACAAAGAAAAAAAGAAAAAAAGAATTATCTTCTCAGTCTCCTTGTTTTGCTGGAATGGAGGTGGGGAGAAATCCAGCTCAGTTCATCAACATGTTTAAATAGTGCCTTTGAGAAAGGATTCAGAAGCAAATATGTACTGTCGCACTGGGCAGCTGCTCTTGTGGATTTCCAGTTAAACAAACATCTATTGCAAGGTATGTCTCGTAATGAGGTTGTTTTCTCTAGACTTTTTTTCTAGGGTCACGGTCATCACCTGGGAATTGTGGTTTTCAGTTTTACGAAATTGCTAATCGATATTTGTGAAAAAATTACACAATAATATAATAAACAATAGTGGTGTGTGAATGTGCAGGACATTTATGTAAAAGTAAAGTTAATTTCCTGTAAGAATTGTTGATTTCCAGATTTAATTCAAACTGTAGTTAACAGAGTCAAGCAGAGTAAGTGACAAACCTTATAACATGTTAAATAATTTTTAACATTTGAGAAAAAAAAAGACATGGAAACTAATTGTAACAAGATATAAGTATAAACACAGCTCTGTTTTAACAATACCTGTATATGTAATTTCTGATTACTTTCAACAGGCAAGAGTGAAGTAAAGCATGAGTCTTTGCAGGAATGGTGGCTGCTCATTGCAACATGCTCACAGCCTTCTCTGTCGTATTCATTCAGTCTGCTGAGCTAGGAAAAAGGTTTTATTAATAGGATATGTTTAAAAGAAATACTGATTGACTATTGGAAGTCAAGAATCACTTTTTCTTTAATACTTAAAAAAAAAAAAAGCTGATATAGTAACAGATATTCTCATTAAATATCATTTTAACCAGTATGGTAAATACATTTGTCTTCAGCTTCAGAAAGACAAAACTCTCCAATTTGGACTTCTTTTGTGAATGCTTTTACAACTATATGGAGTTACAACAGGGTCTCAGCTACTGCCGAGCCTCTGTGCTTGCTCCTGAGTTAGGTGCGCAAATTGCAGTGAAGTGCCTGGCTTCATTTGTCTCTGATTTTTAGCAGCTGTGTTTGAATTGCAAGCTTGATTGACAATTATCTCACCTTGACAGAAGCTTGATTACTTGGGCTATGAAAAGATTCTTTACACTATTTTGTGATAAACTGTTACTTTTTTATCCCACTTTTTGATGTTAACTCTTACTTGTTCCTGAACAGCCATAGCTACAATTTTTAAAATTAAGCCAAAAACATTAGGTGGTTGTGGCTGGCATGACACTCCAGTCTCTTGGAATGTTAGTTCTTGAATTTTCCTATGTGAATGAAGTTTTAGCACAGATAAAATTTAAAATCAATTTTTCTCCAAGAGTTCTACCGAGCAAAGATTGTGATAAACTGTTAATTTAGGATTAAAGAGAGAATGAAAAGCCAGCAATAAAGGTCCTTTGATAGCAGTGGGGGATGAGTAATGGAAAATGTTCTTGCTGCAGACTAATCAGAGTGTAATTGCCAAAGGAACCAATCTTTCATTAATTGGAAAGGCAGTAAACTCAATCAGTCACAGTGCCAAAATATTGCAGTTCCGTTGAAGGATTTTATTGAACTAATTGATTTAATTGTTTGAAGTAATGCTGTTATAAGAGTCATTCTTAAGAAACATTATTCTCCATATCATTTTCTGAAACAAAAACTTTTTATGAGGCAAGTGATTTTCATTTCAAAAAAAATGAGACAACAGTTTTGATTTAAGAGAGCAACTTGACTTGGTTATGTTTCATTAGAAATTATCAGTACTTGATTTTGGATGTCATCAGGGATAATGTGAAACACTTTGTAAGTGAAGGGTACTTTAGCTGCATTTAGTCTAGCTTAAACATTTCTGATGGCATTTTCTGAGAGTGAAAAAAAAAATGTTTTTTTTTATCTGCCTAATCCAGGTATAACAGACCAGGGAAGTCTGCCTCCCACTTTTTCACATCCTCCCTCCACTCCTCTTCAGCCCTGAGGGAACGTTGTACAATTGCTGTGGGTTACTCGCTAGCTCCACAAACAGTTTAAACTGGAACAAGCAGTCCTGGCTTACCTTCCAGTCCTCTGCCTGCTTATTGCCACTTGCATCTCTCTCTCTCTTCTGCCAGATGTTCGTGCAGCCACATGGTGAGTGGGAACGGCAATGCTCTGGGTTAAAACTAACTTCTTTTTTTTTTTTCCCATATGTATTTATGACTATTTGCAGTCACTGGGGAAGCAAGGAGAGTGAAAACAGTAATTGGGTCAGTGGGAAGCTGGCACTGCCTCTTTTAGCATCAGCATTTGCTTATGTTGACTTAAGGGAGCTGTGGGACTATAGTGTTAGCATCGCTCCTCTGGGGTTCAAACCCAGCTGGCCTCTGTGGAGCAAGAAGCAGGAGCCCAGATACGTCGGTCACTGGTTCTCTTCCTTTCCCAACAGTGTTTGGGCTGATTGAAAAACCCGTCTCATTGGCACCAGTTCTGATGCAATATCTCTTAAATTCAGAAGGGGAGGGAGAGTGCTGTATGTAACCCTATATGAACTGCAAGTGTAGCGTCCTGGCCATGTCTGTGTAACCTTTCTGGGTCTGTGACAGTGACAATAAATATTGACATCGCTGCAATGCCAAGCAAACTGTTTGGTAGGTTTTCATGCCACAATGAACCTTTAGTGTGTGTCTAGCAACATCCCATTGCTTATCGAATCACAGTCAATCCTGACAGTGCAAGATCTGTAGGGGAAGGTAATGTAATTCACTAGATCCAGTGCCAGAATTCATGAAGGAACATTCACATTTCCAGATACCAAGTCCAAAAGGTAGAGCTTGTTTGTCTTTTAGATATGGTCCACAATCAAGGAGATATCAATGGTGACTGAGTTTTCCTATAAGGTTACTTTCTTTGATTGCTATTTGTGTTCAGAAAGTTGCTTGGCAGACTTCTTGCCATCAAGCTGTGGAGTCAGTGTGGCTCAGGGGTCCAAAAGGCTCAGTTAAGTGCCTGGAAAGCTTCTCAGCCAAGGTTCTGCACAAATTCATTGCAGCTGCGACATGAAAATAGGGTTGTCATTACTGTTGCTTTATCACTGTTATTTTTAGCTGTTACATATGTCTCCTGCAGCTTCTCCTCTTGATCAGATGCTGTTATATTAACAGCCATACAGGCAGTACATGACCATTTCTAACTCACATGTTTTTAGGAAAGAATACAGCTTAAAACTCAGGAAATCTCACAAATTAGGACTGGAATTCATGAAAGTATCTTCCCCATGGAGTGTCTCTCAGGATTAAGTGCAGTACTGAGAGGTGGAGGACAATCTGCTGGGTCAGATACTGGCTGCCATCACGTGAGGCTGTTGAACTCGCTGGATCAATGATTTGATCAGAGAGGACAAAACCTTGCAGAATTTTCACAGTTTGGTCAGAGCAAAAGTATGTTTTGCACAAGGTAGCAGGAGGGATATAAAAACATAACAGTGTAATAAACATGTTTCAGCTAGTATAATAAACAGAATTTTGGAGCCTTCGAAGCAGAGCCAGATTTCTCTTTTAAAAGAGGAAAAATGCACAGCCAGGCATTTTCTCATATGACAAATGATAATAATGAGCAATAACAATAACATGAATCATTGTTATAAGTCATCTGGTGATTTTTAATTTTTTTTTAGAAACTAATAAAGCATTACAAAAAGTCACTACCATGGGGTAAGGAACACCATCAAGACAAGTATGTGGAACTGACACAGACAACACTTTTCTAGATATGAAGTTTCAACAGAAGAAAAAGTAAAAACAAGAATGTTTCACATAGAGTATGGTTTTGATCTTTTTAACCCTTTTTTATCTTGTCTTTTTAATGTGGTTTTATTTGTGGCCAATTTTCTCTGAGGGCCTACATGCTCCTTTGCTGCTTAGCCCTGAATGTACTTATCCCTGTGATGTTCAAGTGAAATAGGCATGTACTGTACCCCCAGTGTAGCAGATGAAGGACTGGGAAGCAGAGAGTGGATTAGATCCATTAAGGACATCGAGATGTCTTACTCTGAGCTGTTATGAGTTTGTCTACAAGGTGTATTTTGGGCAGACATGCACTGACACTTCCCATGCTCAAGGTCAGTCCAATCCATGAAACCCTTAGGAGTGGAGCAGAGGAGAACTGAAGCTTTGTCTTATACTGGTAGAGGGGGTGTAGTATATTTTGAACAGATTAGGCAGACTGAACGGTGAGGAAACTTTGACTTTGTAGAGCCTGAGTTGTCCAGGTGCTGAGCTGTTCAGCCCTGCCCAGGTGGTGGCTGTGCCAGAGAGGGCTCTGTGCACCTTGGGGACCTCCCCAGGGAAATTGTCAGTGCCTAATGTATTGGTGTGAGCTCTGACTGCCACCCTCGTGTCTAAGCTCTCCAGGAATGTTGCCTGAATGATGTGTTCAAGATGGCAGGAAAACTGCAGCAGAACCAAGAATTCAGTTTTATGCCCTGGAGTAACCATGAGGCATCTGGGGAAATCAGAACTAGGTGTACGGTAACCCCCTCTCACAGCCAGAAAAGAGTAATGGGCTCACACTCTACTGGACCAGGACTGCATTGGTTTCATCTCTTTTTCATTCATTTTAATAAATAGGAAATCCTTGTAAGCTGTCAACTCCCATAGGTGTCCAAAGACATTCTTTTCCCCTTCTGTAAATATATTTTTAAGAGTAGTACCTCATCCTGATTCCTTCTAAAGAGCTGACTCTGCTCTCAGGGTCTAAGTAATGTTGTTAAGTAAGTGCTGCAAAGTATTATACACTGCTCAGACAGCACAAATAACAGTATTGCTCTCCCACAGAGTCTGCTAATGAAAGGGAAATCTGATTGTTTTCACGGGCTGATTTTAATCTCATCTAGTTTATACGAACACGTTGTTATTTTTATAAATAGAGAGGTACTTGCGGGACTCTAAAGATTACGGGTGAAACTAAGTTATCATGGCTCTTTTTGCATGTTTTATAAAAATTTGTTGAATCCTAATGTAACAATGACCAAAACACAAATGCCAAATCATCGTTAATACAAACACGGCCAAGGACACACTAGACAAATGTCTGTTAGGAAGAGCTTGCCCACTTTTTCCAGCTAGGTCAGTGGTCCGATAAAAGTGATGCCCTATTCCCTACCCACCTCTTTCCTTTAGCTCACCATGGGAGCTACAACTGTGCTGGTGGTCTCAGTCAGGAATGACTCAGGTCTTGCTATACCTTACTGTGGGTCAACTGTGTTCAGTGCCTCTCTGCCTCCAAGGAGAGCCTGGGTCTCTCTTCTCCATATCCCTATTAGGTTGTTGCAGACAGCAATAATATCTCTTCTTAACCTTCTTTTATACAGGCCAAGTCAAGCTCCCTCAACCTCTTTGTATGCCTTGCACTCCACCATCATCTTGCTGTATTCATTTGGGATGGCGGGACAGGGAGGGCTGGAGGACAAAATTCAAAAGTACTTGATAGAGAGGAATAATATCTTCCCTGCCCTTGACCTGCTGGCTGCACTCTAGCTAATACAATCCCGATGGTTTCATGAGAGTTCTTCCAGGCCTTTACCCTGTGGCCCTGAGGTGAGGAGTAGTGGTGGCCAGCTCTTCCGTCCCAGTACATCATGCCATGGCACATACGGAGGCACTCAAGATCTGTACACTACTAACCAAATATAGGCTTCTCTGTCTGACTAGACATGAACGAAAATGTGTGTGTGTGTTCCCTGTAAAATGATGAATGGTGAGCTCTCCCCAACCTGTGTGACTGGAATTGTATTAGGTAGATAACCGTGGACACGTGCCATGGTGGACACATGTCTGGTCATGCAATGGGACAGGCATTGGGCCCCAGAGAACAGGGAGCCACAAGCAGGCTACTCTAGTGAGTAATCCTACTGGAAACTTTTCCTCACTTGCATCTGAAGGGCCTCCATGAGAGGTGACAGCAGAGATGGGGACTACCTGCATGAAATGTTCTGGCAGGTTGGACCTGAGCTGGGCTGCTTCTGATAAATTGCTCAGGATGCAGGGGCCATTGCAGCTGCTGCAAAAATTTGCCTCCTCAAATGAAGATGAAGATCAAAATATCAAACTAGGCTTAACTCCTTTTCACCCAGCAGATCTGGACCTGCAAGTTTTCCAGATCTTGAAAGAAGCAGAGGTCCCAAAGACATGCCTAATGTGCAGCTCTGGATGCTCCCAGGGCCCCTGAGCTCAGCATCTCTTACTGCCCAAGTCACAGGTGTCAAACCACTGGTACATTTGAGAGCCTGAAATCACTCGCCCACGTTTGGGCAGGACATGGCAGCAGCTATGAGAAAGCAAAGGCACTCTTTTCATCACCATAAAGGGCAGTTCTCTACACTTTGCAAATGGCAAAATTGCGATATATAGCTCTAAATAACCACTGATTTTAAGACTTCTTATATATATCAGTATAGAAAGGAGCTAGGCTGAAGTGATCTAGAACCTCAATATTCCTCAGTGAGCTATTATACTTAAAAACTTACAAAACTATGGTATTATATTAAAACTTATGAAACCATGCTATTATATTGCATGTTATCCAGCCGTGGCTATTGTCTAGCTAGTAAATTCATCATTCCTCCGCCCTGCAGCTTTGTTTGTTCACTCTTGTTCTATGTAGAGCATGGACAATATGTTCTTTCTAGCACACGTGGGCACTTTCAGAGCAAACAATAGACACGGGATTGCAGGGAAAATCTCCAGGTAGCCCCTGCCTTTGCTCAGGCAAGGCTTGAAGCCAGGAATAATTGTGCTGACAGTGCAAGATGTTCCCGAATGTGATCTGAAAATAACAGAGGGGGGATTGGCACCACTGAAGTAATCGTTTTTATGTGAGGGTGTGGAACAACAGAAGGCCTGGGGTAAAAATCTAGAGAGGTTGTTTTTGTCCTTTCCTTACATCATTCAAATAGAAAGAAGGCAAAACAAATTTTGCAAGTCCTTCTTCTAAATAGTATACATAACATGAATACCCAGCCCAGACTCATACCATCAATCTTTAAGCACCTAACTGAAGTGTATTAAAGAAGCCGGCTGGTGACCATAAGCCCCTTCTAGGTGGGCTGAATCATTTTCTCAGATGTTCCTGTCTCCCTCCATTGAGATAAAAGAGACCCTGAGGCAAATTGTCTCCTTTCTTAGTCATTGCAGTGAAATGCCTTTTGTTAGGTGTTATGAACGTGAACCTCTCTGTCTTTCCTTTCTGCTTAAAATATTGGGCAACAATGAATACTTGCACTCTGCACTGGGAGGAATCATTACAACAGGGAGATGTGGTAATGTCGCAAAGAAAATATCCTGTGCCATCTGTAGTCATACTTAATGTTATAAACACACCAAGTCAAAAAGCACAGAAGTAAAGCAATTAATATATAGTATATTATAGCCATTATTCTGAAACTTGTGTTTATTATAAGGAAACCTATTTCTTAAAATCACTTGAGTTTTATTTAGTATTCTATTAACTTTTCCTCAGTTCACTGTAGTCAATTGCAAATGCAGTTCTTCATATTTGCCCTGTGAACCTCATTATTGCCAGAGAGATTGGAATAAACTTAAGGATAAGAAGAAATTATGTTTTCTGAAAGGAAAAACAGGATGTTGCAGCCCTTTTTTAGCGCATACTGGTTATTCTGCTACAGAGACTTTAATACATTTACCAACTATCCTCAGTTTTGTTTTGCAAAATCTGTATATATTAATATTTTAAAAGGGCACTCTGAGCTCTGTGTGGGTAGTTATGTATTTACAGTTTATGTGTGAAGATGAAAAAACTTCTTAAGCCAAAACTTGCTGCTCTTTCTCCAGTAAATCTCCTCAAGAAATCAATGGACTATTGAATTCCTCTCCAAATGTTTTTTTAACTTGCTTCTGACGCATGGAGTGTTGTTTGCTTAACGTCTGGCCATGTCTCACCTAATCACATTCCTGCCATCAGTAGTTTTGAGCGCATCTTTAATATTTTTGTGTTCCTGCTTGTGGCATTAAGCAGTTTCACAGACACATCAGAACACTGGTTGGAAGGTACCTGTGGAGGACAGTTGTCCAGCCACCTCCACAAAGCAGGGCTGCCACAAACACCTGATCAGCTCAGACGTGGCTTTGCTTCACAATGTCTTGAAAACCTTCAAGGACAGTGACTCTGCAGCTCCCCTGAGCAAAATGCTCCCACGTTGCACTATCATCCTCCTAACATCCAAACCTGAACCTCTCACACGCTGGTATGTGGCTCATGCCCCACGTCTGGGTTGTCTGGCACTACCAAGAAGAGTCTCCCTCTTTGTAACTACACTTCAAATAACTGAAACTTGCCCTCTTTTCCCACCTTAGCTTCCCCTCTGCCAGACTAAACAAGCCCTGCCTTCCCAACCTTTTCTGTTCTGAAAATCCAAATGGTTTAGTCCAGCTGGAGCCATGTGGTTCCTTGGATTTGCAGGATCTGCATGAGACTCCAGGGTGTTTGAGATGAAGGAGATGAAATTGCTCTTCTTGGCCTTGAACTTAGAAAACAGTTGAATAAGAGGTAATTTTTTTTCCTGTGCATTTCAAGGATAAAGAGTCAGCTAATACTGAAATGGTCCCTGTAAAAGGTGTTCTAACCCTTTGAAGTGTGGATTAAGACCTACATGTAGATATGTGTGTAGGATCAGATGCTTTGAATGCAGCTGGTTTATTGTCACCAGATTACTTTGTCTTCTAGTATACTGGTGAAGAGCAGACAGCCACAACAAAATAGCAAAATGCACTTTGCTTTCCTCTACAGACTGGCTGCCTCAAGGACAATGATGATGAGTACAGAGTGAAAACTGAACTCAGAGCTCCAGCAAAATCTCCTGCAACTTCAGAAGACAGTATTTGAGCAAAGACAGACAGACAGAAGGCTGCTGTACCAAGCGGAAGGTAGTATGAGTCAGAGCAGCAGTTACTTCAAAACAGGCATATTACCAATTTTGGTTTTTAGTTTATAGGTGAGAGCAGGATTTCCTGTTTGTAGAAAACAGGAAAATATTAATAAAATATTTAACACAACCTCGTGTTCTAAAAAACAAGGTCCAAATGCAGTAAAAATGTGCTTGGTATTTTGGTAAAAGCATCTCTTACACCTTCAGTACCAAGCCTATTTCACCCTATAAAGCCTTTTTGCCAGCCAAGGCTCCAGGCATAGGCAAAGTAGGCAGCTACAGGGGCAGCAGCCCAGCCCTGACCTGCTTTGACTAAGCCGAAATGCTGGAGGTGGCCGCTGCAGCGCAAGTGTGCAGGACAGCAGCTGGGACAGAGACAGGCAGCAGAGCCCACTGGACTTCCCCCATCAGTGCCCCAGAGCTCCCCATGTTTGGAACACCTGAGGTACCAACCCCTGGGCCAACACCTCCAGTTTACGTAGCCAGACCAGCTCTTCATTGCTCTTTGTCTCAGATAAGGGCTTTGAGCAATGGCTGGTAGGTTTTGCTCCATAAAGAGCACTATAGTGTTCAGAACATGGGACCTGTTGAGGTGGCGAATGTAGGAGGTTGTACCCGAAGCACAGGGACCACTGAACGCTATCTGATGCCACTGCTGCCACCACGAGCTCCAGTCCTTGCTGAAAACCTCTGCTCTGGAAACACCCTTCTAGATATAGAGAATTGCTTAGGGGACACCTTCTCTGTGCAGAAAATGTGCCCTCAGTCCTCGGATCTGCCATGTCTGGAAATCTTTCCTATAAATGGCAGCCAGTATACTGTATCATGTGTTGTCTCTATGAGACGGTAGCTAGCTAAAAGATACCAGAAGAAGCAAGTATAATGTACTGTCTACCAAATATCATATATCTAGCTGCAGTTGATCTGGTTGCTCAGAGAGTAAGCAGGGGTCTGGGGAGTGCAGGGGAAACACTCCCTGCTGAGCTGCAGGGTGCTCCATAGGCACTGAGATGACTGTCAGAGCTTGTAGAATGGTCCTACAAATTAACAGAGAAAGAGACTTGTTTAGCAGGGATTTGGGGGTTTTGGTCCAAAAGTAGTACACTTGGCCTTTCTTTGAATGTAAGAGAAGTTACTTTGGCTGCAGAATACCTGTGGCACAGACAAGTCTCACAGAAAGCCAATGTCAGCTACAACCAGGCATGGGTGTTGTGTATATCCCAAGGTTACGCTTTCTTTTGCCCACTGTTTCCAACATTTTAATCAGGAATTTAATCATATTCTTTGCCTGAAAACAAGAAAATATATCTTCTTTAAACTCGCACAACCTTAAGTAATCCTAGCAAATGGCAAAGTTTTCTTTAGAAACAGTGAAATCAAATTCAGCCGTGTTGATGACAAGACAGGAAGGACTCTGCTGTCCTAGGGTTATGATGTGCATCTCTTCAGTCTGAAGATTGGACACTGACATTTGTTTTGCTGAGAGAAGTCTTTTCTTTTCTGGTGAAAATTAAGCAGTGCTTAATTAGTTAGGGACAGACAGAAAGAACTGACAGCATCAAGAAACCCCATGTTAATACAGTTGGCTCCTTCTCTGCAGACAAAATTGCCTATGAGTGTGTGGATGCTTTCTGCCAGGCCCACCTGTCTGCAGACTTTATGCTGCCTGGCATCTTTGGGGCATCTTGTGCTGGGGCAGGGGCGCTGTTGAGCACCATCAGTCCCAACATCTCCATGCTTCCATGCACTGAGGAAAGACCCACCCAAGTACCCTGATGTGACTACAGAGAGAATTGTGCCACGCTGCTTAGGCTCAATGGGTATCAGACATAAACATCGATATCTGAGGTCCTTGAAAAGGAAAAGAACCCTAATCTTGATTATTATTTTTTTAATCAGGTTCAAAAAACGTATCATAAGTAATTTTCACAGCTGTTGCTGATTTGTTAGTACATCTGTCCCCAGATCTCCCTGCTGTTTGCTTTATGGTTTACAATCTTATTTTCATTTGTTTAAAGAAATGTTTTTCTCTCCCCTGTCGTTACATGAGACATCCACATGAACAACAGCGCAATGAGGAAACTGCCTATACCCACAGTCCTGTCAACTGTGCAAAGCAAACAGGCGCAAACGGAGCAGGGCTGCCTTCCCCAGCCCCTCCTGCAGCTCTGTTCCCCTCATCCTAGCAATGGCATAGAACAGTTTGATGCCAAACCACAGCTGAGAACTGCTTTAATTCATTAAGGACACCTATTCTTTGTTGTATGCTTTAAAGGGAGAGCCTGTTTCCCTCATTAGACCAGCTGATGCAAAGGAAAATACAGGCAGGTTTCAGACTCATAGTCCCTTCAGCCAGTCGAAGCCCAAAAATTTGTTAATTTTTCCAACTATGTGATAGGTTTAAAGCAAGATAGGACCTCTAGTTCCAAACCTTGCACCTCTTAATCTTTGGACTGTACTACTTTTGGCATCGTATGGCATGATGGGCCTTATGATCAGTCACATTTTCAGGGGAATGCAGAACTGAGGGAGACAGATTATTTTTGTTAAACTATTTGTCTGAGTCTATATCAGAACTAGGATTTTTTTGGAGGGGAGGAAAACAGCACATGACAGCCAGTGCCGGCAGCAAGCATGCTCAAGCCCTGCTCGCAGCGGAGCAGGGTTGGGTTCCCACAGGTTGTCACCCAGCCTTAGGTAAAGCAGTCTGAAGGGCTCTGCGGGAAACTCTAAGAATTAAAAATTACATCCTCTCACTTGCCTTCACAGTCAGGCCAGTCTGAAGGCTTTAATCACAAAGCCTACATGGGAGGTGGGGATGGAGGGTTGTTTGGTCTTTTTAATTATGGTCATGATGTAATTGGTTAAAAGGTTGTAAATTCTACAGTATTACAGGCACATCACAGGTAATGAAATAATTCTCCACGGGTCTATATTGCCCTTCAATGAATAACAATTGTCACTTGACATATACCTCCACAATTGCAATGACAGTAAATATTTCAACTGGGAAACTAAGGCACAGGTCAATCTATTAGAAAGCACACACTTCCGACCAGGTCGTGCTGTGCACACCTCACTGCCATTGCAAGATGTAGCTCTGTAGTCACCGAGATAAGAGCAGTGTGGGAGCCTTTAGTTATTTCTCCCAGGTCTTCTTTTCCAGGCTTATTACTATTGTGCTACTGCAAGTTTAATGTACGTGCATCATTCAAAAATCAAGACTATCGAGTGAAAACACGTTCAAGCTTGGGTGAAGCGTTCTGTGGATACGCATTTTGTAATAGTGTTAAGCTCGGAGAGCAAATAGCTCTGGTAACTGAGATGTTTGCCCTCAGTGTGCTCCAATAAACTGATTTACCTTTCTTCTTTTTTTTTCCCCTTTTTTTAAAAAAGAGCTGACGCAAGTTTGTCAAAGGGAGTTGTTGGGGTGTAGCAGCTCTTGATTGGTTCATCTGATACACTCCCATTTGTCTTTAAATCACTGTCCAACTGCTCTAGGTTACACAAGAGCAAACTTTTCATTACAGGTGCAATTCCTAAAAGATATAACCTGCTTAGCAACGGAGCAAGAAAACCGACTCGGCTCAGAGGTAAACCTAAAACTTTTTCTTTACAATGTTTGATCAATATATTTTAGACACTGGCCACATCTTTAAAAATTGAGAATTAGATATTTAATTAATCTGTAAATATAGGTGCAATGTGAAGGATGGGCTCCTTAAGATTTACTGACATGGTAACTTACGTTGGCAAGTGTCTTCAGTATTTCTTCAGGAATGAAATTTAGTCTTTTTTTTTTTCATACGGCAGATCAAAACCTAAGAAACCAGAGAAGCAGCAAAAGGGCTGCAAAATCGACCAGGCAATTAAGAAATGAATGCTTGCTTTCCTTTGCAGCCTTTGGCTAACTTCTGAGAATTTTTTTCAAGGCTCTTGATTTACTTGGCCAACATTTCTGTAAATAAATGAATTTGTGAAAGCAGGCTTTGCATTTTAATTGTTTATTTCAGTGACAACACTCATTTCATTTTGAAATAGCTATACAGACAATATTACAAACTCACTGTCATAAAGATGAAGAATCCAGCAAAATCTGCTAAATCAGATGCCATGACGGAGCCTACAAATCTTGATACTGCAAAATCCATGAAAATGTTAGTCATATCTGTGACCTGGCATTATTTGCCCAATGGTTGTCCATTCTCTGCAGTCCAAACTGCAGGCTGAACAGAAATCATTAACATTGTGAAATCAGATGCCAAAAATTTCTTCATCTTCGGAATCATTTCTGAAGACTGTTATTTAATAAATGATGCAGAACAGGACCCTATATTGAAAAGAAAAATAGTCTTATAGGGATAAATAACTTCCCTCCAATAATAGGTGAATCTCTTTTGCAACCGATATTTCCATTTTAATGCCATACTTTAAGAAAAATTTTTTCTCTTCAGCCAAATGCCACAGGAGACAACAAAACCATTGCCATGTTGAAGCCAAGTTTAAGGAACATTGTAGAGCTAAGAGATTTTTCTTGTATGTAAACATACGGAGTAAACTTATTGATTTTAACTAAAGGGAAGTAAAAAGAAGTGGAGAGCTTTTTATTTACTTCCAAACTTGCAAAATTCTTCTGTAGGGAAAGAAAGCCGGGCAGATCAAGATGGATTTGGATGTTTGAAACAGAGTTTAGGCACCAAATTTGGAACTCTGAAGCAGAAAGTATTAAAACCCAGGGTACTTAAAGTGGATGAACTTTGGTGTTTCTCCTCCAATATCATGTGCTAAGCTTCTGGCAGGGCCCAGGTCTGCCTGACCTTGGTGGCCATGCCCTGTCGCGTCATCACTGCCCTGGTGCCTGGTCAGCACCCAGGAGCAGAGGTCCAGCCAGTGCGAACTCCTGCAGGGGTGCGTCCGAGCATCCATCTACCAGCCCTGGCAGGGGCTTGGGCATGGCACAGCACGCAGCTGTAGCCAGCATTTTATTTTAAACAGACCAAGTTAGTGTGTCTCCCTTTTTCAAAATAATATCTCGCAGGCCTAGCAGCGACCCAAGAGGTGCAGGGCTACCCTGTTTCCTCCTCAGGTGAAGGGGTGGCAGCTCTGCCTCTTCTACGTTACTCGTGAGGAACATGCGCTATCGATACCTCAACATCCTCTCAAAACTTTCAGTACCTGAAGAAATGGACTTGTACCAACTAAGAACCAGTTCTGATGATTTCTGCTGAAGTTCAAAGGCACATTTGGTTGTAATTACAATTATTAGTGATTGCAGGACTCAAATCTAATAACGAGCCTGTTTCACAGATCTCATCCTGCCAACATTTATGCCATTGGCTTTCAACTCATGGTTTGCAGACCCCTTGAGCTCTACCAACCTAAAAAGTGAAAACTGCAAGAAACCAGGTCCTCAACAGATTTAATTTTTCCACCTGAGGCTTTGGATCTTCAACAGAAGACATTTAGGAATCCATAAATTTAAAGAAAAAAAAAAAACTGAAAAAAAATCTCTGCTTTATGCAATAATTCCACAGCCTTTTGAGATTACACCCATAAATCAGATTACTTGTGTAAATGTTTGACAGGGCAATGTCCAGATGATTCTTACGCTGTGATATGTATTTCCAGTCAATTTTTCCTCCCCTTTCCAAATTGTGTTTGCTGTGCTGCACAGACTTTCCTCTTCAGCCTAATCTCTGTGTAACTTAACTCCTGGCAACTTTTTTGCTTACTTTTCCTCTGTTTCCCAACTCTTTGAAGATCTGTATTTTTTGGACTGCCACTTCTGGACAAGATGCTTCCCTGACAAGCATTAGGCAGTGCGCACAGTGGGGATTTTACTCTTTACCAGAATAGGGCTAAACGCAGTCAGATTTTTCTGCCTGACTTTTACACTGCAGATTAAAAATAAGCATCAGGAATTGGAAAGACTCTATTCCACAGACAGGGCAGCGTCTGCGTTTGAAGACAGTTCTGTGAATGAAACCACAGTTGGGAAGTCTCCATTGGGGTTTTTTTTATTATTTTTTTGTCTCCCGGAGTTATTCATATCCCGAGCGGGCAGAACCCCCCGGCCGCTGGAATGTGAGTGCCGGCGGCTCTGTCCCAATGCCCAAGTCACTCATCCCCTCACGCACACTCTCCGCGCAGCAGCTGAAAGGAGTAAACACAGCCGCTCTCTCCGGTAGGAAATCTCCTGATTCACTGTGATATTGCTTTTCCTTTTCAGTTGTCTGGTCTGGGTGAATGCCTTCAGTAAGAAGCAAGGAAGCTGACTTTAATTTCTGGCCTGGGGTCAGGTTTAGCCTCCAGGACTGGTATTTAAAGTTTACATTTACATTTCAAGCACATGCCCTCTAACATTTCACCACTACAAATGTGTTTGTAGATGTTCTCAAGAACAACGTGATCAGTAGCAGAGGAAAGCGAAGGTCTTGTCATCGAGCAAGGACCTATACATCCATAAATGCAAAAGCGGGGAAAAGGCTGTTAAATAATTGAAGGTTTAGTGTTATAAAGGCCAGACACAGAAATTATTTGTTGCGGTGTTTTCTGATATTGTTGTCACATAGTGCTGAGCATTTAGCATGTGGTATTTATGAAAAATGTAATGGATCCAGCCAGTGTGCCTGATTGCAAGGCAGCAGGTAAAATGCCAGGAGTCAGCAATTCTGGCCCCAGGTGTGCCAACAATGTGCTCTCTGGTCTGTGCTCACTCCCTTCACCAGTGCACCCCTTTGACTCCTCAGCTGTGAAATGGAGATTTAAGATACCTCAAGGAATGTCTTTGGGAAGGGAAGAGTATTGTAAAACTGCAACATTTCTTGCACAGTGTTTTCCTTTTAAATCTGGGAATGAGCAAATGAATGTAAACGTGTGTCTGCACATGGGACTGTAACATAAAGTTGCTGAGATCCCAGAGGTGAAGTCCTCTGTAACTTTGGTCCGTACAGTTTCCTTTGGTCCATATAGAAATAGAGAGTTGAACATTTTTTCCTATGACACTTAAAAGGCAAGATTTTTTCTAACAAGGGTAAAGATAGTCTTGTATCCATGTAATAGTCCTGTGTGAGACAGATCTTCTAGTTGTGGGACAAGCAAGAATTTAACACAGATATACTGAAAACCAAAACCTGCTAGATCAGAATTGCACCTCCAAAGTATCAAAGGAGTGATCATACAGAGATGCTCACCTCTGTCAGATCCCAGTGAAAGGAAGAAACATTTAAACCTGTGATAACATTGATCTTATAAAAAATGATTCAAAACATGAGGGAGTTTTTTACTGTAAGGGGAGTATTTCCCTTAAGAGTTTGTATGTTTTGAAGCAGTGGTAGGAAAGTCCTGACATGCTCCCTTCATTGCTAACTGCATCACCATCCCTTACAGGTTCAAAGGCTGTAGTTCAAGACATTATTTTCTTGTGGCTTTGTAATTTTGTCAGATGCTGGACATCCACTGTGCATCTAGTGGCCCCTGCACTCTTTGCTATTTGAAGGGAGACAGAAGGGCCGAGTGCTGGCATATAAAGGGACATTATGCTTGCCCAGAATTTTCCCAGTCTGCAACGGTTTCCCTTCTTAATGCTATTACAAAGGACAAACAAACCCAACAATTCACACTGCTTTATCTAATTTGAGGAAAACTCTGATGAGTTCTGTTGTGTTTTGTTTGCAGAACAGAGTGTTCTGGCAGTCCCCGCATGGTAGAGAGGACCCACAAGCAGACGGCGCAGTGCTGTTTACCCTGAAGAAGCAAGTGTGTGTGCTGGAAAGCGCTGACCACTAATGGATCGCATGGAGCTGCAAAAAGTCAACATCGAACTTGATGATCAGAGCAACAGTGGGGAAAGCCTCGAAGACAACTACACGGAGCTGGTTGATTCGGAAAAGGCTGCAATTAGGAGGTAAGCGTTTACATGGGAAGGCTGTTCTGTTAAGGCTAGAAAGCAGCAATCAAAGAAACAAGCTTCACTAATGGTATCTGGGACTCAAAACTATTTCCTAGGTAGTACGTTGAAATTAGTGTGATTGTTTAGCTGGCATTTTCCCGCAGCACCGACTCTCCCTGCTCTGTGCCATGGAGGATGGTGTGCCCAGCACAGCAGGGGCATCCTGGGTCCCTCTCGCTGGCCACCACCTGGAGGGACCTCTGCAGGCTCCCAGCCCTGAGCACCCGCTCAGCAATTTCCAGCTAGTCCAGTCAGATATTACATGTGTAAATTAATACTCATTCAGGGCAGTGCAACCTGACCGCACTGCCTCTGTGCTTCAGCCCTGTGGGAAAGGAGGAACACTTTCCAGGGCAGGGTATGGAGGGCAGCAGCTTGGTGCTCCAGCAGGGACAGCCCACATTCAGGCATCTCCAGCAGGACCCACCATAGCACCAGCACTTGAGTGGCCTGAGAAAGACATGTCAAAACCAGCCATCAGCCTCTGGCTCTCAGCTTGCTGAACCTTCCGACACCCATCTCCAACAGGGCAGTTGCAAGGCATTTTGTTCCTTGGATGTGAAGTACGTGCTCAGCTTTAGCACATTGCTGGCAGTAAGGAATTGTTACTTTCCAACATCTTCAATCAGATATAATTGGAAGATTACTGGGTTTGAGACTAAATTCCAAGACGAAGAAAGGATCTTTTAAACACGCCATTGGACAGCAGAATCTTACAGGAGAAGAGAGGGTTTTTTTCTGAAAGATATTTAAATATTCATTGCAATGTCAAAGAAAAGTTTCCACTAATGGCAAAAGGCACTGCTTGAACATAGTATGTGTGATAAGTCTTATCTAATATTTTCCTATTTTACTTTGTGTTCAGTCCATTTGCTAGTGATGATGCAGAAAGTCAGAAGTTCCTTACAAATGGATATCTGGGTAAAAAGAAATTGGAAGAATATAATGAAGAATATGTAAGTTTTATTCATTTTTAAGGGTAATTACTAAGTAAATCTTATTGACCTGAATCTTTTTCCAAAAGTTTCAGTAAACAAAGTTACTCTGGAGCTTGATCAGCATAATCTTAGCTTTGGAGGAGTACACACATTTTCTAACAGTGCAGCAAACCCTTTCTGTTGCCTTGCAAGCAAAACTGGGTCTTCCCTTCACAAGTAATCAGAGAAATTCCTCAGATCAAACTTGGACTCCAGTGGCACCTGTGTCATCTCGCCCAAGGTGTTCAGCCAGGGGTGGGTCTGCACCCATATTTCTGACAGGGAATTTGGCTCAGAAGAACTTTTCTACTCCTCTATCAAGGTAGAACGGGGCTTTGGTGTGTGCGCACTTGTACTGTTTGTTTCCAGCAACAGTGTAAATGGATCCACATCCAGCTGCATTGCTTTAAAGAACGGATATTCGTGTTTGGCCTACAATGCTGAACATTACACACCCAGCACACCTCCAACTCTTTAGACAACTCCACGTGTAAATGGAAGCACAGCACCGTTTCCTGGGATGTGCCTGTGGGTACCTCTCTGCTCAGGATTTAACTTTATTCAAAGTTTTCATTAACTTGGTGCAAAGAAAGGCATTATCTTATTGGTCATGTTACAGGTTTTATTAGGTTTGATCAAATAAAGCAAAAAAAAATGTTATTTGTGATTGCAAGCTGAAATTAAGAGCCATACTCCCCTCCCTTTCTTTTCCACTTCTTGGCACATGTGACCATCCCCCCTGTCCTAGTCCTTTGTCCTCTTCCACTCTTCTGCCTCTGGTCTAAGCCACACAACACTCTCTTTTTTTCTCCCCCAGGCACACTTTTAGTTCCTGAAAGAAAGAAGCACAACCTACTTGGAGAAAAATTCAATAATCAATTGGATTAATTTTTAAAAATCACCTGAATTTTTTAACTCAATAATTGGGAAATCTGTTAGATAACAGCATGTACTTCTACAGAAGTTGGCCAACACAGCCAGCTGTTGGTATGTCACCTCAGTTGCCTGTTGGGGATGTAACCCTCCTCCCCACCAAGACAAGGGGAGAGTGAGAAGAGGCAAACACCTACCAGCACAACTAGCTTTGGGGGGAAAAAGGGACTCCTTATGATGGCAAGTGTCTCTGCGCTCAAGAACCTTGACAAAGATCCACCTCTAAGGATCAAGGAAGCCATATAGGGAAAACCAACAATAAGGATAATTGGTTTATTGTGCTCAACAAAACACAAATTAATTCCTGTTTACTGTTCTTGCTCTCAACAGCACCGGGGCAGAGCTTCGTTTGGAATGTCCTCGTTCAACCTCAGCAACGCCATTATGGGCAGTGGTATCTTGGGGCTCTCCTATGCCATGGCCAACACAGGAATTATCCTTTTCGTGTAAGTATATAGAAAGAAAAGAAAATAGAATATAAGCAATGAGCTGGAGCTAAAGTTTTTGTGGTTAGAGAGGTACATTAAGCTTGTTTTGTTAGCTGAAAAGTTTTATAAGATCATCTGTAATGAAAACATTTTAGCTGCACCGCAAGGAACCATCCACTGCTGACAAACCTTTTTTTTTTTCATTTTAGCCCTGTTTTGTATCAAGCACACAGCTGTGAATTGATACTGTGCAGTCAAAAAACAGAGGGGAAGAACAGTATACTGGTCCTAAAATAACACAGCAATCTTGCTGGTTCGGTATGGGAATTCAACAAGGGAAATAAATCACCCATAAAGTATATATTTACATCATCCCAACATTATAATCACTATGTAGAAATGGAAGAAGAATATTCAATATAAGTCTGAAATAGCAGCATGTTTTAAATGTAACGGCATTCACATATTTATTCAGATTTAATGTTGCTCCCTCAAGTCTACTTGTACTCAATGCGCACAGATGACAGCAATGGTATGTGGCTGACATACAGTATCTATACAAAATGAGTTTTGATAGACAGTAACAGATAACCATGTGAAGTTTTTCAACCTATGGCTAACCTTGTAAAATGAGAGGGACTGTGCCAAAAAAAAAAGTTAGTTTTCTTTTTTTAATAACTGGTTTTAATTTTAACTGAAGCCTTAACTTTAATCCCCCATGAGGCTGAAATAAAGCGTGACAGCGCTGTATGACAATAGACCATTGTTTCACATTACTGAAATCTAACAAGCCTTTAAATCAGGTTGCATGGCTATCTCTATACGGCTTCCTTCTTCTGGAGATTTTGTAACTACGACAGCACAGCATTTGAAACGCTACATGTAACTTCCAGTTGCTAAGAAACACCTCCTCCTTTGCCAGTAGAATATTTAACTGAAAATTAATTGTAGATGGAAATGCTGTCCTGGATAAGTACTTCCCAGAACCTGTGCTTAAATGGTTTAGATATAGTATTTGCAGATACAAAAATGGAAACTGGTTCTAAAGTTGACTTCATTAGAGTCTGAAAAATGTAAGATTCTTTTCTTCTCCAACTTTCCCTGAGCACTTTCCCTATCTAGTATAGCCACAAATTATCACTGGAAAGAAAAATGTATTACATCAAGCTGCATTAGTGGTGAAAAAATCTATCTTTGTAATATCTTTCTTTTTGAGGCTCTGTGCATTCACACAGATGACTAAAAAATCTGATATGACAATAATGACATTAACTCTGTTGGCAGTGCTAAAACAAGGACTATGCTAAAGCAACCCTATGGAGTCTTATGCAGCAAAAACAAAGGACACCTCCACCCTGCAGCTCATTTTCTTTTCTGTCATTCTTCCATACTTTCTGCATGAGAACATTTCCCCTTCTGGTAGATGAAGGAGTTTTATTTAAAAGTAAAAAACTGTGGGGGGATATTGTTACCTCCATGGCATGCATCCACTTGCCAAAGGTTCTTCTGTTTTCACAGATCATGGTGTTAGCGTTAGAGGGACAGAAAAATCCCATCTACTAAATGGAAACTGTTGGACATAAATTCTAATTTAGGCCATGCTGGCAGCATCATCTAAATTTTTGCAATTTGCTGTTCTCATGTTGCTCAACTGCTCTTGTGCTGGAAGATGTTCTACAGAGTGAAGGCAGAAGGAGGACTCCTAAAACTCAGAAACTCTGCAGAATTTCCCATTACATCCTCCTCTCCTGTGGGAGAGGTTTGCAAAGTCACATGGAGCACACACTCGAGCATCTCTTCTGCTGTCTGGCATGATCCAGCAAGTGCAAGCCGGGTGGCTTTGGTTTACCGCACCTCATGTATAAGGACATGGAGACCATGTCTCTGAATAGCAGCTGCATGGATGCCCCTGATCAGGAAGGATGCCATCTTGGCAGGATACACTGCAACCTTCGTTCTTCTCCTTACCATATTGCATGAGCCCACAGCATGAGGGATGACCCTGCTTACATGAAAGCACATCAGTATTTCCTAGCTCTGTCATGTTATCATCACATCCCTTCTGCACCAACACTTGTGCAGGCTGATGACAAGGCAGTTACGGTAATAAGATATTCCCCCTACAGTGTTGTGACCTGAAAATGTCATATAATGCTACATTTTCACCACAGTTTGCAACAGGCAGATAGCTGAAATCACATAGGATACAAATGTTGTGTGGAAGGAACGTGGCAGTAACCAGAATTAACAAATTCATGCACCAGTACCTTTAAGCAGACTGGACCAGAAGAGTATGCTGCAAGCGCTCCAAGAGCAGGTTTTCCAGTGTCACGCCGCGCTTTAACATTATGCAAGATTTCTAATGTACTTTGCAAAATGGGCATCTCAAGCTAAACTCCCCAACTTCACGATGACCTGGCAGAAGTCAAAAGCAGTGACTAGCCAGGAGCTGGCAGTCAAGTTGTCACAATCATGGTTTGGGAGGAGGCGGGGGAAGAAGGGGGTTGGATAGCTCTGAGTAAGGCGAGAGATTAAAATGATAGGGCTGTGAGCAGGTAAGATGCCAAAGACTGGACTCTTGCACAGAAATCTGTTTAGTAGGGTCTTGTTAAGATGTAAGATTCTGTCCTTGTGGAATAACACAAAATTGGCACCTATGTGGATTTAAACAAGCCTTGAGGGGCTTCTGGATTGTATAAGGTGCAACTGTACTCACAGGTAAGCTACAGCTGAAAATTATCTCTGCATATAATCCAAAGCACAACCAGCTGAAAACTATTTACACATTGAACTTCATGTGAATGAACAAGCATACATTCAAATTAACAGAGTATCTCTGATGTCCTGCTTGGGATTCTGATTTCTGCTTTGCCTTGCAGAGTTCTGCTGCTCAGTGTAGCAATACTGTCGCTCTACTCAGTCCACCTCTTGCTGAAGACATCAAAAGAAGGAGGTATGAGGATCAGGCTGTGACTGACTAAGAGCCCTGACTATATGCATGTATTTTACCTTGGAACGTAATTCATCAAGTGTGCCCAATGCAGTGGCCCATGCTTCTTTTTTGCTTTTTTTTTTTTTTTCAGGATCACTAATATATGAAAAACTGGGAGAAAAGGCGTTTGGTTGGCCTGGGAAGTGTGCTGTTTTCATTTCTGTTACAATGCAGAACATTGGAGGTAAGGGGCCAAAGTTTTCTAACTTCTGATGCTTTTCTACAGAACACAAGTGCTTTCTTTCCTCTGTCTGGCAAAATGGCATCAGAGATGAGCCAGGTACAGTATACACCATATTGTAATAAGGAAGGACAGGAGGAATTCATCTTGTCTTGTTTCAGCTATCTGACACTTCAGTGTCTGGTGAAAGCTAGTTGCCTGGGATCTCTCCATGACCAGTGAAGAGCCTTCAATGATGGCTAAAGTGGCTTGGCTGACTGTCCTCAAGGAGTTGTTCATTATTCTTCATTGAGTACAGCTCAGATAAGACATCATCTGCTTCAATTTAGAAAAAAATAATCTGCCTAAAAAGAACAGCACACGGTTCTGACTTCTCCGTAAAAGAAAGGCTCTTCGGTAGTTCGTTTTCCAGCTGAATTCTCTCATTGAAATGACAGTTGGGTTGTGATGTCTCTAAGATGCTGAGTGTTTAGGAGTGATTGTTGAAAGTATTCATCCACAAAGATACTTCCTGTGAAATATCTATCAAGTAACCTACATCCTCTCAGAACAGGAGACTTTACTTACTGATTTAAGTAGTAGGGGTAGGACTGTGCATTCATACAACAAAGCTTATTTCCTTTTACTACCCTGGAAGAAGTCTCTTAGGAGACTGGAGAACACCATATCTGAAAGCTCGTGGGAGCTTTTAATTTTTTTCCATATTTCTTAAGGAGAGGTAGTTGAAATATAAATGTCCTATTCCATGGCCTTCCTTCCCTTCCTCAAGCCTGGATATCAAATGTGGTTGAACTCAGGAAGAAACTTTGCTTCCCTGTTAGAGAGGAATAGCTGTTCCTCTAGTCGTCTTGTCTACTTTGATCCATAGCTCACCAGAGACCTCTCTGTGGCCAATGGAAAATAACTGAAAAAAGCATGCCTTCGGGCAGTACATTTAAATGAGATGTATA
The DNA here is from genome assembly GCF_964106895.1 of Numenius arquata. NCBI lineage: Eukaryota > Metazoa > Chordata > Aves > Charadriiformes > Scolopacidae > Numenius > Numenius arquata. The sequence continues at coordinate 98,494,969 of NC_133577.1, forward strand.
CAAGTCCATCCTTCCATCAGGAATCTTGACAACTAGTGGTTTGTTTTTTTATATATGGAGAGGACTACTGGAAGAAAGAAGCTGAAAATAAAAGGGATAACAGAGATAAAGAGATTTAGAGGCAGTGACAACTAAAGTTACTACAGAATGTGGATGGACAGTGTTCATTGGAAAAACAACACTTAGAAGAGAAAAAGGAAAAGTTAAGAGTGTAAATTTCATCAGAACAGTGATTTGAGCATGTTGTTAATTCAGTAATAACCGTATTGTATTCTAATACTGAATGCTAGATGTCATTCAGGACATGCTAACAATATCAAAGGAGCATACTGTCTATTTAGTCACACTGTTATTTGAACAGAACTCATTTCTCTACTTCATCAAAAACTAGTTTCCCAAAACAGTGTGTTTTTCATGCAGCAATAATGTTTTTTAAAACAAATTATTTTTGTTGGAACTACACTCTGTTCTCTGAAGGTGCCTGTTTGTTTTTTTCAGCAATGTCAAGCTACCTCTTTATTATTAAATATGAACTTCCTGAAGTGATCAGAGCGTTTATGAAACTTGAGGAGAGTTCTGGGTAGGTACCTTTGCCCAACCTGAAACTGAGATTAAATTTTTTCACTATGATGTCAGTGATAATGATTGTTACTTTTCATTCTTTAGAGAATGGTACCTAAATGGGAACTACCTCGTCATACTCGTAACGGTTGCAATTATTCTTCCCCTCTCCCTTCTAAAGAGCTTAGGTAAGCTTAATGCCCCACTTAACCTCAGTTCTTATTTCTATTAGGATTGTGAATTTATATGTAGCTGAACTGTTGGACTGAACTGTTGGATTTTTTCTTGCTGCCCAGGTTATCTTGGTTACACAAGTGGTTTTTCGCTGACCTGTATGGTTTTCTTCGTCAGTGTGGTAGGTGACTGTTTTGGTATTGTCTCTAAGTAAATACAGAGCCTGTAAACTGTGAAACACTGTTATATTTCTTACTATGACAATTTAATGTGGATGTTAGAATAGCACCTGCAAGTGAACAAAATCAACAAGCCTATTGCTGAACAAAGCCAGAGTAAAAAAGATCAGCCTAAAAACCACTTGAGAATAAAAAATAAAGCAGGACAACAGCAGAGGCAGAATAGCAACAAATACTTGCAGGAGAAGCAAAAGTGATAGCTCTTGTTTTCTCGCTCCTTTTCTTTTCTCTCTCTTCTGTGTGCCTCTTTATATTTCTGTTGGCATACCCTGGATGCAAGTGCAATCTCCTATGGTGGTACTCTTCTGATGACATTGTCTACTCTTTTGTAGGTAATCTTCAAGAAATCCCAGATACCCTGTCCTCTCCCCGTCATGGACCATGGGGTTGAAAACTGGACAGCCACCAACAGCAGTGTGCCAATGCACCTGGTCATGTTACCAAATGAGTCTCTCAGTTCTGGTGTGAATTTCATGATGGACAACACAGCTGGGCACTTGCCGGGCCTTGAGGAGCCAAAAGATACCTCCCCCAGAAGTGGTGTAGAATATGAAGCACACAGCGACACTAGTGACCTGTGTCAGCCAAAATACTTTGTGTTCAACTCACGGGTAAGGGAGATTCTGTAGAATTTGTCTTTCGCCATTCGTACCACAGCTAAACTGCTGCTTGCCAAAAGTCAGACGTACAGCAATGACCGTTCTTACTAATGGGAGCTTTATTTTACAGACTGCCTATGCAATACCCATCCTGGCATTTGCATTCGTATGCCACCCTGAGGTGCTACCAATATACAGTGAACTGAAAGAGTAAGGTTCTTAAATTTTGTCGCATACTTCCAGTTAACCATAGCCTAGAGATCACTTTCTACATCTTCTGCCTTGATTGCTGGTGTGTAGACATCCACTTGCTAATGATTTATTGCTTTCCATAGCAAGCAGATATTGGCTTTGCTATGACCTAATAGTCAGATACTGGTGACAGAGAACCACTGTTCTGATAGCTGCATTAATCAATATCTACTTAGGAAAGGAGGAATATGGACAGTCCTTCAAATGATGTGAAATATACTGGGGAGTTCGGTTACACTGAAACAGATAAATCTGGTTTCTAGTAATACCTTAATGTGTCTGGGTCAGCTGCTGCTTACTCTTAAGGTTTCTTGGGATGCCATTGGTTTGGGTGCCATAGGCTCTTTACCCAGACTATTTTGCTTATCAAATATCAAAAATCAAATACATTTGCTAAAATCAGCACAGAGTTGACAGTTGGAAAGGGCTAAGAAAATGCATTTGTTCAACAGCAAGAATTACATTACGGGAGGTTGTGCTGCAAAACTCAAGGAGGCCAAGACCCATTACCTCCCATTTTGGCAGGCTTAACCTCAGAAGAAATAAAAACTCTCAGATGACTTGGGAAAATATTTCAAGGTCCTATAAGCTGAAGATTTTCTTACATCAAATCTTTAAACAAAAGATTTCTAAGGAAAGGATTTCACCTGCAGGAGGTTCTTGAACCTGCAGAGCAGCCCTATGTAGATATAAGGGTATGTTCATATAGAGCTGACTAAAAGCTCTTGTCTATTAGCCCTGTAATTTTAGCCACTCCATTTTTTATTTAAAATACACCATTTGAGATTGACAGTATATGAATAATGATATACAAAATAACATGGCACATTTATATGTTGTCACTAAGCAAACAGTAGAAATGGAGTTTCAACACACTTGTAAGTCTGTGCTGCACTTCACAGAGCTGTGAGGCTTCAAGTAAAGAGCTCTGTATAACCAATTTAGTTGCTGTGATCTTACTAGCCAGTGAAGGGATGTCAGTAGAGCTATGACTCTTTAGAATATTTCTTGTACAAATAGAGGCTTTATAAGAATAGCACAGTTACTCTCTTTCTCTCCCACTTCAGTCGCTCCCGAAAACAGATGCAGAATGTCTCAAATATCTCCATCACTGGCATGCTCATCATGTATCTTCTGGCCGCCCTTTTTGGATACCTTACCTTCTACGGTAAGTCAAAGCCCTGTTCTCTGCAGAATTTTCCCTCTCATTTTAAAGCAAGTGAGATGGTTCTATCACACTGAGGCTCAGGTGTTCACGTATTTTCTGTGGGCCTGAATCCAGGTGTAAGCATTATTCAAACATAATATGCAGTGTGCAACCTCCTGAATAAGCGGTGGGACTTATCCAGCTGTCAGGCCACAAGTTCGTCACCCATGAGAGACTCAGAGACACCTACTAGGGGGACCAGGTGTGTGTCTCTTGGTTTTGTGAACTGGGACAGCAAGCTGCTGTAAACTTGGCTCTTGGCAAAGGCCAAGAGCGACTGTACTAAAAATACAATAGCGCTCAACAGTTTTACATGATGCTACTAAGAGCTACAGAGCTACCCACCCTGGCTCTGACACCACTAATTCAGCTTCACCTCTGCTGAAAAACAGGTGCAAATCATTCTAGTGTAAAAGAAATATGGATGAGCTAGACTAACCGGTAGGTAAACAGAGTAGCCCCTGTATTAGCACACTGTCTTATGCAAACACCACCTCTTTTTACCTCTTTAGTTCCTCCATTACAGCAGAGAAGTGAATGACACAGCACAATCTGCTCTCTATCACTGGGGCAAGAGGGTTCTGTCTGAGAGCTGGGACACCTGGGTGGAGGTCGAAGGGGAGATGTTCCCAGTTCAGTCAGTTGTTTCCGATTTCGTATCAGAGAAATTTTTTTTACCTTAGGTTCCACCTCCACTTAATGACTCTAAGATAAAGTCATTTGAGATACTGGAGTACAGAACATCACCTCAGAGTTGTATTACCCTCATCGTCTCTGAATGATGGGCTTGCATCGGTCATGCTAGGAAAATTCCTCTTTCGTGCCTAGCCCCTAACGTGTATCTGATGACAGCAGCTGGGCCAGAGCTAATCTTATCTGGCTGCAGTATAAAGATCCTTTTGCCTGTGCAGATATTGCTTAAGTGATTTAACTCCTCTCTGCTTCCTTTTTGTAGGAGAAGTTGAAGATGAGCTACTTCATACGTACACCAAAGTGTACACCTTCGATGCCCTCTTGCTGTCAGTTCGCCTGGCAGTGCTGGTGGCTGTAACCCTGACTGTGCCCCTTGTCCTGTTTCCCGTAAGTAATGCAGCTGCTGAAGCTGAAATCAGGGCTAGCCCGTATACCCTGGCTGGATGTACTCAGCACAGGCAGACTTTAGCAGTGAGGAAAAGTAAGCCTGAGTTTTTGTTTGGGAGGGTCTGTTTTCTCATATGCTGTTTGCCCAGAGTAAGGACCTTAGGTAGTTAGGGTTACAAACTTTGAAAGACCACAATAAATCAGTCTTTATAAATAAATCAGGAACAAATCAGGAACAACTGTCCTGGCCCTCTCTGGCTCTCTCTGTACTATATTTATCAGAGCAGCAGTGTAAGTACTGAAGATTTGGGGATACACTGGAAGCACTAATGAGATTTCCTAATACAGACATAGACACCTACTATAGCATCCAAACTCAAGACAGGCACGTGTGGTTTGGGCCACGTGCTGTGCAGAACTGCCAGACCTGGCTGCCAAGGCAGAGGGACAGAGGCCCTGTGCACATCTTACATGTTTGAGCCTGTGGACAGGGGAGGAAGCCAAGTGCCAGAAAACAGAGGCAGTCAAGACTCAGCCATGTAGTCAGATGTTTGAGCAAAGTTTGGAGCTTCTAAGTGGTGTTCATGGGGAAAAATGTGATGTCCACAGTAGCAGGGACAGAAAGACGCATCTAAACACACCACTCTGCAGAGGAACTGACCCTCCTCGGGGATCAGTCCCCACCTGAAGAGCAGACCTCCAGGCTCATGAATGTACAGGACTGTCCCTCATGCCTTCCCTGAGCTGCTACACAGTAGGGGAGAAAATAGTTGATCCTGGTCGTTAAGTTTTGGGAGGCTGGTGTTCCATTTGTATGGTACATACAAGCCCAGCATCATGCTGCCAGCGGGCGCCCAGCAATCTGCGTCCCACCATAGTGTTCCCGTCTGATGAGGGCAGTAACCCTGGGGTCCTGTTGCTCTGTTGTCCTGGATGCAAACACGATCTCTGCATAGGTGCTCTTTCCAGGCTTGCTGACAAATACCTAAAAGCAGTGATCACCATCCAAGGTTGTCTACAAAAAAAAAAAAAAGGTAGTTCTGGTATAAAGCACCCAGAGTGATCAGTCCATCTAGCTTAGAGCACTCCAGGGCTCTGCCTTAAATGTCATGTTTAAACCAGTGACTAAATGCTTAAATTAGTCTTAACTAACTTAGTTAACTTGGTCTTAATGATCACTCTTCATGGGAAAGCAAGCTAAGGGCGTTGCAAAAGCCTCTATCTGTCAGATGTAACATTTTGCATTTTTAGCTTTCTGTATAACCATTTTTATATCTGAAGAGCATGCAAAGGCTTAGTAGTTACATACCACAGAACTAATTGCTCTATTAAAAGAATTGCTCTATTAAAAGATTTTTCTGAGAAAATATCATTTATTGTAAGCCAGCATATCAAAGAATTTTATATGGCCTACCAGGACAGCCAGATCAGCAGATCTAATTCCTCCAAATAAGCACTATAGTTGTATCAACTACTTATTTATGCAGTATCACATTAGTATTTTCTTAAAGTATTCAGTCTATTATTTTTAAAAAATAAATCATTGCATTGCTAAAAAAGTAAATATAGATCTATGTACCATTAGTGACTGTAAAACCTCAGTTTGATAATTTCATTTTAAGGATTATGTCACAGCAGGTATGCTGGCAATAAGCAAACAGGAATGCAGGCAGCACTTCTTTGGTGAAATAAAGCCATTTTACACCAACTCAGGAGCTGGACAAATTTTTTTTAATCTGCCTCCCTCTTCCTAATATTGGCTCACATCAACCTGAAAAACATAAAATGCAAAATTCATGCTGTGTTTTCAAATGATGGACTCCAAGTCTGACAGAACGCCATACATTTATTGAATTGCCAAGCACATCCAGAAACAGTTGGCTGTTATTTTAAAACAACCAAACAGAAGTGGGTTTTGAGCTTTTTTCAGTGTAAAAACATTTTTATTCAACTTTTATATTTCAAATCTTTTAAGTTAATCACAGTACTTCAGAGTAACACTATCTTCTGCCACCAAAGGGATTTGATCTTGACCTTTTTTCTACTTGCCATCTTTGCTGATGAAAAAGCAAAAATACTCTCTCTATGTTGTGTGAGAAAGTCAGCAGAGCAAAAAGAATCCTCTGCAACAGCTTTTAGGATTATAATTTCTAAGTGGCATTGAAAAATATGCTTTTATTTTGAGAAATACATATGTGTATGTATATATTTAACAAAAGTAAAACAACAGCTTGCTCTTTCTCTCCCAAAAGTAAATGACAGAACTCCAGTGGGATTTTCAGAGGGATCAGGTTCATAAATACAGCAACTCACATTTCACTCGTGCATTTTTTGTCTCCTGATTACTATTCATAATGGGGGCTTCTTTGGGGGTTTTTTTGCTGATATTAGCATCTTTTAGTTGAACAGATTTCATGCCCCTGATTTTACACCCTATTTACTTGACTTTCTTCTACACTGCAAATATTTGAGTTTCTGCATTAAACTGTGAACCCAGTTCTCAAAAACCTACATCAGAGTGAGATTACATTGAGGGAATCAAAGACTGAAAACACAATTCTTCAGTCAGAATTTCTCACAGCAAAAGTAAATAGCATAGATCATTTTAAAAAGTGAAAAGCAAAGATAAATTAATTGCTGTTTTGCTTTCCCTGCTGGTTTTCATCTTACAGATCCGTTCATCTATCAGTGCGTTGCTGTTTCCCAAAAGGCCATTCAGCTGGATAAGACATTTCCTGATTGCAGCAGTAATTCTTGCTTTTAATAACCTGCTTGTAATTTTTGTCCCAACTATTAAAGACATCTTTGGATTTATTGGTAGGTTTCATAAATACTTTTTGTTTACTCTGTTAATCCTTTCCATAACATATTTACATTCACAGACTGAACAAAAGTCTGTTTGGGTTTTACAGTAGAGTAATAAAAACACAGATTAAAGTTAAAAGGGAAATAAAAAATCTCAAACAGCTGACAGACAAAGCTAAACTCTACCCAACTTTGTTGCTACCTTGCTGTTAGGTCCAGCCACAAGGAATCCAATAATCCCAGTATAAAAACTGGTAAGGAATTCCCATTTTGATAAAAAATAAAAAGGCATTTAATGCATGTGGAGGAGAAGGAAATCACCTTTGGTTTTCAAGCGCTTGTAGCCTGGAAAAAATGTATTCACTTCCGAACTGTGATGTTAGGAAAAGGAGAAAAGTGACACTTTTTTTTTTTTTTTTTTTGACATTCACAGTTCTCTCCCTGACTCTTTGTTTTGGTTAGTTTTGGCCTCTGACCAAAGAGGTCCATGAAAAGCTTCCATGCTCTGGGCTGCTTGAGGACTCAGGGATGCAGATGCCCTTGAGAAAGACGCCTCCATAGGGTTTCTGCCTTTTTCATTCTTTATACCCAACGCAGGCAGTTGTTTTGTTCCTCCCTGCATTTTACACCCAGGCCACCATGCTGGGCTCTGCTGAGAGGAGAGGAGTAGGCACTTCCAGGGCACAGTTCATCCACCCTCCTTTCAGGGTCATCACACCCTGGGAGTGCCTGTTTGTCCTCACTTCACCAGCTCACATGCAGCCACAAATTCTCTCGGTAATGAGTGCCTCTTTGGGCCCCGGGCACTCAAATAAGTGTTTGGACACCTACAGCTCCACACAAATGTTGTCTACAGAGAGATCCCTTTGTGCAGCTGGGCTTGGAAAAGCAGCTGCCTCCCCACACGCTCCCTTTTGCAGGTGCACCTCGTTGCTTATGTGTCTGACGGCAGGATACCCAGCTCTGCTTTCTCTTCCAGGTGCCTCTTCTGCTACCTTGTTGATTTTCATCCTCCCTTCTGCCTTCTACTTGCGGCTCGTTGAGAAGGAGCCCCTGCGGTCTCCCCAGAAGATCGGGGTAAGGGAGCTGGCAGCAATTGCAAAAGGAAGGATGGGAGGGTGTGTTCTTTCCCCTGGTCAAAAATACTCAGACCTTTGACTTGAGATGTCTGGCAGTTGCTGGTACATGGTAGTGTCTCCCTCAAAATACAGGTCAGGCAGCATGATTCACCTTAGCGTGGAGAGCCAGGCTTCACAAGCCAAAGCCTTTAGCACCCTACTGCTACTGATACACAACAGTAAGTGTCTAGCTTAAAATGTGTCTTAAATCACTAGTAAAAGGCGTTTATTTAATCCAATCTAAGCTAGTTAACACCTGCACTTGTATAAATAACACCTAGACAGTGTATAAGGATCTCTTGGTTCATGTTAGAAGGCCAGCTGTGGATTAACAGGAAAATTTAAGATCAAGGTTAAGAAGGAAGTTATACTGCAGAGATAATTAAGTAATAGTGAGCTCCCCACTGAGATAGATCTATACACCTACAGAAGACATATATGAAGGTCTATCATTTGTACACAGCATGTGTTTATACATCATGCTGGAGTGCCACAGCAGTACCTTTCATCCCGAGCATCAAACGTTATCTGCACATTTAACAATATCATCAAGGAGATGTCCTTCAAAAATCCAATCGGAAAACTTATTGCTGAAACATATATGCAGGCACATAATGTAAAAAGATGTACATATATATATATCTATATACTTATTCACAAAAAAACATCGAAGTGGAAGTTCAACCAATATATACTGCAAGTATAAAAGAAAAGGCTTGTTATCATAAAATAATTTCTGTCAATTACTTTTGGAGCTGTTATTAGAGAGAGACTGTGAATATTTGTTCATGTCTCTGTTTATTCTTCACGTTGCTGTGTGTTAGGCACATCTAGAATTCCACACCCCCCACTGAGATCACATACAATATTCATCTTTGTGTTGCAAGGCAGAATATTGTTAGGTGTGGACAGATTACAGTAAACTAAAGCCCCTCAAAAGCAAAAGGTGACTATAAGCGCCTTAATCACTTGAATATATACAGAAATGCCTTCAGAGAAGAGAGACAGACTTACCTGTTTGTCTAATAAGGACAAAAAGGATTAACTCTGAAGCTGTTCTTAATATCAGAGACAATGATCATTCACTGAAAATTGGTCTGTTTTTAAAGAAAAAAACTTGTTCCTCTGTTATATTTTGTATAACTATTCATAGTGACAAAGTGGGGTTTTTTCAGATCTAGTCTTGTAAAGCTTGGCTCTCTTGGACTGAAATTCACACAGAACTAACTTTGATTCACATAACCCTGTGTGACATTACTTGGGCTTTAGTCACAGGGAATGACCCAAACTCAGTTCCTGGGTGTTTCATAAATGCAGTTCCAGCGGGACAGTCTGTGAACTACGGTCTGCTCAGTCACTTGCTTTATTAATACAGTCTCATTTTCCAATTGCAGGCTCTAATTTTTCTCATAGTTGGCATAATCTTCATGATTGTGAGTATGACTCTTATTGTAATGGACTGGATTTACAATTCCCCAAGTTCCAGACACCACTAACCTGTGGAGACAACCGAGTGCTTTTTATACCATAGATATTTGTATTGTGTGCTCCAAAGGATACCTAAACTGGACTGTTATTCCTAGCTAGTAACTGCAGTATTTTGAAGACAGTTTCTGGTAAGGTCACCAGAACCCAATGGAGTCTATGTCATCCTTTTCACTAAGGATCATTATTTATGCATTAGGAACCTGAGCTTAGCATTTCTGGCCAGGTTAAATGAAATGTGTGGTGTGGATGCTTTCTGTTTTCAAAACCAAAATAACTGTATACATAGTCCTCAAAAATAACTCGATGTCACCCTTTTCAACCTCTCCTGTCATGCCAATAACCACAGTTCCTAGAGCCCTGGAAAGGCAATGGCCAGAAAACCAGCTAGCGCATTGTTTTCTATCTGGAGCTCGTGGGAGTGGCTGCCCTGCTCCAAGAGAAAGGGTACGGTTTCTGTAGGAGATCTGAAAGGCTACTGCTCCCTACCAACCTGCCTATCAGAAAGGCGATGGCTTTGACAAGCCAGTGGACAAAGCTGAGCATCAGATTAGTTGCCCAAATTTGTTGACCTCAGCAGTGACCACTGTTGTACAGAATAAAGCTCTTCTGGCACAGACTCTTGTGCTTGAAGAACAGATAAGCATTCGCGTTTTGTTAAAGATGTCTGTGCTGGAAACGTCAGGCATTTCTGCTGTGGGTGTTTTTGGTTTTCTTTACTTTTTTAATTCTTGTGTGAGCTTGCATCACTGAACAAGTTGTACCCTCTATAGAAACTTGTCTTCCATTCTCACAGGAATTTAAGGAGACCACAAGGTGTGGCTAAGCACCCTATCCAGTATTGTTCAGTACTTGTGTATTTGATAAATGTTCAGTGCAGGAAACTGTAATTTGCTATATATAAAAATATATGTATTTATGTACATAATTTTTTGTTTTCCTCTAGTTATATAAATGTTCCCCTGTGGTAAATGATTTTTGAAATTTTTTTATGTGTAACTGTTTTCATAGCCACACCCTTAATATTGTTTTGAAGAAAACATATTGGATTGGTGGGTTTGTAAAAGGTTCGTTTTTATTCAACAGTGTTTGAAATATACCTGTAGCAAGCCCTGTTATCTGTGTAAAAGCACATTCAGATGTTTACTACTTAAGTTACAATAAATTGCAAGATGTTCTCCTCTTGAGAATTTTTAATATGTGCCTCAAAGTTCTGTATTACCATTGTACACCACAAATTTGGGTAACTTTCTCGATTGCTGTATCTTAGTTTTTCTATGCACATGCTATCATTCAACAACATACATAATTAAGGTATTTAAAGGAAAAGACATTACTGACAATCTCTCAAGTGCATCACGCTATGCAGCTGTGCAAGACAGAAAAAAAAAGGTTAAGTTCTGTGTTATATGGATGCTTAACTAGCACTCAGTACCCTCCAGATTGTGTTTTTGGCTGCACTGTGGAGTACCCACTACATATGCTCTCTGTACACACCAGGGAAAAATAGGCAGAAAAGTCACGTTAACTCCATAGCTGAGGGAATGAGTGGGAAGGTGTGACTGTTGGTTTCAACATGCTTACATAAATCCAGGCTTATGTAATTGGAGTTTTCATTTTCCAACTTAGAAATCTGTTGAGTACACACCTGTGAGCCCAGAAAGCCATAAAGCACACAAAAAGTTGTCTCTGCTCACTCCTCAGGTTCACACAAAATTGTGTGTGTGTGTGTAAATGTGTGTACGCTCACAGGTTAACTGGAAAAGAATATCAAATATATATTCCATGCCAACTGCTATCTTTCTGAGCAGTATTTTATGCTCACTTGAGTACTCTATCCTTAATATACTGGGGCACGCTTCCTCACAAATGCCAAGTCTGGCTTTGCATTTTTTAAAGAAAAAGGTGACAATAATCTTTTGTTCTTTTTTAGGCAGACTAATATAAATAATGCTGTATTGTTACTGAAGAGACCTTTAACATGGACTAGAGTTAATAGTAGCACACTCACACACCTCTCTTCCTGTTACCTTCATTGAGAGTTACATATATGGAAGAACTGAACTGTAACTGCAACTTTGCTTCAGAGCAAAAGCATGTATAGTGACTGCAACTGCATGTAGAGACTTAAGAATTCGTGTAGCCCATCTAAAATATAGATGGCCTCAAGAAAAGTTACAGAAAAACTATGGAACAATGACATAACTCTGCCTTTTCACAGCACAAAACTGCTGGTGTCCAAAATAGAGGTAGACCATTTGTAAAATATCATTTTTTCAAGTTAAAATATGTTGGTTACAGCAATATGTAGCTGCTGCACACACTGGGAGTAAGGGTAATATTGCACACTAACTTATTAGCACTGCTGGGAATGGTGGGTATTGGAGTTTCTTGTTCATTTTGTAGTGTTGACAATAGGCCTTTTGAGGATTTTTATTACAAACCATCCATGGATGTACAATAAATGAATTTTTCAAAGATTGCAGATCTTTTTTTTCTTCTGTTTTAAGCTTAGAAGGAATTTTTTTTTAAATCAAGCAGGGTCAAACTGGTAGCTTTAACACAAGCGTCACTAAAACTGCGCTCCCTTCTAAGAGAGAAATTTGTGTATCCATGTATCTGCAGATGAGCAAGATGGCAGCCCCTTCATATAATAACCCTTTTGCATACGCTGTTTTGTATCTATTCATGGAGCTGCATAGACATCCCTGGATAGAGAATGGCTGGCGCTGGAAGTGAGGTTATCTGTAAGATACTGAATGCCCCGTTCTTTGGAGCGTGGGATTAGCCGGGATACACAGCATAGCAGCTAAGTATAGTCACTATTAGGAGCACGCACCAGATGGTACCGCTCTGTATAAATACTTCCTATCATTGCAGCTGTAGGTTTTCCTGCTGTTACATATTTGTCTGGTGTATAATAGTAGCCCAAAATATACTGGTCTACGCGCCATTCCAGCACCAATGAACTCATGTGAGAATCACGCTCACAGACCCGGCCAGCCAGCGTTTGCAACCTGCCCACTAATGATGGAGGCACTGAGGACCCAAGCACTTGCTCAATACCTGCGACATCAACATCCTCCCCAATTTTCTCCTCCCCTTATGGTTAGGTATCCTTGATTCCCTGCAGCATCTCCTTTTCTCTGTCTCGATAGCTCGAGTTATAAATTTTTTTGTGGCAGGAGGTTGTTTTAATTAAACAATTAAAATTGAGTGGAGTTAAAGAAAAGGAAAAGGTATGTCTTCAAACAAAAAAAGAAAGTAATGAAAATGTATTGGAAATTTTAGCGATCATAGAGGTGTGTCATTAAATGGACAAGAAAAGAGTGCAGAAATTATATAGAAAAAAAACAGAAGTAATGACTAAATATTTCAGCTCTGAATTTGGAAAGAGACAGAACAAGGGACACCCATTAGAGGGCAAAGTCCTCTCTAGTCCATAAATAATCAAAGATGATGTTAAACAACATCTATCTGAAAGAAGGACAGCAGACCTAGATAAGCCACAAAGCAGCTGCTCTGGTATTAGTTTTCAGTAAACCCTAGCATGCCTGGCTAGTTCTCAATGGCTGACATAATAGTAATTAGAGCTAGTCAGCAATTACTCACTAACAGGTCTACTTGGTGCTATAAGTGGAAAATTTCCATTCATTTGACTTTAAATTTCAATGGAAGTTTTACTGAAAATGTTCCATTGCAACACAATTCTGGCAGAGCCCAGGCAGACCTGAGTGGACACCTGCCTGGTTTTCCATTAACCCCCCTGGTAAGGTTTTGGGAGCTCCCAGACATTACAGGTCCTGACCTCCACCTCCCCTGGCAGCTGAGTCCCCCCAGGATGGGGACGTGCTGGGTCACAGTTTCCTTCCATGGAGCTTGGCCTCAGTGCTGCGGTGACAATCCTGCCGACATTTCCATGGTATATTGTGCTGTCCAGCAGCATCTCGAAAAAAAAAAGCACCTGGAAAATGTTTTTAGTTAATTAAATCATCACTTACTGCAAACATTTAAAAGCTTGTGCTGAACCTGGGTGATAAGATTGTTTTCGTAAGAGCATGGGATATATGAAGCTGGATATGAACCTCCTGTTCCACACCTGGGTTAGGTGACAGTCTTAGGTTAGTGTTTGCAGGCAACAACATTGGCTCCAGCTGCTCATTTCAGACACTTAGTAAACCATATGAAAAAAATTTAAAAATTGCTGTGCTAACTGGTCTCACCAGTGGTCAACCACTAAAGCCTGTGAAAAGGTGCTGTTTCCAGCTGCACAGGAGACAACACTGACACCCCAGTACCTTCTGGACGCTGAGGTGCTGGTGGGCCCGCATGCTCCCCTGCAGCTGGGACAGCCTGGTGGCATTCACAGTGCTGCAGAGCTGCTGCCTTCGTCAGCGGAGTGTAATGCATTGTATAATGATAAATAGCTTTGGAAATCAATAGACTGTCCTAATTTTGCAACGTAAAATGAGATGGAGATCTTGTTCTGTTACTAACAATAAAACAGAAGGTATTTATCTCCCAGCAGAAGCAAAACTAAATATAAAAGGACGCTCTCTTGGCTACGGCTCTCCCGGACACTTTGAAGTGGATGTTTCAAGTTCCGCATGCTCAAATGGAAAGTGTTCACGGCATTCATTCATCTTTACATGCAGCACATGCATCTCCTGGCACGTTTATCTTAAGGCTTGGGAAAGTTACCCTGTCCTAAGTAACAGATTGTCTACACATAATTTATTACTTAGCTGTTCAATCCCAGGCACCTGGGAGGGTCTGTACCTCCTCTCAGGGGAAAGCTTGCTGACGGCAACAAGTGACGGCTGCTTGCCATCAGTGTCAGCTTCTTTTTCCCTCTCTGACCAAGGCGGAACTTCTGCCTCCTCTACCACAGAGCACCCAACTCATCCCACCCTTTCTTTCTGAGATGTCTGGTTTTAGCTTTTACCCAAGCACTTCAAGCAATTGATCCAGTTTTCAGATTGCCACAGTCAAACTAACCCAACAAACAGCTTCATGGGCATGAGTTAATATAGGTGGTCACAGTAAGATTGACATTCCTCCTTTGAATCCCGGCCTTTAAATTGGTCATCCTGAGCAAACTTGGAAGGCTTAGCAGGAAATGTTACTGAGCTTCCCCAGGAAGAAGCAGCTGCTGAGGCAGACACCTTTTCACATACTCCAAATTATTTACTGTTTCCTACAGGTCGCTTGGTCTTCTCCCTTTGGCTTGCAACAACAGCTTCCCACCATTCAGAGGCACTTCAGCACAATATATCACTAGTGGACAGAAATAGGTGCCCTACTTATGTCCTCAAAGCCCCGTTGCAGGGGTTAGGAGCCACCTGTTTCCCTCCTTCAGCTACAGAGTGATATAAATTACATATATCTGGAACCTGCAATGAACTGATATAAATCTTCCGATAGGGACTGGGCTGTCTTAATACACCCCTTTGCTCTTAGTAATGCTTTTTCACTCTACAGTTCATTTTATAAACCTTCTGAAAAATGACATTCAGACCATTTTTTAACCCAGCCTCAAAGAAAACAAACATTTGAATTACCCCTGCTTTTACACCCATGAGTAACCGGGCAGATACAGGGTCAATAGAAAATTATATTCCCCATTATTTTCTCCAGGAAATCTTATGTCAAACCCTAGGCTGTTGCAGGGAACGTGATTCCTTGTATTGCTCATTAAGAGTCTGCCACACACTGAATACTGCTACTAACCTCACCCGTAGTGAGCTGTGCAGCCATCTGCACAACATCCAGCTAAAGCAACAATAGGCAATTAAAGCATCTTTGCTTCTAGAAGCTATTGGGAAATCAAATTCAAGATTAGTCAGAGGGCAAGTTTCCCTGAAATTGTTTCCAGTTCCTGAGATCCCATAGTACTACGTTAAATACATCAAACTGCATTCAGTCTACCACCATTCATGGTGGTGTGAGTCAGGCAACCTAGTCAGGGATAACACATTTCCTTATATACACTCATACACCTTGCCAGAGCCATAAACAGACTTAACAGACTTTTGGTATCTTACATGGCTTCAGGTACAAAAGAAAGACAACGAAAAGCTCAGTATTTCTGTAAAAAAAAAAAAAAAAAAAAAAAAAATGAGAGTATCACCGGCATCCTCTGGATGGGATCAAAACTGTTTCCTGCCATAGATACTGTGCCACCAGCAGCAAAGGGATCAAATCCTTAAATTCAGAAGTTGGGAGCGTGCAGTGAATACCCGTTCAGTCTGTGCTCCCGCCTCTTTGAAGCACAACAGCTCCCATGAGGGCCAGGTCACTTATTCTGTACAGGGGAAGTTTTGCTAAAACACTGGAATCAACTAAAGTGCTGACGTCTTTACCCAGCATCTTCCAGTTTCAATGCCAAACAGAGAAAGGCTTCTCAGCTGTGTGCCCATGTGAAAAAGGGGGTTTTTTATGCTACTTAGTACAGCCTGACAGAATATTTTGCTCGGTTATTGTGGTAAACACCAGGAAGCAAACAACTATAATAGAAAACCTCTCCTACAGTCAAACTGGATTGTTTCCATTCCAAAAGAGATTTTTTTCAGTTTCACTTTCAGTTTTTCTGTTAACCTGATGCCCCACGGTCAGTGAATAACAGGAACTGTGCAGCATACAGGCAGTAGCGATGAAACGGGAATCCTAGGAGAAGAGGGCCTGCAGGGCACGCTGAGCATTGCCTTCTGGCACCATGGAGCCAGATACAGCATTTTCTCTTCTTTAATCAGCAGCTTTTTTGCCCTGTTGGACACAAAATATTACAAGTTGCACAAGAAACCATTTGAAACTGGTGGCAGGTCACCCCTGCTTGTCACAGAAAGCTGTGCCATGCGCTCCAGCCTCAGCGGCAGCTCCCGGGAACAACTTTCTTTCTCTGGGAGCTCCAACCAGAAATTGCTCGTTGCCATCTAGATTCCCCTCTCAAAAGCTAAAAATAGCTTTCCTGCAAACCTGCTTGGGGAGAAAAACAGCAAAAGACAGAGAAATAGAGGGAACTTCAGAGCTTTTAAACATTTTTACTGACTGACTCTGGAGGAGAGAGGAGACAAGCACTTTTAGCCCCTGTAATACAGCATTCAGCAGGTGTGAAGGAGACCTGTGGTGTTTGTGCTCCCAGTTTCCATGAGTTGAGATTTCGACTGAGCACTGGAAACTACTCCATCATCTTCTTAGACTCTTACGTTCTGGCGACCTTAATTCTTTGATATTTTCTGGTGTCCACACTGGAGGTCTATCCTGGTTACTAAAGCTGTCTAAACATTACATCTTAGCACCTATCTAAAAATCACCAGGGAGAAGCCATTAAAAAAACCACTAGTTATATGTGTCCCCTTAAGGAACAATGAAGAAAAACCTGTTTATTTGCTCTGATAAATCTACCAGTACATTCACATTGGATATATGTGAACAGAAGACAAGGGACAAAGATTGCCCAGAATGACAGATTCCACCATCTGACCCTCACTTTGGATGAGAAACATGAAAACCCCTCTTTCAGGCAGAGTGCAGAAGGTAGGGAACTAGGAAAATGCTGACTTTTCTCTAACATCTGCTCAAATATAACCCATGTGCTTTGCTCTCCTCATTCCTGAACACAAAATACTTCATTCATGACAATTTTCGTGCAAGGAGATGGCCTGGAGAGTGCCGATGTGCAAATGAATTCACCAGAATGATTGCTGCCACTTTGGGGAAACATGAAATCTGTGAGGGATAGTACACAAACACATGTTGCTATAGCAACACTCACACTAAGAGATGTTTGTACAAAGGTCCAATCCCCGAGAGACTCATTTGAGCCTTCATGAAAAGTTTCAGCTCGCCAATGAGAGAGCAGGCACAATCCCACGAGATGGAGACAGCCAATGCACCATATATTGCGCGAATTACTGGTCACTTGGGACTGAAACAAGTGACGGGAAACTGTGAGAATCCAGCATCTGACTAAAACTGTCCAGAACTAACTAAATAGCAAGCATACTCATAAAAATCCAAGTCTTCCTATGACAATGCACAGAATCAGTAAATATGGAGCTAACTTCTTGCCCTGAAGACTTAGAACATCTCTGCTAAGGTATGTAAACTTGATACACCATGTACCTAGTACCAGCTGACTTGAAGTTACTGCAATAAAAGCAAATAGAAAAAATCACATGCACCCAAAGACAAGGGGCAACCAAATCACAAGAAAGAACATATTAAACATGTTCCTGAAATAATCTCACTTCTTCTGTTTTGAGGATCCCCATATACTATCTTTTAATGGAAGAAAACCATGCAAGCACTAATACAGGTTAACTCTAAGTACGTGCTTTATTCCATCATGTCTGTCACAACTATATAAAATACCAGTTACAGTATAATCCTCTGGGCTTTTTTGTGGTCTGTCATTCTCTGATATTCATTGAAATCAGGAACAGAAAATGTGATGTGTCAAGCACCTGATATACAGAACAAAATGTGCAATGTTTCTAACTTCTTAGTTAAAATCACCTTATATTTACATTTATCCTGCATACAGAGAATTGAGTTGAATGTCAAACGATATATTCGGATCCAGTTTCCACTAATCTAGTGATAATATTAATGTGCCCGTTGAAAGCATTCAGCTCAGTTACATCCAAAGTTCAAATAGATTTTAACGTCAGTGAGGTAATAAAATCCCAATCAGAAACCAAAACTATAAGGTAGTAATAGTAGAAGTAGTAGTAATAGTAGTAGTAGTAGTTGAAATTTTGTCCCATCTTCAGAAAGCCTTTTTCACAGCTATCCTCTCTCACATCTGTCCATAGTTACACCTTCATCGAAGGACAGGCAGAAGGAAGGCAGGAGTGCAACCTGACAGCAGAAAGCTCATGAATCAAGTCCTGAAGTTTATGCAATATAAGGAATTGTATTTTGCATTTTCTTTTTCAGTGTCTCTCATCACACTGATGAGCCTCAGCCTAGAACAATGTCATTTTTAAGACAGCCTATGTGGGTGGCTATTTTAAACATTGTTGGACAAAGCTATATATGATAGAGGTCAACAGGTTGGAGGAAGCCATGTGCACAGTGTATTGTTGACACAAGGCAAGATGTCTTTGTTTATTAGGCACTGATTAGATCTTTTTTTGTGTTAAATACCCTTTCCTAATTGGCACTGCTCACCAACATGCCTCCACGTGAACTGTTAGCCCCAGCAATAGTCTTTAGTGGAAGGAATCAGAAACAGCCAGACACTTACCCCGATTGGTGCCTGTGGACAATCCCACTGGCACTTCTGCCTGGAGAAAGCATCCAGCCACATATCTCTGACAAGCGTTTTCAGCATTAGCAAAGGAAATATAAACAGCTAACTGTCAGACATTAGATCTTTCCACGAGAGGGGAGAGAAGAGAACCCAGCCACAGCAGGCATGGCTGCTTGCCAGCTGTTGGGATCCCCTACCCCAGCATTGAACCCAGCAGTGCCCAGACACCCAGTGCAGCCAGCTGATCGAGGGAGGTCATCTTCCCCCTCTACTCTGCCCTGGTGATCCACATCTGGAGTACTGTGTCCAGTTCTGGGCCCCCTAGTTCAACAGAGATAGGAAACTACTGGCGAGAGTAGCCGGAGGGCTACAAGCATGATCAAGGGAATGGAGCATCTCTCTCATGAGGAAAGGCTGAGATACCTGGGTCTGTTTAGCCTGGAGAAGAGAAGTCTGAGAGGGGATCTATCAATGTTTATAAATATTTAAGGGGCAGGTGTCAAGAGGATGGGGCCAGACTCTTTTCAGTGGAGCCTGGTGACAGGACAAGGGGCAACAGGCACAAACTGGAACACAGGAAATTCCATCTCAACATGAGGAAAAACTTCTTTACTTTGGTGGTAACAGAGCACTGGAACAGGCTGCCCAGAGAGGTTGTGGAGTCTCCTTCTCTGGAGGTATTCAAAACCCACCTGGATGTATTCCTGTCCAACCTGCTCCAGGTGAACATGTTTTGGCAGGGGGGCTGGACTAGATGATCTCCGATGGCCCCTTCCAACCCCTACCATTCTGCAATTCTGCGTGATTCCATGACACCCTTTCCAGAGCTTGCCGGCATGGCTTTAACCCAGCAGGCTGAGTGTGCTCTGAAACTATGGACGAGGGCTCACGTGTCCCTTCCCGTGGCTCTGCTGTGCAGACTGCATTTCCAACAAAGGGCAGTAGCATCGCAGAGGGCAAGTGACATTTCAAATGCTGAAGCCCTTTCTCCAGTGAACGCGTGCCTGTCCATCATCATATGCAGGGTCACTGAAGGCAGCTGCCTGATACCTTTAACTTTCAGGTTATGAATAAAGTCGATGCTGAAACAAATCAACTGATACCTGTTCTCTGAGCTAATCTGTCTATTGTAACCAACAAAACTGCTTCTGCTTGCATTTGATTCTCTGTATGAGGAAAGAAAATTTCTCCTGGGCATTTCTGGCGATGTCACACAGCTCTGCACTCAGTAGGACACAATGTGCACAAGAGAAATAAACATTTTGGAATAATCTCCACGTTGCTGTTTCCTGATTGCTCATGCCTGTGTAAAGAGTGTAACAGGTTCCTGAGTTCCTGCAGAGCATGACATACTAATCCTCAAAACTACCACAAACAAGCTGAGGAGGAATTTCTGCCGTACTCACTCCCGTCCCTTAAAGTGTCACCTTCAAACTGATTGAATAAGAGGCTGGTACAGTGACAGATCATACACAGTCACTGCTGCTCTATGCCGCCTTGCAGAGAGCAATGGGTGCTGTCTGTCCAACCCTTTGACTCCTGTTTTGAGGAAGACGCCATGAGTTGCTGCATCCAGGATAATTTCACGTAATTTCTGAGGCGTCAGGCAGTCAGCAAAGGTGGGGTAGCAGAAACAAAGCTGATTTTAAAATGACAAATTTCCCACAATAGCTGCTACAAGAAAAAAAAAAAAAGAAGTTTCCCCAATTATAACTCAGGAAATGCCAGGCCAATCCCTAGGCTAATATGCCATTGAACTGGGAGGGAGCAGGTGTGTCTCTCTTGACTCTATAGGGAAAAGATAGCTTTTATCTGACTGTTTTCAAGGAAGGAAAAAAAAGAAAAACAACCACCTTTAGGTTGGATTTATAGGTAGAAAAAAACTATAGATGTGATGGTACACAAGTTCAAAATTTCTATCATTATAGTTTTGGTTACTGCTGCCATGAGTAGCAAGAAAGGTAATAGAGCATGAAGCAATTACATTCAAGTGCACTAAAATCCTGATTTTGCCTTCACTGGGAAAATGACAACATTCGATTTGTTAAAAAAAAAAAAACATTGTGAACAGCACTGAATTGTTGAGAAACCAAGGCTAAGCTCATCACAATAACCATAATACTGGAAGAAATTATTCAAAACCAAAGCAAGATCATCTCATTTGTCCTACAGGAGAGAAGATTCACTCGGGCACTGCTGAGACCTTCCACAAGCTGCATCGTAGTGTAAATAGGGGAGGGGACACTAATAACCATGCAGATGGGGCAGCAGAAGAGGGGATCCCTGAGCAGTTCACCCCCTGAGTGCTTACCCAGGGTGCCAGACCAGTGCTGCAGCCAGAGCTGCTGGGGCTCATGCTGATACCAGTGCCTGAAAAGGTGAAGCCACATAAGGTGCAGCCATGCTGTGGAGTAGAGTGGCTCTGCAACCACGCTTACCCTCAGCAGCACCATCAGCTCAGTCTGCCCTCCGTTACCAGCCAGTAGATATCTGGTGGGAAGAACCACCAAAGCTGGCTCTACTCAGGGCAGTGTGGCTATGGCTACGCTGGCACAGAAAATGCGTCTGAACAGTACCATATAGCTCATGTTCGCATGGACAAATTTGCTTCCACCCTCAGTAGAGATAGCCATGACCACGCTGCCTCCAGCCCATGCTCTCCAAACCGTGCCTTGGTCTGCAGGAGAGTTAACTGGCAACAGGGAAAATCATACCAAGTGTGTGAACAATCAAGAGCCACTGTCCGAGTCTATACTCTGGCCCTAATACTTTTCCCACAGCAAAGATGTCCAAATCAGGTTCGTTTGGGTCAGGCACGGCTCTGCTCCTGCTGAGCCAGCTGAAAGCAGGAGGTCTGCAGCCCTGGAATACAGCAGCAGGAGCTGGTCAACCTGCACTGGCTCTGCACCTCCACACCCAGCTCCCTCCCGCTCCCTGCTCCAGGAGCTCAGGATCAATGCCTCTGATCCCACCTGAGCTGGCTTCCAGCACCCATGGGCAAGGCAACACACGTGAGCTGGGAAGCCCTCCCTGAATGAGTGCGCCCACCTGGCAATGTGATGCAGAAAATCAAGCTGGCTTTACGTGAAGCTACCTTGGGAAGCCATATTGCCTGTATGACAGAGGTCTCTTCCAGCCCCACTTTCTCCTAGACAACAGAAAGCTGACAGGATACAACAGCAGCAAGGAAACAAGTAAAAGCTTAGGCTACAGAGCGCCATCCAGGAAAGCAATTACAATAGCACAGATAAAACTTTAATTTGCAGTTTCAGCTTCCATTGCAGGACCTTGGTACAGTTTCTTTGTCCTTCACATACATTTTAAGTGATGTAGGGTCTGATCCTGAAGCTGTTATGCATTCACTTGTTTTGAGTGTCTGCTCCTGCAAAAAAGGTGTGGCGTACAGGTACTTGCAGGACTAAGGTTTAAGTGACTGTTTCTGTCTCCTTGTTTGTGTGATATTGATTATCTCTTTGTACTTTTGCCTTATTTCCCTGGCAAAACGTTTCAAAGCCAAAGGAAATGAAACAATACTTCCCTCTACTGGAAGACACAGGAATTCTGGAAATTAATGTGAAGTGTTACATTTTTTTGAGCTACTTTTGCTAGATTGAGAAGACAGACCACAGCAGCAGGGGACTGAGAAGAAGACAGAGGGGAGTTAGAATTTTTTTGTTTGGTTCTTAGCCCTGGATTGAAGCACTGGAGACCTCCTATATAACGCAGTCTTTTTCCTCCAAGTTTTAGTCAATGTGCCATGTTTATTATTTTAATTATCAATGCACCTCTGAAAATCCTCATCTCATGCCACTCAGGCTATATGCTGAGATTTTTTTAAGTCTCACTGTGAGTGCAATTTTCTGAATCTGATGCATGGTTACTAGGTAGATTTTTTCTCAAGCTGCAATTGCATGTCTTATTCCAAGACTCAAAGAGAGTTTTGGAAAAAATATCAACCACCACCAGCTTTGAAACTCCCATTGGGGGTGTGAATCAATGGCTAGCCAGGGGAAGGCTCCAGGGAATATGGAAAATTTCACTTGTGGCGTATAGATCTTGTTGAGAAGGCTGTTCCACAGGGCTGGAAAGGGTGATTCCCACCGGAGTCATGGGAGCCCTAAGTTTTCCAGCTTTTTTAATAAATCAGGATCACGTAAAGCAAGGTCAAGCACCAGCTGTCCCATTCCTGATTTCCAGGCATCATCTACTGGCAGCTGTCCATAAGCTTTTCTATAGATAGATAGATTTCTACTGGTTGTGGAGGCCAACAGGGAAATTTGATAATAAGAGAAATTTATACTAAGTAATTCCCAGATACCTCTATTCCCAGTTTTGTCTCTGTCCACTTGTCTTCCATAGGGTTCTGCACAATAGTGACATTACCTTGCATACCTTCAGATCATGCATAAATTACTTGTATAATCAAATTAGGCTCACAAAAGTAAGTCTGATGAACAGGCTTAACATCTTAACAAATATATCTTCATATGAAATCCAAAGCGTCCTGAATTGCTCTTTAACTGACAAAGTATCATTATCTAACACCCCTTTAACCGATGAGGTAACAGATGAGATATTTCAGCCGCTAGTAAATGTTACCATTTCTGGGCTGAAACACAGAACTACACAACAACAAAACTACAGGCAGGGAAAGAGCTACAAAACAGATCTGTCAACTGAAAACAAAAGGAATTATAGGTAAGATATCCATGGTCAGATCCTGAGACCATCTTTGGTATGCATCCAGCTCGTACTGAAGGAAAGCTTTTACCAATTCAGTAGTAGTTGCTCAAGGATAGCTGCTCTAATCCAGGGCTCACATTTTGCCAGGGCTCTGGAATTAACACCTGCTGCTTTGGAAAAAGTGTAGTGGCATCCCTCAGGGGCTAAAAGAGGTCAGACTGCACCCCCCTGCCTCATAAGATACACTTGAATCACTGGGTTAACAAGCTGGCAAAAAAAAAGAAATACAAAAGGTAATAACACAACTTGATTCATGGGTTTGGCATGCTCAGCTGAGGACTCTTCCCCCCATTTTTGTTCAGTTAGTCAGTTCCTCTGTTTCACAAGGGACCTCAGATACTGTGTTTCTTTCCTGCATCCAGGAACATACTCACCCCGAGTCTGAAAAGGAAGGAAAATGTTCTGTTGCTAAAAATGACCGTACCATCACTTCAGGCAGGTCATGAGCTCTTTACGCCAGCAGCTAAGCAGTCATGCTCAGCTAGCTCCATTCAATGAAATCAGGTTGCATGTATGAGTAACTACTTAATCAGCCTCGTAGAGAATTCAAAATCTGGTCATTTAAAGTCAGAATCAGAAATGAGAAGACCATAACAGATCACAAGGCCTAAGTCACATTGTAGGAAAGGACTTTGTGTTCTTAATTCTTCAGAGCAGTGGGACCTCAAGACTTGGCATCTTGCATTGAGCAGAAAAAAAGGGCCTCTTTGGTAGGAAAACAGCACACCAACCTCTCCAGAACATAGCTGGATTGAATAGAGCTGGAGAGATTTCCTTTTAGGGCAAATCTCTCAGCCATTCACTGATTTATTATTAACATTCGTACTTTTGCTGTGCTAAAAGGCTCCGGCTAGCTTGGGCTCCACTAAGAGAAGTGCCATACCAATGACTTTATCTTCACCTCGGGGCTCACTTCAGCCTGTAGTCCAAAGCCCTAAATCACTGATGCTTTGCCCGGCTGAGAGGTGACCTGCTGGTCTTTAAGCCAGGAAACTGTGACAGAGAAGGAGAGGTTCCCAGGGGCGGGCTGTCCCTACAGGTAGCACAATCACTGCTAGCTCAATACCTTTCGTTCTGAAATTGGGACTGAATTTGAGAAAAACAAGTGAAAGCCTCAGTCTCTGCAGACTTTCACATCTGATTCTTCAGTGCTGTATGCCTTGTTGCAGAAGACAGGGATCCATCATTCCCCATGTATAAATGGGCATTTGCAGAAATTTCAACCAGCTTTATAAGATACTCCTGAGTGCAGCTTTCAAAAAGTCTGATTTGTGGCATTGGTCTCGCACTGATTTTGCTCTCTGTGGGTAATGAGGTTATAAATTCCATCATTACAACACATGGGGCATTTTTTTAATTTTGTGACCGTTGCACCCTTATTGAACTTGTTGAATCATGTTCCTCAGATGCCTGGACTGACACATCCCCAGCGTGACTGGAAAAAGTCATGTGTCCCCTCCATGGTACCACCAATGACTAGCCTGCCTAGTTTGGCCAAGTTTTACCCCTGAAAAGGCACAATCTGAGGCAATAAAGTCCTGGAGCTGACTTCGCTTGGCCTCTTGGTCCCTCTGATGGCAAATACCTGGCAGAGTCCTGAGGGAAAACATGTTCCTGCTGTCCCACGACTCCCGTTGCCTCTGCTGCACCCTACAGATATACTGCACCTTGGCCGTAATCAGCCTCACAGAAAACCGAGCACTCACTGTTCCCCACTGTGTGTGTCTTTGGGCACCTTGAGCTTATTCTTTCAGGCTGGAGAGCTGTGGAAAACATGGCTTACAAGCAGCTGGGAACAGCTGAAATAAGTCTTTTCCTGTTTGTGTACTTGAAAGAAAAGATGTAGGGTCCCAGGACTTCAAGGAGAGGCTGCAGCACCTGGGGGCTAGTTAGCAGTATGTGTCAGGGGTGCCAAGCATCAGCCTTATGGGTGCTGCAGGGTAGCATGAAACAGTCACGGAGAGACTAATCCTATATAGCTTCATTTTATAGTTCTGCCTCTGGGTAACTACAACTGATGAGTTTGCTGTAAGAACAGGATTTTGCGGATATATACAAACAATAAGTATGTTTAAAAAAGAGTCGAAGAAAGCAAAGATCAAGCGAATAGCATGTGGTATACTCATAACATCCGTGAAATCATAAATTGAGCACTTTAAGACCCATTGCCCTTTAATGCCACCCATTTTTTTCCGTTTCCTGGCTCCCAGGCCATGAAAGGTTGGCCACTCCAGAGCAGGCTATTGCTAAACAGTCTTCAAACAGCATGTAATTGCCAAGACAACCCCTTTAGATTTTACATGTCCTTGTGAATTTTTAGACTTCACTGCACAAAGGAGGCTAAGAAGAGCCTTTGAAGATAATATCCCATGGGTTAGGCATAGCCTCTCTTTGCCAAGTCTCTAATGACACTGCCTTGGGAGGAACCCCTTGCCAAAGAGTCTCCATTTCCTGATGCAGCAATATGGCACAACACTATGAAATCCACTTTTTTATTTCCTTGTCATAGACACTAGATGCCACATGTTGCCAAGGCCACAGGACCTGCCCGGCCCATCCCCACCCAAGGTCTGAAACCCAGAACGCCAGAGCAGTTCTCTGGGAGCAAACACAGGGGTCATGTCATCAACAGCAACAGAGCTGTCCTCCTTCCAAGAGTTTATTTCAAGGTGGTATGCCCTTCTGAAACACATGCCCTAGGCATCCACATGACATTAAATAAAAAGCAGGTTTTGCAACAGGAAATTCTGAGACGTGTGCTAATGTGCTATCCAACCTAAATATTCAGTGCAGCTCATTATAATGGCCACTCTCCATATTACTTTTTTTCTTTCTCAGTTGTCTTAAACAGAACATTCAACCCAAAGAATTAGATATTCTCTTCAGTCTTTTTCACAGGGGCTGTTTTCTAGACCTTCAGGAGTTTCTTTTTTGTCCACCTCTGGTCTCCATCTAATTTGTCTGCATTTTCTATTCCAGATCTTGCTCGTATGCTCCAGAATCATATGTGCAGCCTTGAAAATAGCAGAATAAGCTTTATACAGCAAGTCCACAGATTGGGAGAATAGGTAAGCAGTCTATCTCAATGCTCAAATCACTTCACAGCATGCAGAAAGGAGGGGCAATGCCTCCCTGTGCTTTCTACTCTGGTTCTGCATATGGCTGACTGCTGTTGGGTTTATGCTCCATTACAACCCCCAGATCCTTATTTGCTTTGTTGTTGCATAAACGCCTGCACCTTATTGGTAATTGTGCATTTGATTTTGCCTCATTAGACACAGAACTTTTTACTCATCATGAAATCAATCAAATGAAGTTTAATAATGACATTTTACCAATTTATTTCATTTTGAATTCTCCTGCACTCCACAGTAATCTGCATCCCTCTTAGGTTGCTTGAGTTTCGCCTTTTAGATGAGATTATACCTCTTTTAGAGTCCTTGTGTTTCTCCACTACCTAGTGATAAAGTTCATCAGCCCCTGTTAAGACAACTAATTTACCAAAATATTTGCTGTTCTAGACCATTCTCTGAGCCCCTCACAGGTAAAATTGTGTCAGAACCAGAAGTCTGGAAAAATACCAACTTAACAAATACTTCAACCTCTTCTTGTCCTTTACAGGCTGGTAAAAGGAAAAAGATCGGCTGTTGTTTTGGCACATCATATAAAGTATTTCATCCTATTGCAAATAAAAGTTTTTCAGACACGATTAAAAAATTTAGATTTGGGGATGTTAGACTTGGTGTCCTGATTTGAGGTGATTTGGTGTCCTGGTTTGAGGTAAAACAGAAGTACATAAGTCTGGATGTACTAGCAACACAGGTATTCTGTTTAGTCTGTTACAGTTCACTAGCCTTCCCCATTAAGAAATTAATCTACATGTTTCTTCCTGTAGCTCAAATGTGTTTCTAGAATTATTATGCCATCTGTAAACTGTCACACATTTTCTTCTTAAATTCTCTTTCCTCTCTTATTCCATACTAACTGATAATCTCATGAGAGCACAGAGCAGAAGACTCCCTGGATTCCTGTGGAGAAAAAAAATCAAACCCTGAGGTAAAGATTTCTAGTGTTGGAGTATCTACTGCTACCATAAGCAAACAATTCCAATGCCTTATGCGGGTAAGTAAAAGGTGCCTTGACATGTGTCCCACAATCCAACAGCAGCATCAGGAGAGCTCAGCTGTCTCTTGGCCCCAGCATCCACCTCTCTTCTCAACACCACCACCTCTGAAAATCTAGTCCTTTCCACCATGCTTCTTTGGCTGCACCTCTGCATTTGAAACTGAACACAACCTACCAAACACTATTGATTGAAACATTATGTTATCATATTACTTTCAATAGCACTCTACTCCAAACCAAAATAGCATTTGCCTTTGATCCGCTGTACCAGATGTTTTCACTGAGCTATCCACAATGACATCTGATTTCCTGAGTAACTACAAATCATTTCCAACTCAAATTACTCTTCCCACATGCATATTCAGTATTTAATATGCTACTGTATCATTGTGTTGGGTGGCTTAGTTTGGTCCCTCTTACTAGTGAGTCACACAGTATTTTTATTAACCTAGGTAAACCGTTATCTGCAAGATTTATGTCTGATCTTCATTCCCTCTTCCACCAGCTTAAGAAGACAACATTTTTTAAAAACACCAGTCAAGACAGATCCATGTGTTATCAAGTCAGCTCCTCCTGTTTTCTACCCAGTTACACAATCGAGCCTGACCTTTATCCACTTTCTTACTGAATAGCTAATTGTGGGCACTTTTGTTAAAACCCCTATTCAGAAGAAGGCATATGCACTATCACTACATGACCTTGTCTCTATAGGAAGAAAGGTGACACCACACTAGTAGAATAGTGTAGAAACTTCCCATTTCTTCCTGGGTATCAAATTGTTGTTCATCTTCTCTACAGCACAGAAAAAAAAAAAAAAAAAAGAAGAGGTGTTTGGAAGGATAAAACAAGAAAGGATTATTTAGATTGCCTTACATAAGTATTTAGAACACAAACACGTAAACTTGTTAGATAGCCTGAAGCCAAAGATCACATCAAATGAAAATCATGGTTTACCAGTACTGTTCGTGGGAGGACACCTCAACTTAGTGAAAATTGACTACGTACCCCTAGGATGAGGGGTGATGTTTTTAACCTGAAAGAGGGGAGATTTAGATTAGATATTAGGAACAAATTCTTTACTGTCAGGGTGGTGAGACTCTGGAACAAGTTGCCCAGAGAAGCTGTGGATGCCCCATCCCTGGAAGGGTTCAAGACCGCGCTGGATGGGGCTTTGAGCAGCCTGGTCTAGTGGTAGGTGTCCCTGCCCATGGCAGGGGGGTTGGAACTAGACGATCTTTAAGGTCCCTTCCAAACCAAACCTTTCTATGATTCTATGAATTTCTCACATAGGATCCATTGGAAAGCTTCTCTGAAGCTTTTGTCTCATTTCAAGGTGCTCCCATTCAACAAGAAAAGGATTTGGGCATGTAAAAGTAGGATCTAGACACTTTAGTCACATAACACATTTCTTCACATCTCTGTTGAGTTTCCACCTACCCTGCCATACACAAAGTGAGTGGGAGTGAGAGCTGGCCAGAGAACTGCTGCTCTGCAGGCTGGTCCCCTGAGAGACCACAGGGACAGCTTTGCTGGCACAGGTGTGAGGGTCGGGTAGGCTGGTAATGAGCAGCAGATGGTAGAGGAGCATGAGGGCATAAAGACACACTGGAAGTCACAGCCTGCAGTTCCACAAATCATATTATTTTTTATCTATTCTCACTGCTCAGAGTAGACTGATAGGATAAAGATCTTCACATTAGGCTGGGTTCCCATGGAAATTAAGATTATGCAAGTTCCTTTTCTCTCTCCTTTTGTCAGCTCTTCCTGCTGTTTTTCTGGACTGATTTTTGGCCCATTTTGGTGCAAACTGAGAAAACCTTATCACCTTCAAGAAATTAATGTTTTTAAGGGTTGCATGAAAATTGGCATCTAGAGAGAGAAGAGATCCAAATCAGGCCTTTGCCAGGGGAAAGGTTTCAAACTGAGCTTTCTTCCTCTGACCTGTTTGGCCATTTGGCCATATCTCCAGCCAAACACAAATTGTTTTGCCTCTTGCCCAGACAGCAGTTAGGGGAAAGGGCAGGGTGCTATAGATAGGTTTAAGGAACATGGTGGGAAAAACGAAAGATCGCCAAGAGCTACAAGCAACATTATTTCTGCAGACATAGAGGAGCAGCCCAGCTCAGTTAGCACAGAGGCAGCTGCTCCCAGCTCCCCTGGGCTTCTACATCCAGCAGGAACTAGGACCATCTGAGGTAAAATGCTTCTGATCAGACAAAACCTCCAGCTGCGCCCTAAACCAACCTCACTGCCTTCCCCCAGCATGATCTCTGCCTTTTCCACCCATTCCTTGAGCATGAGTAACACGGTGAATGCCATCTGAACCAGCTCCAAGGTTTTAGCAGCAAGGGCAAAGTCAGATTTTGCCACGCTGTGTTTGAGGGGCTGGAAAGTGGCTGTTCCTGCCATGGGAGGAAGAGGAAGAGATGGCATGGGGTGGAAAAGCCAGGCTGTCCGCTTCTACAGCCCACCATGATGGAGGGGTGATGGGATGACTGCTGCTACTGGCAATGGCCAGACACAAGCTCAGCATCTAGCCCAACGCATCCCTAAGTAGCAGAAAGCAGCAGACCTGGCTTTCCAGAGCTGTGGCTTGGTCCAAGCAGTTGATAAGACCAGAGGTGTTTAACCATCCTAGGTATCTGCCATCCTCAGCTGTTGTCTGCCTCACCTGGGTGTAAAGCCAGGTCTGGCTTTCTCCCAGAAGACAGCAGCTGCTGCTTCCCTTTTAGCTGGATCCCGAGAGCAGCCTTTAACTTTGAAGTCCTTAAGCTTGTTTTCTGAAGTGGTTCTACTTTGCAAGGAAACTTCGCTGAGACCAGAGACAGAGGATGTTCACGGTGAACTTTGTAGCTTCTCAACACTTAGCAAGGCAGGGGGAAGGTCTGGGCTCCTGTGCAACCACCGAGAACCAGCTGTGCATTTTATCCAAACAGTGCGGATTGTTAAAGAAAAGAATCTGTTGGGAGTGTTCAAAACCAGTTTGTCTGATGCAAAACATTGTGCAAACAGGAGCAGAAATAAAGTAATTTTACAGTCTCTATTTCTCCTAATTCAGTGAATAAAGTTAGCCAACCAGTGTCATCTGAAAAGCCTCAGATATTTTGAAGAGTTTTCCTTGCCCCCTTCAGTGACAGCAAAAGTAGGACACACAAAAAAAAAAAAAAAAAGAAAAAAACCCAGCTTTTCAACATGTGTTTAAGGAGAACACTAGGTAGTGCTTGAATTCACATCTGTGGTAGAATGTTTACAGCCAAAGGTCTGATAAGTGGTTTTGCTACACAGAAAGATATTCGGGGGCGGGGGGGTTGCAGCCACTAAAATGATGCGTTTCTGGTGTGGATAAACACTGCATTATCTGAGAAGCTGAGTCATTATTCCTCAATGGTAGTGTTATGACATATTTTTAATTGGGAGCTTTTGTTGATAACAACTAAAAGCGCATCATCTTTTCCAGGAAGCTAGCCTAATGCAGAGATCCAGTTGATTTTCTGATTTCTCTATCGACTTTGTGCTGTATGCCAAAATAACAAGTCATGCCTTCATGTCACCGCTAGAAATGAGCTTAGCCAGAGTTCATCTCCAGACAGAAAACATACCCAGAGTCTGAAGGGATTTGAAATCACTAAATCATAAGTCGGGAAACCGCATCCAACAGCAGAGTTCAGAAGAATTTGGGACGATGGGAATAGAAGAGGCTGGGGGTGGGGTAGGAGGAAAGAGCAAGAAATTGTAAGAGAACTTGGAAAAGGAGATCAATAAAAGCACTTTAAATGCAGCTTGGTTATGATACTTTAAGTAAGTAAAGGCTCCTGAATGTGACCACGAGAATTAGTGCCAATCTGCTGAAAACATCAAGAAGGAGTGTGCTATTCCCAGCGCTGGTGGGGGAGGGATTTTAGGGCTGGTCCCGTTAGCCCTCCTGAGCGCTGCTGCTGCTGCTGCTGCTGCTGCTGCGCAACGCACCTGGCTCCCAGCCAGCTGCAGGGGTGGAGAGGGCTCCCTCTCACTACTGCAGCTTCACTTTTTTATCTTGCACCAAAGTGAAGCTGTAAAACTTTGCTCTTAAGAAAGTATCTTAGTCATTCATGGTGAACAACCCTGAAAAAAATGTGGATGCTCAGCTGTAAGAATATCTTGAAGTATTGCAACAACAGCACTCTCCAGAACCCTCTTTGGTATGTCTAACAGCAAAGGCCAAAGCAGATGGCAGTGACATTGTGACTTGGCTAACACATATAGGTGCTACACGTTATACCCACGGCTTGGATGATACGTGCAATAACCCTCCTTCCCCCAAGATAGTTACTCCAAGGCCACATTCTGCCAACTCTCCCGAAGGCAGGCAGAAAGGGGTCCCTGTTTCCCACTACTGTGCCTGTGCCGCAGGTTTGCCACTAGAGGACACTGAATCAACATGAGACCTTGCTGGAGGGCTGGACTGGGGGTGCTGCTAGGGGGACTCTGTGGGCCCACACCAATGCCTTCTCCCACTTATGAAAACCCTGGGAAAGCTGGGAAAAACCCTGAAAAAATCACTCCAGCTGAGAATGAAGAGTTCTCAGCTTCGCCAGCAGTGGTTTGTCACTCGAGGCTATGACTCTTAGATGTTTTCCATCCCTTTGGGATTCTTTCATTTTATATTTGGGGTGCATTTTTTATGCCACAGGGGATGAAAACTGGGAAATCAATGTTATTTTGCATTGTGCAAAGCTCGATGTGTTTGTTTATGATGGGCTCTTTACTAGGGAGCCCATTCAAAGGGAATTGTGAAAGAAACCAAACAGGAAAGGGTGGAACAATGATCTCGATAAGAAGCATCACAGGCAATGCTCAAACACAATAGTTAGATTTACAGCCTGGAAGACGTGACAGCTCTGCCCCAACCCCAGTGAAAATGTTGTTTTTCTAAAGCTGTAGATCTGGACATCAAAGGGTAAAGATCAAGTCTGCAGAAGGAGCAGGGGAGAGAGGGCTGGAAAAGCTCTTTTGGGCTCATGAGCCTGATAGAGGCATGAAGTCTGCCATGAAGTCTGCCCTAGGCAAGTTGTGACTTGGTGTCCAAGAGAACAAAGTCTCATCAACTTGTACAAAGTCCCATCTACTCATGGGCATGAGGGAAGTGCTGAGTACAGGATGTTTCTGCTGTTTTAAACCAATGGCTCAGAAGTCCAAGTACTTCGGACACATAAGTCATTCTTTGTTATGAAGAAGCTCTTTAATGTTAGGCAGCAACCCATAACTGTCCATGCATGCTCTCAGGAGGGACTAACTACCCCACCACAGATGTTGGTCTGTGATGGGTATCACCCTTCATGAGTGAGCAGTTGGATCCTGGGCACTTCTTGGGGGCTAGCTGGAAGGGGCTGCATCAAATGCCAGAACTAGCACTAGGGTGTATCAGAAGCAGGGCTGGCTCCTGGTATAAGCAGAACAGGCAGCAGACTACTTGAGGAGAGCAAAATAGACCAGGCTTCCCTGTTACTTGCTCTCTCTCAGGATAGCTTGTGTAGTTGCTGGTGCCAAATGAAAGTAAGTCCTGCAGGTGAGTTGGTAGCTATCACAATTAGCCAAGACCCTCCCACAGGAGAAACCCCTGCTTTCCCCCAATGCGCTTGTCTCAAACCCCCTTGCCAGAGGGATCTGTGGCTTTCCAAGATCCTTGGCAAGGCATCTGAGAGGGAACCTGCTGAGACCATCACCAAAATTAAATCACCATGTGAATGACACCAAGTCATCACCACCGCCTCTGGTAGAGGAGAATAAAAATGTTCTCCATCAAAAGCATGACTCAGGCCTGGTGACAGCAGAGAAGGACAACTCTGTGTGTGTGTAGAAGGGGACAGCCACTGCAGCACAGTGCAGCTATGCTGGCAGTGCTACTGTTGGGAGGGAGGACTGTCCTCTTGGCACCTTTCACATCCCAGCATTTGTAAGCCCATGCTGAGTTTGTGGGAGGATTCATAGCACCATGGTGGGCACAGAGTACCTCAGAACTGATTTTGGAAATAGAAGGTCCTTTATGACACTTCTGTGCCTTTTCCTTCTTTGAACAAACACATTAGGACAGAGCCGATTCCTGTTCTTCACCATTAAGCAAAATGGAGCAGTCTTTGCACCAAATATTGCTACTGGTAAACAACTGCAGATACTAAAACCTACAGTAGGGAAGGGCAGTAGGAGCGTGGGGACAGGATGGCTCTCCCCAGCAGCTACCAACAGCCTCTCTCATGATAAATGGGAGTTGAGGCACACCGAAAACAGGAAAATGGAAGAAGAAATTAATTTAGAATGTTTTTTTTTAAATTGCTGACAAACATTAACTTTTATTCAGTTACTGTATTTTCCATGTCACCAGACAACACTGTCGCTGCAGAAGCTGTGGAAGATCATCCTCCAAATTCCCTATTCCCCAACAGTTAGGACAAGATCACAGAGGGGGAACAGGTCCAATTCAGAGGAGGGCTTCAAGACCCCATCTCAGGAAGCATCCCATCCAGGAGACAAGAGGATATTTGATGGGAGAGGGAAGAAAAAGGTTGACTCCACCTGTTACCTCCTAAGCCCTCGGCTTCTTTTTTTGAATCTTTCTATGTAGCAGATTTGATTAATTTCTGAAAAATCAAACCAAACCATTCAGACAATTCTGAGAAGTCCTTCCATGTTCTATTCATCCATACTGTTGCCAAGCTTTCCCCCATCCTATAGGCACCCACTGCTAAGCCTAAATTGCATTTGCAGAGCACAAACTATTTGATGAGATAAAAAAAAAAAAAAAAAAAAGAAAGAAAAATCCAGCCTGTTTTAATATCCAAATGGATTTTAAGACAAGCAACAGTGATTTATTTTTTCAAACACAGACAAAGAGGGAAACTTTAAGAAGTAAGTTCCTGGAAAACTTGCCCATGTCAAAAACCTCACAACCACCAAGAGGCAAGAACACAGCTCTAAATCACAGCATGAGACAGGAGGGGCTGCACATCCTTGTCACGCACAGCCAAAATCAAGAGACTGGAAGGAGTCTAGATACATCCCATATTGATGTAACTCATACTTTCTTTCACCTCTCCAACCCCATCCCTCAGGACTGTATCAAGATAGATTCTAGCTAGGTTATCCAAACTCTGCATTACTCAGTTCTGTGTGGGTGCACCCCCCTGGCCTCACCCACCCCTCACCTCTGCTCTCTGGCCCCTGACATCCAGGGAAGCTCAAGGTGGAGTCTCTCGCATAGCTTGAGTCTCTCTCCAGCGACTGTCATGACAACATCTAATGCTTGTTTAACTTCTGGGATTGCCCAAAAGAGCTATATTTAGGAGAAAAATCTTAAAAGTTGCCCCTTTGACTTGTGCTCTCAGGAAGTTCCTGGCTCCTGCAAGTCTCCTTGTACCAAAGCTAACTATCAAGCTCTTGTTTTTGCAGCCCATTTCAGTAACAGCAATTGCCCAGTAAGCATTATATTCAAACTACACAAACCTTCTGGAATTCACATTAACATATAAAGGACATTTTGCTCTATCAAAACACTTTCGCCTCTTAATTTTCTACTGTTATTCACATACCTGAAAAGGGATAATTGGCAGCCAAAAATAAGTTTCACAACTTCTAAACAGTAACAGTTGTATCAAATATTTCAGATATCTTCCTAGAAGCACATGTGTTCACATTTTTAGTATTCATTTCTGGCTTATTTTAAGAAAAATGAATTGAAATTAGGACACCTGCTGGTATTCACCCTCTACCTAATTTCAATTATTGCAAGCACATAATAGACAAGCAAATACAGGCAGTTTCAAATAGCACTAGCATTTGCTATCATATTCCAACTCTTGTTGCAAAGTATGGTAGCTGGAATAGGCTATTTTGATGGAAAAAAGGTTAATTTTATGTTCTGATTTCATTTTTGTTGCAGAAGATAGAGAAGTACAAGACTTCAAAGACTCCCAAATTGAACGGTTTTACAACGCTGCAGCACAATTACGATCTCAGTTACATGCATATTCAGAAGCAATGAGCAGCAGATTTTAAGAGATATTCAGAAGTGTACACTCCAGTTATGGGGTGCGCTTTTGTAAGCAAAAACACCATCTTGAAATTATCAGGATTATTCATTCACTGCTTGTACCAGAATTGACGTTAGCGAAAAGAGCTGTGAAAATCCCTGTCCCAGCTGGTTTATTTCAGGCAGGAACATCAGACACCTGATTTGGGTATATGTTAAAAATAATATAAAAGTCTCAAACAATTTTTTTAAATTATTTTTTGGGGAAGAACATTGTGGAGAATACACTTGAACATTGGCTCTGGTTACAAATAAGTAATCCAACCTTTTAGTACTGAACTCCTTGCAGTAGGCTGCCTCTCTAACTGGGTTGCACCATTTGGAAATACCAGTGAACTGGAGCATAACAGGCTCCAGCTGGTGTCCCCTGTCCTATCTCTAAAGGCAAAGAAAGATAAAACAATCTGGAAGAGCCGAGTTTTAGGTGTTTAATAACTTCTCAAACGTGCCAAACAATATAAATGCACAAAATACACGTCCAGGTTTTTTCAAGAGGAATTCTCTTGTAGAAATAGAATCTATCTATGGCTGCACCATGAATTCAGCCAGAGGCTATGCTTTCCTTCCCCTTCTCAAATCATTTTGCAAATATTTCTAACAGGGATCAGTAACTCCTAAGATTACAGCCCTTGTGACGCTCAAGGTATTCTCAGTCATCTGGAGACAGGCTCAGATCTAGCAGTATCTACTCAGGAGGTCCACAAATGTGTCTCAGCTCATGGTTGAGCTCAGCATAGCTTCAAGAGTATAAGGCTGGAGCCCAACTTGCTATGGAACAGCAGAGTATGCCTGGTCTGATATATAAAAACTCCCAACCTTGTGCTAACCACCCTCCAGCACTGAGCAGTGAGACCAACGGCAGCTGTCCAGGGACACCCTGGACCAAAGGGAGCTGAGTCTGGCTGCAGGAGAGCAGCAGCAACAGGGAAGGAGAAGACAGTGACTCATTAGCTAACCAACCAGCGACAAATGAGCACAGAGGACAGGCTGGGAGCCCAGGGCTGGGGCCATTCAACGTGTGGTTTGAACCAAAGGGCTCTGCAGAAAAAAGCATCTAGAAGCAGATGTGGATGGCTGGGAAATTATCCTGCCCACGTCCAACCCCAACTCTGTGGTTCACCAGCCTCACTTTTTTTTAAATCTTTTCTCATTGAATATGAAGCTTGATTGGAGGTGTTTCAAATCCATACATATATTTTCTCATTTAGCAGCTATTTTTGTCCCTGTCTGTGGCATGGCTGTTTAAGAGGGCATGTTAAATAAGTGCAGCTTTAAGTGACTATCTTTAACTTTCTAGCAGCACAGGTGTCTTCTGTTCTCAGACTGCTGTGAAACATTATCTTTCACCAAGTGCTTAATTAGAATGTGCTTTATCTTGATGTCAATGTTTGTGGTGTGAACAAGTCCTCCATCCAGACATTAACAGGTGACAGTGCAGCTACCAGACATATCTACACTGAAGGATGTCAAGATTTATTGCAACCCCAGTGAGGCTTTGGGCTTGAAAGGGCTTAAACCCTCTACAGCAGCCAGAAATCATAATTCAGAGGCAGGTAAAAACATGGCTTTCTAACTGTAGACTGTTTATATTTTCCCTAAACCAGCAAAACTAAGTTTTATAAGTGGCAATGGGAGGGAGTCAGCCGCAGATGCACGTTGGGAGATTCCAGGGTGAAGGTATGCAGCGCCTCTCCAAATAAAACT
The DNA here is from genome assembly GCF_964106895.1 of Numenius arquata. Classification (NCBI taxonomy): domain Eukaryota; kingdom Metazoa; phylum Chordata; class Aves; order Charadriiformes; family Scolopacidae; genus Numenius; species Numenius arquata. Next base: position 98,532,379 of record NC_133577.1, read on the forward strand.
GTGGTTCAAAGTACATCTGCAGTGAGACAGGCAGTCTATCAAAAAATGCCTGGGCCTTAAGCCTAAAAAGACAAGATGGGCAGTGAAATCCCGAAGGCTTTTTAAACTATTTTGAAAAATTACAGATTAAACAGAGGAAAGAATTTTAAGCAGGCTTTTAAACTATTTATTAAAACAGTATAAACCTTCTGGATATAACCATCATCGAGAGGCAGAGGCCTGCATGCAACTTAAAAGGTGATGGAGGAGAGAATTACTGTGGGGTTTTTTCCAGAAAGAGTAGAAGAAAAAAAAATGTTAAAAAATATTAAAAAAAGAATATTTAAAAAAACCCTCCTACTCAGTGTCAAAAAAAAAGTAATGGCAAATATGACAAACTTTTACTGTGCTGATAAAGCTCCCACTGATACTGGAAGGAGATGGACCTGGAGTACCTCAACTCCTGCCTTACAAGGTCTCTGCTGACTCAAGGATGACCTAGTGAAACATCATCTTCCAGCACTCAGCAGCTAGACAGCAGCAAGACACGATTACCCTCTGTGTCCCACCTCCACAACACTTTGCTGCCACTGCTCTTTGCTGGAGGTTGCCATCTCAGAGTTCATAGGCTGGTCACAACCTGCTGCATAATTCTCCAGAGGAAAGAACTGCAGGAGGCGCGATGGGCATCCACAAGCACTAATTTCACGAGAAGTGCGGCTATGTTTGGAAGAGGACATCTGCAATACAACCAGCTCCCCATACAAATGCCTGTTTAGAAAGATGGACAGAGGGAACAAACCTGTGCTGGGCACATGGTAGCCACTAAAGCAAAATATCCAAAGAGTGATATGGGGAAAAAATGCACTCAGTGTCCTTACAAGCAAAGTTTTCAACTTTAAACATTAATACCCTCCCTTTGAGCAGCTGGTAAATGGGTTCTTGCAGAGCCTTTGCTGTAGTCCTTGGAGCTAGGTACCATTGCAGCGGGTCCTGATGAGGAGTTCAGCAACCATCATGTCACCAGTTAGGACCAGGAACCTAAGAGTGGCTATATGTTTCTGAGAGCTTTACAGGTCACCATCAATAGTATGTGGGGAAATTTAACATTTAAGAGAGGAGTCAGAGAAAAGACATCCTGCTTCATTATGGTCAAGATATAACACCCTCTAGCTCATGTCTCATCAGTAGACCCTTCTCCTGTGACACCTAATCCCATGAGAACAGTTGAAACTGGATAGCATCTCTGAAGGCTATCCAGTTTAAAATTGGTAGGACATTGTTTTAAAATCTTCTGCAGTGCCTATAAATGTTGTTTGTCTCAAGCTAAGTCTTTGGAAGATCATCCAAAGATGAGTTTTCATTCTCACCATGTTAAAGACATCTCTCCATTTTTCCTCAATTCACACACCAGCTAGCTTGCATGCTTCAGCTTTGTTTCTCCAGCCCTGGAAAGGGCTCAGGGTCCTCACAAAGCTCTCGGATGTCTCATCCCTCTGTCTTGGTTAACAATGAAACGTGCTGCATTTATTCTTTCCATTTCAAACCACCAGAACAGAAACCCTGATACCACTTGTTTGTACCAAATGGGTAATTTAAGGATGGCAGCTCATCTGACCTTCTACGAAAAATGCCACACAAATGCCACAGTTTTAGCAAACACAGGCCCCTTTTCAAAGGCACAGAAGTTTTCCATAAGTCAAATGCCAGCATTGCACTTCTTCTTGTTGCCATGCACAACGTGGTGGTTGTGACTTTAAATATGCAAGGCACTGAGGAGCAGGTAGATGTAATTTTCTGAAGGAAGCTCTCCCCTATAGCATGTTCACAAGCCCAAAGCTTTTCCAGAAGCACCATGATGGATTTGGGGAAACAAGGAACAAATTCAATGGTGCTGGTTACATGCAGTTTCAGGATGGGGACACACTTTGTTCCTCTGTCTTCAGTTGCTCGGTGGGAGAGTCTTGTCAGAGTATTTGACACCTTCACTGAGTCAGCTCTGTTTTAATGAAAGTCTGGGGATCTTCATCTGCTTTGTCATATTCATGACCCCACATTGGTCTAATTACAGAGTTCCTTTTTCTGAAAAAAAAATCTGGTAACAGCAATGAACAGCTTCTCAGGGGGGTGCACCTTTTCACCCAGCCAAGCTCATGGGAACGGTATCCCTCACATCCAAAAGCTCTGGGTTTATCAACAGCTGTATAATCGTTTACAAAATAGTATCATTCTTGAAACTCCTACCTAGGAGCCTGGAGTACCGCTGGCCTCCCTCAGGTCTGCACACCTCCAGAGCCAGTGCTGAGCAAGGCAACAAGTTCTGCTTAAGACTTCGCACCCTCCTCTGAAGTTCATCCCGGCCCCAACACCCATTAGTGAATAATATTTGCATCACTGCTGTGTGTGCTATGAACTAAACATAGCTACACTGGCCTCATAGTCTAAAGCACTTTTTCAGTCTTAAATTGTTCACTAGACATGCCACATTCCTTCATGTATTCAGAAGTCATCCTTTACCATCAAGGATTTTTTACAAAGGGAATCAACATCCATTGTACAATAGACAAAGTAATTGTTTCTCTCCCGGGACACCAGGACTCAGTTACCTGAAAATAGCACACATCATGAGAGCAATCACACACCTACATGGCCCTGGCTCAAACAGAACTGCCCCTGAAAATGGCATCTCTTTCAAAGTTGCATTAGTTATACACAGCAGAATAAAAGGCACATAATTCAGGGCATTGTGCATATTCTCAGTCAATCAAATAAATTATTCTATATACCCACCCAAAACATTTAATTTGCTAGAGCTGCACATTCCTCCTTATCAGCACATACTGTCCCAGTAGCAGCCTCCAAACTCATTTCACTGTGGTTATGATAATGTATCTTACTTTCACCTGGTCAAGAAAATCTTAATTTCTTCAAGGCATCTCCCATCGTAGCTAGGAAGTCTTCAGGCATTTTTTCATTGGACTCCCACAAAAGCCAATTGATTGAATGATTCTCACCCATACCATTAGACACAATATGAAAAAGCTATTTGTCTGTTTTCCATGAATTTAAATAAATAAATAAATGGATGGAAAGCTGGCCGGTGGCTGAAGAGCTGGACATGAGCTGACAATGTGTACTCACAGCCCAGAAAGACAACAGTATCCTGGGCTGCTTCAAAAGAAGTGTGGCCAGCAGGTCAAGGGAGGTGATCCTGCCCCTCTACTCTGCTCTCGTGAGACCCCACCTGGAGTACTGCATCCAGCTCTGGAGTCTTCAGCACAGCAAAGACATGGACCTGTTGGAATGGGTCCAGCGGAGGGCCACAAAAATGATCAGAGGGATGGAACACATCTCCTATGAGGACAGGTTGAGAGAGCTGGGGTTGTTCAGCCTGGAGAAGAGACGGCTCCAGGGGGACCTTACTGCATCCTTTCAGTACTTAAAGGGGGCTTATAAGATGGGGATAAACTTTTTAGCAGGGCCTGTAATGATAGATCAAAGGGTAATGGCCTTATACTAAAGAGGGAAGATTTAGACTAGATACAAGGAAGAATTTTTTTTACAATGAGGGTAGTGAAATACTGGAACAGATTTCCCTAGAGAGGTGGTAGCTGTCCCATCCCTGGAAACATTCAAGTTCAGGTTGGATGGAACTCTGAGGAACCTGATCTAGTTGAAGATGTCCCTGCTCATTGCAGGGGAGGTGGATTAGATGACCTTTTAAGGTCATCCATCCAACCCAAACTTTTCTATGATTCTATGAAAGCCTAACCATTTTTGACAGCAGTACTAACACAATGCTTCATTGTCCCATAAGACATACCAGGCATCTACCTTTTCCTGCAAGACAGAACTCTCCTCCAATGGCAGACTTCAGCTTCTGTAACTTTCCACATCCTAATGCTTTGGAAGCATTAGGACGTAAATCATTTCCTTTCAGGCTCCACCTTCTGAGCCCATCATGTTGTGTCGAACTCCTGAGCCATGTTGCCTTTTGGGAAAGCAAATGTGTTCAGCATTTCCAGGCTTGGTGTGTCTGAGGAGAAGTCACTCTCCCTCACCTTTGGAAATGCTGCCTGCAGGCTCAGCAACAGGAACCTGGGTTTTGGCAGTCCTGGTGAAGCCCTGTGAAGCTGTGTTGAAGCCTTCAGAAGGACTCCTCTCCCTTAATTAAGAAAACAGTGTCATTCTGGCTCAATATGAAACATCACCTTCTAGATTTCATAAAGAGCTGAACTTGCACCAAAACATGATGAGATTTGCTTGTTGGTTTGTTGGGTTTTTTAGCAGAAGGAATCTGTGAGTAATGATGCCTGGCAAGCCACTGATGAACAGTCAGAATGTATGCTAGTTATTACCTACTATAATTGCAGTAATTATTAATTACCTGCCATTCTGCCATGCCAAAGAATTTCCTTTTTCTGACAATCTCTTCCCCTTTGAGCTTATTAATGACTCCTGCCAACGAACTTCTGTTTGTCCCTGCTACATATGAGATTCCCTTCATATCACGTAGTCTTGTAAAATTTTTTAATAAATCCTATAATTACTTTGGAGAAGGGCTTCAGACCAAGCTTTCCAAAAACATGCTTCAGTTTCTAAATTCACAGTGACCACAGTTACAAAATCCCCTCTAATCCTAGCCTAGGGGCTTCCTCCTTTCCCTGTCCCCAGCACAGAGGGCAAACCTCTGCCTTGTTTTATGTGTGTGCATCTCTACGTGCCATGGGCACCAAGCTCTAGACCCAGTAGGAAAACAAGGCAAGCAGAGCAAGGGAATCTCTTAGTCCCAGTGTTATGCTTCCCGCAGGGTCCATACCCCTCATGCAGGGAGGATCAGGCCCCCCACCACATCAGAAGGCCTGTCTGCAGTCCGCTGTCCTGCTGCACCTCCCCCACAAGGTCCTCTACTCTCAGGCAGGCAGATTTTGGAAAGATGAAGAAATGTCTACAGACCCTTGCAAAAATACCTTCACCCCAACAAGCTGTATCTAGAGCACGTGCACACATATTTTACACATACTCATGGCATTCACTTCTGAGATAAAACCAATAACGAAGGCAATAAAGCCAACTTTTTAAAATACACCCATGCAGTACACACAAACAAGCACACACTTTCCAAGCACGATTTCAAAAAAAAAAATCCCTGTCATGGGATGAAGACATGCTAGGACGCGATTTTTTTCCTATTTTCACCCACTCATACTCAAAAGCTTTGGCTCAACTAACAATAATAATAGCAGTAATGAGCATTACTTCCTAACCACTAAGTTTGCTACACTTACCTAAACAAAACCAGGTATGTTTGAAAATAAGACTCTGCAACAGCACTAAACAAATGCATGTTTAAGGTGAAATTTTACATTAATTTGACAAATACCAGTGGGAAATTGTCCCAACCTCAGTAGATGTATCACCCCGCAACAGACACAGGAGTTATTGCTTGGAAAACATCTTGAAAAAAAAAAAAAAAAGAAAAAAAAAAAAAAGAAGGGTATGTATATAGAAATGGGGTCATGAAAGGAGCACGTTTGTATTTTGCAGCTCGTTGACAATTCTGCCCAGGATATAGTCTGATGTAAATGCAAAGGGCAGCTTTAATGCCAGCAGCTGTCTCATGAGGGGCCACTCTCCGTCCAGCCACTGCTTCAGTCAACTTCTCCATCTGTGGCAGGTACATTTTGAACATCTCAACTTTACCTGATACACAACTGATTGGGAGAAATGTTGCCCTTTTAGCCCTCCCCACACACATAACTTCTCGTCTATGAACTAAAGAGCCTATTTTAAAGGAGTGGGCTTTTCATTTGTAATATTTTGATGGAAAAGAGCATCCAAACGCCTTCTTACAGAGCCACACGATGAACTGCCCTACACCCCAGGCCAACCTCACTTGCAGAGAATCAGGCCCTGGCCACAGAGACCCACCTCAGTGTCTGAATTCCAGATCTGAATATATTTCTACTGCTGTTAAAATACGCTAAAGTGGAGAAATACAACCTGTATCACCATTTCTTCCACTGTCAGCATAATAATCAGCAGTTCACAAACACCTAGACACTTTGCACATCAGAGAATTTTTTAGTCCATGGCACATTTTTATTGATTTTTAAGATTTGATTGGCATTGATTGATTATCTCTAAAACCTGTCAGCTCAGAACCAGGTATTCTTTAAGCAACTTGTTGTTTTCTGCCATAGTGCAACCAAGAGCTGCGTTTTCACAATGTGCGTATTTATGGCCTCCCTGAAGTCAGGAATGGCTCTTCAGTTCAGCCCAGTCAAGGCAGATAAATTAGTACCTCCCAGGTCAGGTTCAAGGAGTCCGGAGGCAGCACCATTATTCCCAGCCACGTGGCAGGGAGAAGCTTTTATCTAGCTTTTGTTTAAAGTGTAAGAGGCTGCTTGGCTTTAACCAGCCTACTTAGTTGAGCCACATAGTTCCTTTATGTAAAGTCTAAAGACTTTGCATCGTATTAGACACTTTGGCAGACACTTCAGCTCCTTTTCTCTGTAACAGCCCTCCCTCTTTTCTTCAGGACACAATAGCAGAGCTCCCTCAAACTTAATTTATTTAATAGATACATAAAGGGCACCTCTCTCCCTTCAACCAACCACCCTTTTTCTTTAGGCTCATGAAACCTTGAAACAACAGCACAGCTTGTCACAAGCAGCCATCCACAGCTGAGGTTTTATTTGCCATCAGAGGGATGGGCTGTCTCCATGTCCCCCAGAGGCACTGACCTTGCCGCAGCGCAGCAGATCTACTGCTGGCAAACCCATGGGGGGACCACGGTTGCTCTGGTCCCTGCGGCTAAATCCTGCAGGGACCGCGATGCAGATTCCCATGGCCTCATCGGGATCTTGTGCCAGCACAGCATTTGCAGAAGAAGTTCAGAGAAATAAAAAGTAAACTCACTCTATGAATGTGTTTATAATGTTACTGATTCCCTTTTTAATTCCTGTAACAAAGTAGCAGCAAACTCTCTGTTGTGGGTGGAAGCAGGGGATTTGGGCACCTATTTTCCAGCTGCACAGCAAAGCACACTGCACCACGAGGAAGAAGCAGGCCCCACAGGGGAAAGAAAAAAAAAAAAAAAAAAAATTAACTAATTCCCTCTCTGGTGGGAAAGCCATCATTCATCAGGAATACTAATTTTAGCTGGTTCCCAAACACTAGAGTTTGTTTCAGTTCTGTTTTCCCCAAACACTAGTAGGGGGAGGAGAAAAGGAGAAAGAAAAAAAAAAGCAGGAGGCTGCTCTCAGTTTCCCCTGTGGGGACTAAAACCAAAAAACTACAAAAAAATAGTACCAGGGCCCTGGGGAGAGGCGAAGGGCAGAGTGACGTGCTCAGCAGCTCCCTGCAGGGGGGCCATGCCCCCCTGGAGTACCCCACGTGCTGGCAGCCCCCACGATGCCGGAGCTGCCATGACCAGCGGAGGGAGGTTGCTCGCAGGAACATGGCATCTGTTTTCAGTTAGGTCCTTGAAATGCATAAGCTACAATCTGGCATCTCACTGCAGGCTTTAAAAGTATCCTGGGGTAGCAGGGGGAAAGAAGGGGGTTGTGATGAAAAAGCAGCATCGTGTTTATTGAAATATATCTCTAACACACAGATGTGCTTTCAGTCACCCAGTTGGCTGTTGTATTTCCTCATCTCCACGTCGGGTTTTCGTGTTGGTGCACAAGTCAAAGGCACAGGCTATGTCCCAGGAAGAAAGGGGCTCCTTCCCAGAAACCACGCTGGGTCTGGGAGGCACCTCACTGCCCAGCCCTGCCACTGGGATGAAGGTGACCGCAGCCAGCTCCCTCCCTGGCTGCTGCACAGCATGCCTTGCATGCGAGGCAAAGGCCATCGTCTGCAACCTACTAAGGAAAAGCATGAAAAGGAAAACTTAAGGGTGAATATTACTATCCCAGAAAAATATGGCTTGATATATAACACTGCAAGTTACCACTCTGCCAGAGCACTGGAACATGCCAGGAAAGGCTGGTCCCTGGGGTCAAGTGAGTAAGCACCACACTGCCTCGCTGCATTGCCAGCAGCCCTGGGCAGCCCTGCCAGCAGAGCAGCTGGGTGCCAATGGCCATGGGTTTTTCACATGGAGGCAAGAAACTGGGGAAGTTCAGCTGCTGCCAATCACTTCTTGCAGTGCTAATAGCAGCCAAAGCAATGTCTTCGGAGGAGCAAGTGTCTCACAAGGTGGTGCCCACATGTGGCTCTGGGCAGCAGCTCAGAGAGACCCCATACAGGGCTGCGCACTGCCTCAAAGCTCATGGAGCTCTATTGCATGGCAGGGTGCCCAGCCCCATAGGTACAGGAGCCACAGAAACACTGGTGTAGGGAAAATGCCTAAACCTGGAAGCCTTTTAGAAAAGCCTATATCCATCACAAGACAAGAAGGCGTTGCTGTGAAACCTCTCCTGCAGCCAAACCTCCCTCCTACAAAAGGAAGGGGAGCAGGGCCCCAAGCCTATCAGTCCTTCATAGATTAAAGGATTCACTTGGGACAGGGCAGATCACTCCTCCTGTTGCGAAGGAGGCAGCAATATGCTCTGGCCCCTGTGGCAGTCCCTCCTGCCTCTATGCCAAAAGCCCCCTGGGCCCCACAGATGCTGCCAGCACCTCTGAGGATACATTCAGCCGCCCATCATGAGCTGCCAGCCAAGGTGCTGCCTTCATGGCCAGGGGATGTGCCAACCACTCCCCGCACCTGCATCCAAAATTTAGTTTTGCACATTCCTCCCACCTTGCCCTGGCCCCTGGAGGCTCGACTGTGCCAGGGTCTGCCATGCCAAGCTGTGCCTGACACAGTTTGTCTCTTCCAGGTGCCTCTCCTAGCACACAACCGCATCAAGCAGCTCGGGTTTGACTCAGTTAATCAGGCACTTGCCTCTCAATTAAAACACAGGTGGAGGACAGAGCCGCACTCCAAAGTTTCCCATAATAGCCCAGCAGTTGGAGCATTGCTCTCCTCGGATGGTGGGAAACTTCTGCCTGAGGCCACATCTTTCAGATATAACCATTTTTCTTCGGAGATAAGTGCTGGCTGAGGAGAGGCACGCCACTCCTCCCATTGCTGCTCTTCAGTTTTGCATGAGTTTTTTAAAGGCAGTAGTCTTCTTGTCTACCCAGTCTCTTGGGTGCAGTGAAGGATGATGCTTTCCCCCCTCTCTCCTGCCCCCACAGGATGGTTTATAGCCTGGTTAATCCAGGGCTCACAGGAAGGAGCTGGCTTGAAGATCCTCTGAGGCAGAGAGGAGGCCCAAATCCCTATCTTACTCCCTCCAAGCAAGTCTCCAGGCAAGGAGCTACTGGATAAGAATGATGGCAACCAGCCATTTTAATATAAGATAAACCTCTTTCCGCAAACATTCAATTCCCTTCCTGGCCTAGGCATGGAGCCTGGGACGACTAGCTGAGATGTTGGCCCCCACAGCTGGGGAGATAAGTCTCAGCATTTGATGCTGAACCATGCACAGGTTTGGCTGGGAGAAACACCTTGCAGTGAGCCGCTCAGCCAGCACGTCATCCCTGGCACGTGCTGTGCTGCCACCAAACTTAAAGCATCTCTGGGAAATTGCTAGTAAAGACTGGAGCACCTTTAGACCCACAGGTAAGGTGGCATTTTTCAACCAAACACACTGTTCAGGAAGGATTTAGGTATCTTTGTGGCTCTGGATGTCATTATCTAGAAGTTATAGACTCAAAGTGCAGAAAGGTGAGAGCTGCGTTAGCACGATGCTGTGGTCATAAGCCTTTCTGAGCAGTGATGGCTGCCCCAGCATGGAACCACACTAAGGCAGCCCCAGCATGAAGCTGGCTCGCAGCCAGCCATCCTGGGGAGCAGCATCTGTACCGGCTCCCTGGCTGCTCGCCCCTCCCCGGTGGCACAGCAGCCACACTTCGTGTTCTCTCCTGTGGCTCTGCAGCTCTATGCAACGCTCGGGAGCTCTCCCTGTCCTCCAGTCCTCTTCACACCCCACAGAGACGTGATTCACAGCCTGCTGCAGGGGAACAGAGCAGAGCATATGGGCAGACACAGTAATCAGTGTTTCCTCCTTTTCATTTCAGATCATTGCCCGAGCTGTGGCTAAGTCCAGTGTTTGTAACATGGCTGCGCCACGATCAACATGGACCAGGCATAGGCTGAGGTGGAACGGTGCTTCCATCTGGGGAAGCAGAGCCTTGCTGCAACCCCAGCTACTCCACGCAGCTACCAGCTCGCAGCAGAGTTGCTCCCTTCCCTGTCCAAACAGGGACAATTTCATTGCATGACAGCACAAGCCACAAACACAAACTCTCACTACAATAGGTCTCGCTTTCTCACGAACTGTGTCTGCACGGCCCTATCTACCCTGCCATTGCCAGAGGCAACCAGACTAGGACAGGGGGCTCCACAGCAGTGAAAACAGGCCAAAACATCAAGGAACAGATGAATGGCTACCGCCCACCACTGCTCAGGTTCCCATTTTCATTGGCTTGGCATGCTTTTTAACGTCATGTAAAGCTGAGTTAACTGAGGCATGAGGCTGCTGATATTATTCTGGCTGCTGTTGCAAGGGCACGAGCCAAGAAAGCAACCTTCCTGGGGAAGAGCAGCAGGGTTGTCATGCTAGGAAACAAACTGATGCTTCTGAACCACAAAACCGCTTCATTCCTATTTCATTTAACCAGAAGGTCAATGAGCTAAAATAGTTGGCAGTGAAATCAACCGCTTGACTGCTGAAACCAGTGTGACCCAGCCATTGGGCAGCAGCACTTAAGCCTGCCATATTAGATACCCTAGGTATCTGTGGTTTGTAAGCATCAAGCTTTTCTTGCTTTAGCCATGAGTGTTTGCTGAATGGCATACCAAGCTGATGCACAGCTGGAGCACCCCTCTGACTGCCAGTTCAAATGACACGTCTCACCCTCAGCCTCGGTCCCTCCACACCGCTCACTCTCATCACCCTGCATATGACAGATCCAAATAGGGTCAGCTGCACCTGGGAGCCAGCACGTGCTCCCACTCTGCTGCAGCCAAGGGTGAGGGCAGCAAAGCTTTGAGGGGTGGCTACTTTAAAAAAAAAAATAAAAATAAAAATAAATAAAACAAACTTCTGCACACGCCTGTGTAAAAGCTCCAGCATAAATGGAGCCATAAAGATACGAGCAAGCCAGAGCAGCTGCTGCAGCATTCGGCTGCGCTGGGAGAGTTACCTGCTCTAATTATGCTGACACAGAGCAACAAACGTCCGTGCACTAAGGGTTTATCTATAAAAGGTGCTTACAGGGATTAGGAGTTCATTCCTGTTGTTAAAGTCAGGCAAGCTCTGCCCTTGACTTCAGGGGCTTGGGAGGTTGTGCCAGGCCAAGGCCAGGCTGGGAGGGTTTGGACTCTGACCCTCACCATAAAATCAATGATGCTCACGTGGTTAGCACTGCTGTGTAAATTGGTGGCTTGTGAAACACAGGGACCGTGTTAATTCTAAAATTAAAAGATGTCATAACAAAAGATATAGACTTTGTCTTCCAGCATGCCTTAAATAATTCTGAAAAGTTAATATGTTTTAAAAGTTGCACAGAATTTGCAGATTTGTAACTACCTGTTAAAAGTACACTAAGAATTATATATAAATACATCAAATACCTTGGCAGAAATATGATTGAGTCAAACATATCAAGGGGATGCAAATATTTCCACTTCTCCTGCTGCTGCTACATTTGTAGTTGGGGGCTGTTTTGGTTTTAGTAGCTGATAACCTTCCAGAGGAGCTGATTCAGAAAGGGAGCTTCACTACACACTTTTTGGGCAAAACTTGTGCAAGGAGCTGACTAAAAGGGCAACCAGAAAATATAGCCAGTGACAGACACATAAGAATTGCCTGGCAGTCTTTTTGACTCCAATGAGTGGAAATCAGATCTGTCACCAGCTATTTTTAACAGATACAGACCTATGAGGGACTCACTACAAAGTTTTTATATGCTTTCACTTACCAATACTTAATAGTCCCTCTATCAAATTCTGGGACGAGGTGAACTTCTGCAATTTGTGGAGAGAAGCATCATATGTAGACAACTCCTACAACTAGGAGTTGGCTGTTTCACCAAAGCCAGAGGTCCCAATTAACGTGTTTTATGTAAAACTAGGAAGCAGCTGGTTTGGGTTTCATAAAGGTTACCACAACAAAGTCGCAATGGAAGGGGCAAGCAGAGACACACATCCAATCTGAGCACCCTTTATCCAGATCACAGCACACACTGTTCCCAAGACAGGCCTGTCCAGAAACCAACCTTGGCAGCTGCTGTGTCAAGTGTCAAGGAAGGAATTGTGCACACGATGTAACCTAATCAGGGGCTGAAATAAACTACATAATATAGAGGAACTCACATATGTTGCTGTTAATCTACCTGAAGTACAAAAATCAACTTGCGAAATCGCCACCTAGACTTACATTAGCCTTTTGTGCCTCTTCTCTTCAATAAGGGGTTTGCACACCCCTGGAGTCACACAGCTGTGACTGCAATGAGGAGATGCCATTCAACTGGGTGGATGCACCATCCAACTACCTTCAGCAGTCTTCCTCAGCATGATGGCCAAGAAATCATGCAGAATCGAGATGCCTGGGCCACATTCTGCCATTCTTTCTTTTCAGCTAACCAGCAGTGCCAATGGAGTGCAATTCCCTTTCCAGACCAACCGGGAATTTCATTGTTGCAGCACGAGTGACCAGTCTGCAGAGGTGTGCATCGGTGCCAGGCAGAGGTCAAAGGAATGGAAAAAGATCTGGCCACTCCACGGCAGTTTTTAATTACTGTCTGCATTTTCCAGACAGTAAGGACAGTATGCAGGATGCTGTGTAGATAGCTGTTGACTTATAACCAGCTCTCCAAATACCTGTCACCAAACAGACCTTGCCTATGGCAAAGAACTTGACCCACTCTGTGCATAAAAATGTGCACAGACTTGCAGAAGATGTGATTAGATTACAACTTTAACACACACAAATATTAGTCAAGGAGTCTTTTAAGAGATAAAAAAGCCCATGAAGTTGCTACATCTAATTATTCATGTTGTCAGAAGTGGGGTACATCCAGAACAGACTTGGGTACAAGTACCACTAAAGAACCAGTAGTGCAAACACTACTGGTTGGTCATCTTTGCAACTTGCTTAGAATTTCAGGTGGTTTTCTTGGATTACAGATGGAGGAATTGCCCTCATAATATAAGTTTATAGGCAATCTTTTGTCTAGAGAGGTCACCAGAAGGGATTATTTACACTAATCTTGCAGTAGAACCTTTGAATTATTCTGTGTGGAAAAGAAAATGAGTGTCTGTACTCTGTGGAGAGGAGAACAGACATTCAGCCTTAAACAGTAGAAGTCTTGATAACTTAGCAAATTGCAAGGTAAGATTGAAACCCCAGTTGTCTGGAGAGGTGCCTGGGCCTCCCCAGTCTGTTTGAGGGGAGAGCCAAGGAGCATACTGCTGGTTCTTCCACCCACTCAGCTTACAATAGATAAAAAGTGTTTCATCTGGCTGGGCATGGCTCTCTGTTCTCAGGAGGACTCCGTGCTTATTCCCAGCCATGCGCAGGGGCACCACTGCAGCAGGGCCCTTCCTGGAAGAACACAGCTGAAGTTCAAAGTGTCACCAAAGAAATCCTGAATGCACTGATTGTTAGCACTCGGGACCTGCTTCAAATCAGCCCAGGAAAAAAAAGATTCAATTCTGTCTAAACAGAAGAGACAGTGTCTGAGGAGCTGGCCAGGTAGACATCTATGAGCAGAGAAAGCAGGTAGCGGGGAATGGTGCCCTAGAGAGGACTGTGAGGAAGATCCAGGTTTTGGAGATCCTTGGGCCTGTTCTTCCCTGGGCTGCCAGCAGGCAGACTCACTCCCTGGGGTGACAATATTGAGGATACAGGCAGCCCATATTAAAGCATTAGTGTGGTAACGGCTTTTGAAAACAGTGATTAGGCAAAATAACTTTTTTCTCTCCCTTTTTGATAGAAAATAGGACAGTGGTGTTACAGCTTTCATAACTGCTTTGCTTCCCCACAGCAGCAGTTCATGCTTAGAAAAATCCACAAAATACACATTCAGTACTTTTGCCCACAGAAAAAAAAGTCAGTTGACAGAAAAAGGACAAAAAATTCCAAGTTTTTCCTTAGCACAGCCTTCCTCCCCCTCTTCCCCACCACCTCTCCCACGAACAATGGAAATTACTGGCTCCAATTTGAACAGCTTATGAAAATCACACAGGCTGTGGCAACAAACACATCCTGAGGTTTTTATCGCTGCCTTTGCGAGGCTGGTGTGGCTGAATCAGCTTGCCAGTGGACAGGGCCACAGCCAGCCCCGGTGCACACCCTTGGAGGAAGCCCAGCTCCAGCCTGGGTCCCCTTGCTGCTTCCCCAGGGCAGGTTGGTGGCAGCATACATGATGAGCTCCAAACCTCTTCCAGCATATCCAGAAGTTCCCCGAAGGATCCTGTCAGGCACAGTAGTCAGAGCACAATTTAATTCAGTTATAAGTTGGGAGAGTTAATTCCAGAGCTGGTCCCTGTTCTGCTGTGATGCTACAGGTGGTTTTTTTATGGCTGAGGAACCAGATTCTCCATGCAGCTCCACCTTGGTACTCTCCTCTCACCTGCAGAGTAAGAGGAAAACAGGAGTTTTTCAGAACAGAGGAATAGGACTTGACACACACACAAAAAAAAAAAAAAAAAAAACACACAAAAAACACAAAACCCAAACCAAGAAAATGCAAGCATATCAGCCTCCAGAGTGACACAACATTAATGACTTGCTTAAAATTCTTCGTGTCATAGTTTTGTTCCTCTAACTTAGCACTAGCAAAATGAGGCAGCTAATGATTAATATAATAAGGCTTTGGTTTGCAAATCTATCATTTACCTATGTGATGGCTCTCTCCAAACTTCAGGATATGAGGAAGAAGTTCATGTGGGAACACCCCTTGTGCCAGCAGCCCCTTTCTGGGAAGCCCCTGTGCCTGTTCCACCAGCGCTGGTTATTACCCTGGTATCTCCAAAGGCCTCTCAAAGTACATGTGGCCGGCAGGGCACCCAAGCACTGACAGTACCGAGGAAGAGCAAAGGACAAGCTGAAAGGACAAGACAGGCACTACCTGTTCCTGCTGCGGAAGGCCTTTCATTCCAGCCACTTCACAGCTGGGCTTTTTAATCTGTGGTTTCAACAAACAGAGTCTGAGCAAATAATCTTTTGCTCTCAGAGTAGGGCACTAAGCTTTGTATCAGCTGTTAAGGGAAGACTTGGACCAGGGAGTCCCAGCCTTGTCTAAGCTGGAGAAGAGGGAGGGCTATGACGGACCACAATCACATCGCCTGGCAGCAGTCGGCCCTTGTGGGAGAGCAAATTCCCCACTAAATCTGCACCTGTTCATAATATCCTTCCACAAATGCCACGTCATGGCAGGAGACCCAGGCTCCGAAAGCCCTGACTCCAGGCTGGGACGCAAACCGTGTGAGCAGCGAGAGGCAATACAGCTCACAGTTTCTTGTAGACACTCCCTGCAAAGCCTTTTCTTGGGGTCTCTAGTTACGAAATAAGTTGGCAGTAACTGTGTCTGACTTCCCTGAATCCACCCCATCAGCGGGCCCTGCTCCTCCTTGCGCAAGATGCTGGATGTCAGAGGCAGCCATGGCCTCACAGACCGGTTGGGAGTAGGAATTACATTTGCAGGGCAATGGCAGAAGGGGAATTGTGGGAAAAGCAAATTGGCCTAAGCATAAACACACCACTGAGAGAGTTTCCCCAGGGTCATAGATACATATTGCAATGGTTTGGGACATGTAATTTCCTTGCAACATAATATTTAATTGTATCACATTAACATTCCTGTGCTGTAGTAAAATGTGCTATTGTAGCATGTTTTGACATGAGCTCTAGGTTTTGGCCAAGAGCCGGTTTTCACTGTTAGTGCCATGGTGTGGCTGCCTGCAGTAACTACATTTCATATATTCCTCCCTCAAAAAAGAGGAATTCAAACCCTTTTGTTTCGAAACAAAAAGCTGCTGGAATGCAGGCTGCAGCCTGGGACCCAGGAAATCCACCTTCCCAGTGGTATGAGGGAGCTGAACCTTTTCTTTCCCTACGCTTACTGTGTTAAAGTGAGGTTAAAGTGTTAACACCCCAGCTGGCGGAGATGGCGGTGGCAGGAGGAAGGAGGGGGCCCAGGGCGGTGCCAGACCTGGGAAATCTTTCTGATGAGCTACACAGCTGTTGCATTGATGCCAGTTTTTCCCTTTGTTGTTTTTCCTGCTAGTTAAAATGTTTCTTAAGAAAGTCATTTATGTAAAAACAAAAGAAATGAGAGTGCTAAGTGAAATCACCAAGGCAGTGCTGCAGATTACTCTGCTTATACAGATATCCAGCTTCACAGGGCAGTCCCGAGGGTCTCAGGGCAGTTCTGGATGCTCTTGTAGAAGAGCAGCAGCAGCAGCAAGAGTGGTTCATCTCTTAAGCACATGGTGGAAGAGGGATCCGCTGGGACAGGGAGTGCAGGCACATCTTCCCCTTTGCTCTCCCTGGCTTTAGGGCCATCTCTCTATTCCTTGCTGCCTGTCATTACAGCCTCATTTCTTTAGCTCAAGCTCTGCAATGCAGAGAGCTGCCAGCCCCAGCCTGGTCAGCCGTTCTAACAAAAGGCCACGTCTGGAGGTGTTTTCCTTCAGCTTTGCAAGGCTTTGTTCTCCTTCAGCTATTCCTTGCAAGGCATCACTCTGAAATGCAGTACGAACAGTGAAAGCATGACCAGGCTCTGCTCTACCAGCACGTTCCCGCCACCCTCCCTCTTGCACCCAGCCCTCGAAGCCTGGCAAAGCCTGAGTCCTCCTCAGCTGGAGGAAGGAAGGAAGCTCTGACCCACTACAAGGAAGGGGAGGCTGAGACACAGGAGCGAGCTCCCCTCTGCCTGCCCGTGACTCTTCTACGATCAGAAATTTGCCGGTACACCATCCACACAGAACATGGGGCGGAAGTAGAAGAGCTCACTCCCAAAATCTGGGCAGTGTCCAAGTTGAGGCAAGGACAAATGTCACTGACCTTTATAGTATTCCAAGAACTAAAATCCCTTGGCTCCCTTCCGCTCACTGGAGAAATAGCTCAAAACCTGTTCTTTTTCCAGTCTCCCCCCAGGGGAAAAAAGCATCAATCTATGCAAGTGTATTTGTTCTGCGTGTTCCTTATTTTATATCTTACGAACCAATGCCAACTTTCAGTCATTGAATCCAGACACTCATGTTAACAATGGATGATTACATTTTCCATCTGAATGTTTTCCCACAAGCACAAGCATTAACTCAAAGTACTCTTTTTACGAGTAATAGTGCTGTAATGTATAGTAAGATGAAATATTTAATTGGTGCAGGCAAAACTGGTTCACTGGAACCAACAGAGCCACCTCTGTTTGCACCACCGGAGACCTTGATCCACAGCAGTTTCCCCACTCCTGGGCAGCCAGGATGCTGTGTTTGGGCCAATAGGATTTATGACCATTTTAAATAGAAGCAACTTTATCATGCGCATCGGTAAACTGCTGTGCTATTGGACTGCAGGCAGCTGAGTACTTTTCCACTCTTTTTAGCTATTGCTATCAGAAATCATGGGTTAGTCGATAACCACATTCCTCCGAGATGAGTTTGCCAGCGCACTGAAGGAGATCTGTTCACACTGGGAGGCATTGTTTCCCAGGCTATTCCAAACAATACAGAAAACACTGTGTTCTCATTTGAGTACTATGAAGAAAGAGCTCAGTGGATGGGCTTTTAAAGAACTAGCATATGCAATTCTATAAACTATATTCTTTAAATAAAGAGAAAGCCTCTATGTCACGCAGAACTAAATCATGATTTGCTCATGGACTGCATCCAGCATGAGAAATATGGATGAGCTTTGGCTGGGCTTTCTAAGCAACAGAAAGAATTATTTCGTTCCCAGCAGAAGAGTAAAAAAAAAACCACCACATTTAAGGGCATTTCATTCTTGTTAGCAAAACGTAATGACAAATTCAGTAAAACTGAGCAGGATCAAGATATTTGGGATAAGACCTTGCCCTGAGTTAACTCTTGCCTCAGAGACCTTGTCCGTGAGTCAACAAAGAGAAAGATGTTAATCCTTCCATACTGCACTGGATCAGTTTTGCCAACCAGGTCAGAGGTAGTATTTCAGACATTAACTTGGTATTGATGCTTTAAATAGCAGTGGAGAGTATATGCCCCTACATAGCACTTGTTGTGAGGAGTAACACAAATACACATTGGTTTTGAGGTGGCCCTGCAAACCAGCAATGTCCTGGTGGGAAGTGAAGTGGGCAGGCTCACCTGTTTGTCATTCAAAGACAGACAGTAAGAAGTGGGTAGACTCCTCATTGCCCAAATTAGAAATGAACAGGCTACCTTTATGTGCTTTTTGCCTTCAAGTATACCATTGCTCAAACAAGGGATCTCAGTCTTTGGATCTCTTTCCTATCATTCAGGGTCACTCAAAGCACATCCTTGGGTTTGCATCACTTGTTCTCACCTCCCCACTTATCTACTGGATCTAACAGATTTCTCTTAGCTTTAAAGGCAGCTGGATCACAACAGAAAACAAAGAGCAGTAATTTTCCCAGTAAGAGTTCATCACAGTCCGACAATGAAACAAGCTTTTAATGAGGCACAACATAAAGAACATGTGAAACAAAGGCAATCATTTTCCATAGTGGAAGCTTGAATTGTTGCACATACATGACTTAAATCCGCAGAAACAGGAGGATTTAAAACCACAGCTACATTTCTGTCCTCCCCTCCTTTTCCCTTCTTCCCCCCTTACATGCAAGCAGCACCAGAGAAGTCCATAGGAGGTAAACGGACAGATTGTCTTCACTGGGCTGCAGTGGCCTTCGCTGCCTGGCGTAACTCGGCTTATCACGTTCCTGTTACTCTTGCAGGAATCTGTGTCCGAAAGAGCAATTCCAAACTGAGATTTCTGCATCACAGTTGCTGCCAAGGAAAGTCTCCAGGCTGGATCGTGGCCAAACTTAATGCTGCATCTTTAAAGGGGAAATTTCAGTTCAGAGTTTCTTGGTTTGGTTTGGTTTTAAATTTAGTATATTTTGCATTTCACAACTATATGAACCCACATTCATGCCACACTAAGAGGACAAAGGAGAGGAAAGTGGTGGAGAAAAAGGAACCTAGCATTAACATAGCAGATCTGTTTTAACAGAGTTAAAGGTCCTTTGAACATTCCTCCTTATATGTTTTTTGCAACAGAACCAGGTCTGAGAATAGACTATAGCATTGATATCAACCAGCATGACAGCTGCTAGGGCCCAAATCACAAGGGGACACAGGCAGGAGCAAATACTAACCAGCAGTTACAGCACTGTCGCCTTTCTTTTTGGACACATAGTGCTGCTCCAGAGCTCAGGTAGGCAAAATGACCTCAGGCGGCATCATTCACAAGTGACAAGAACAACAGCAAGGGAGTGTGTATGTTTTAAGCGGAGAAAAATTGTGATACAGCGGTTATCTAGAGTAAAGAGCATCATAAGTTTTCAAGCGGAGGTTATTGCTCTAAACCCACCAAAGACTTCAATGGGCCTTTGGTTGGGTCCTATGCCAGGAATAAGCAGAAATACTCAATAAATTCCTAAAACACATCAGTCTAGGTTTTATGTAAAGTGTTGTGAGTATTCTTTTAAAAAAAGCACAAGAGAGCAGAAGAAGAAGTAATGTTCTGCCTAAAAAAAACATCTACGTTTTTCTATGAGTCTCATTCAAGGTGGAAAGACTAGAAACATGTTGGAAAAAGTTCAGAGAGATGCTAGATTGATCAAAGTGCTCAGCTAGGATAAGAAACTATAGGATCTGAGTTATTACTACTTGGAGAAGAAACGGCTGCTGGGGAGGAGATAGAAGAGGCAAAAAAAAAGAAAGAAAAGACCATTCTTACAATGTGAGCCTGAAAGGGACCTGGCGCATTGCTTACAAAACATTCATATTACACTGCTGGGCAAAAATGTTATTCCTGATGAAATACAGCAGTTAACCACCTCTCCTCAAAGCCAGTGCAGGGTCCTTCCAGTGCCATTGTAGCTGCCATTAGGCAGCTGCCAGCAGCAAGGCTGATCTTTACAGCCTGGGCCCCTTGACCCAATGCGCCACGCAGAGTCCCTGACCCCTGTTATGAGGGATGGGTTTTGGGAGATGAGCTCTCACGAATGCGGCCTCAATACCGGCAGGTGTTTCCCTCCAGCCCTCTGCTCACCCTGCTGCCGCAGGCTGTTGCCCAGCAGCAGAGCACTGATCGTGCACTGCAGCCGTGCCAGCCCAAAACGTGGCGTCCTGACCCCAGCTGCAAAGGAGCTGGTGTGTGCCTGAGGGAGAAGCATATTTTAACCCGTTTTAGCTGCTTGTCAAGCAAACATGAGTCAGATCCCTAACATACCAACAGATATTAAATGGCGCCCAGAGCCTGCTGGAAACTGGGCCTTCTGCTTCTCATCAGATTTGAGCCAAGTAGAGCTGAGCGCTTGCCAAAAGTGAAAGTCCCTGTCCTACCTCTTACACTGGCTCAGTTTCTCATACAGCTTGCAAATATGGGAGAACTAAACCCTAAGAAAATTGAAATCACTTAGTTTTTGTTGTGGTTCTGCTAGTTTTCTGAGCATTCAGCTTCCTGAAGATGTCCAAATGAGCGATGGAAGCACTGAGAGCACACAACCAGGAGAAAAGCCACTTTCTCAGTGCAGTCTCATAATCAGTCTTCTGTTGGTTGGTTACCTAACCAAGCAAAAAGAGGGGTTACCAACATAAGCACTAATGTCAGTACAGGGGAGACCGAGAAAATCGCAGGTGGGAGCAGAGAACAGAACCGCAGCCTTTGGGGAAAAACAGCACTTACACCAGACCATGAGGCTGTGGCCACATAGAGATTCCTAAGGTGACCTCAGTCAATACCTTGGGAGGTGAGGAAGCCCAGGCATCTCCAGAAAGAGAGAAAACAAAATAAAAAACATGTTTACTCCTGCTTACAATGGGGAACTATTCCCTACAATACTTCCCTCAGGAACCCGGGACTGGCCAGCGCTGCCAACAGCGCAGCTCTTCACGTGTCAGTGCCACTGAAATGGCAGGGGTGAACCAAGGTGAGGAGGCGCAAGCTGAGCTGGGAGCCCCATGGTTGAGCTCAGGGCAACAGCCATGCCCATGGTCTGTGCAGAAGCCAGAGGAGCACAAACCCACCAGTCATTCACACAGTGGTGTGGCGGGCACACAAGCTTTCACAGAATCATAGAATCATAGAATGGTTTGGGTTGGAAGGGACCTTAAAGGTCATGAAGTACCAAGCCCCCTGCCATAGGCAGGGACACCTCCCACTAGACCAGGTTGCTCAAAGCCCCATCCAGCCTGGTCTTAAACACCTCCAGGGATGGGGTATCTACAACTTCTCTGGGCAACCTGTTCCAGTGTATCACCACCCTCACAGTAAAGAATTTTTTCCTAACATCTAATCTAAATCTCCCTCTTTCAGTTTAAAACCATTACCACTCATCCTATCACTACACTCCCTGATAAAGATTCCCTCCCCATCTTTCCTGTAGGTCACTTTAAGTACTGGAAGACTGCTATAAGGTCTCCCCAGAGCTTTCTCTTCTCCAGGCTGAACAGCCCCAGCTCTCTCAGCCTGTCTTCACAGGAGAGGTGCTCTGATCATCTTCATGGCCCTCCTCCAACAGGTACATATCCTTCTTATGTTGGGGGCCCCAGAGCTGAACACAGTACTCCAGGTGGGGTCTCTCAAGAGCAGAGGGGCAGAATCACCTCCCTCGACCTGCTGGCCATGGTTTTTTTGATGCAGCCCAGGATCCCTCTGGCTTTCTGGGCTGCAAGCACACATTGCCAGCTCATGTTGAGCTTCTCATCAACCAACTCCTTCTCCCCAGGGTTGCTCTGAATCCATTTTCTACTCAGCCTGTATTTGTACTTGGGAGTGCCCCGACCCATGTGCAGGACCTTGCACTTGGCCTTGTTGAACTTCATGAGGTTCACAGAGGCCCACCTCTCAAGCCTGTCAAGGCCCGTCTGGATGGTATCCCTTCTCTCCAGCGTATTGGCCACATGACACAGCTTGGTGTCACCAGCAAACTTGCTGAGGTGACTCAGTCCCTGTCTGTCCATGTTGCCAACAAAGATGTTGAACAGCACCAGTCCCAGTACCGATCCCTGAGGAATGCCACTCATCACCAGTCTCCACTGTGCAGCACACAAGAGCAGGGTTAAATCACTGCAGCTCATTTTCCCACAATCTCACAATAGCCTTGGTAGAGCAATACTGCGGTAGGTAAAAAGCTTAGAAATTTTTCATATTGAAGGTCATAGCAAAAGCTAATCTGAATCAACATCTTTAGGTGATAAGGGACTGTTCAGAGGATCGAAGTCTTTTCATTTCCTCTTTGCACCACTGACAGATTCAGCTGGTACTTTGCAGTCGTACAGGTGGCTTGACAACGATGAAGTGTTCATCCCAAGACAACATACAGTTGGAATAAGAAAAATATACTGGTAATCACTGCACAATCTAGATTTATTTAGAACACGAACAAAGATCCTGTTTTCCTTCCTAATCTATACTAAAACTGTAGCTGAGACTAAGGAAGTCTAGCAACTAATGAATTTAAACCACAGGGGAGGGGAAAAGACTTTAAACGGAATTCATATTTTGAAGTCTGAATGATTTGATATATCTCAAACACAAATGACTTTTCTTTAAATAAATAAAAAAAAAATTGCTTTGATTCATGTCCAGCCAAATGTATTAGGCCCAAGTTTGGGGCCTGGAGAGCTTACAGGAGTCTGAACCAAGAAGCTGGAGCACCTCACCAATAGAGAAGCAGCTGAATCGCCCAGACAGGTCTTGACAGCACCAACAAAAGAGAGGGAGGGGGCAGGACATCCTTTATTAGCAGCCTTGGAGGATGCTAACCTTGTTAACCATCAGCACTGCACCCAGTGAACCGCAAATGCGCATTCCCTGCACACCTACACAGACTCTCAGAACTCGCACACAGCTGGGAGCTGGATTGCCATGAAACGCAAGCTGTCCAGGTACAGCGGCAGGAGAGAAACCTTCCACCTAAGTGCTGTCGCCCTCCAACAGACATGGCTTCCTCTCCAAAGTTAAAAAGCAGTCTTTAAGTTCTCATCACTTATCAGGAAAAAGACCCCTTACGGGCAAGGTAGGTGTTAATTTTAGCTAGAAATCTTCCCCTTAATCTTGGCTGACGCACATGGGGCCGCTGGCACCTGCAGGGAATTTCTGCCCGGGAAGAAGGGAAAAGGTTGTTTTCATGGAGTAAATCCCACATCCCAGACTGATCTTGTCAGTAACTCGTTGAATGGCTCTAGGGAGTCAGCTAGATTTTAGAACCAATTTTTTAAAAGTGTAAATGTTTGTTATTAAAAGAGAAGAGTTAAATATTTTCAGCCACCTGTAATGGTTTGGTAACTCTCCAGGAACTTCCCCCTCATTCCTAGACTGAAAAGAAAAAACAGACCCAAAAGATAGCTTTTGCTGCAGTAGAGTATGTTGAGCACTTACTTTCCTAGCCCACATTAACCCTAGCCCAGGAAAGTGTTTTCTGATGCTCCCCTACATAGGGAGTCAAGAAAGTCTCATGCATAGAGAAAAAGAAAGGCACCCTGGGGTCCCCAAAATGTTGAACTATTTGCTGCGTGAATGGTAGAAATCACCTCTAGAAAGACTGACACAAGGAAAAATTATGTTTCTTACAGAGTTGAACGCAATCCTTTTGTATTAAATTACAGTCCTCTCACTCATCAACTTTCAACTTGACCGAAAGCACACTTTGGTTTTCAGTGTCTCCCTGCATCTTGCATCACCACACCTCTGGTTACTCATACTGAATCCACTCTTGCATGCTGGTAGTTTTGGGGTGATTTTTTTTTTTTTTTTTTTTTTAATGATAGTTTGATATGCTGCATCGTATGGGGCAAGAACTGCCAAGGCATCCCGGGTACCTCCAGAGAAAATAGAGATGGAGAGGGTTTACCAAACCCCTGCTTTTTGTCCTTTTTGCTTCGCAACTAACCCCAGCACATGAATACAGACTGGGCCTTGGCAACTATCCGTCCATTATTAACACATTAACAGCTTCGTAATTCCCCTTTTTCTTTTGTTCTCTCTGCACAGACACGCATGCGTGCCTGGCGACTTGGTCTTTTTTCATCTTGACAAATCCTTCCTCCTGCTCGCCCCAGTTTTCAGCAGCACAACGGGGGGTCAACCGGGAAAGCTTCGCGTGGTCTATCAAACCCATTTGTTTAACTTGTTTCCAGTTCCGTCCAGATCTTTGTGAGGAAATGCACAACAGCCGTGCAAAATAACATCTTTTTTCCGCAAGACCTCAAGGCCACTATTGTGAAGTGAAACCATGCCCAAAATGTGGCCATTTATAAGTACATGTGCACCGGTCTGGGTGCTCCAGAGAGCACGGCTGCTGTCTGGACCGATCTCCATCTTTGGACAGACTCGCTCCCCAAGCCACTGAAGCTTCCCCCCTTGTCACAGAAGCGGCATTGAGTGCCCCAATATAGGAGAGAGACCAGGCCAGGCTCAGGGACGCTGGCCCGGCTCTTCCTGCCGCTTCTCAGGCTGGCACTGCTTCAGAGGCCACCTGTGGCCATTGTGCAGCCCAGAGGGGGCCCCGGCGAGACTCCCCCTGCAAGGCCAGCTGAGGGAAGGGATTGTTTGGTTTATGAGGTGGGAGTTAAAAATAAAGCTCCTGTGTTGTTTTTCACTCTGGGTGCGGAGGGGGAAGAGAGTTGTCTTATTTTCTGTAGCAAAAGAGTGTTCACTACATGCTGCTTTCAAAGGGAGCAAAGGAAGCATGGCAGTTGGGTGACAGTGGCCCCCAAATTTCAGGCAGGGCCCTCGCCCAGAGGCAGGCTACCCTCATCCAAAACATCCCAGTGAAATGCGGCGACCAGAGCAGGGGCTCCCACATCCTGCAGCGTGCTGTAACCCCGGGGCCATCAGGTGAAGGCAGGGGAGGCCCCACGTCCTCCATCTTGTGATTCTGCCCTTCCTTTCTGTGGTGTCTCCTGCCGAGTCAATGAGGCGCTTTGTTTCAGGGGAAAAACAAAATGTTTGCTTGACCCAAAATGAACTTCAAGGTTTTAAATTCACCAATAAGCCATGACAAAAAATGTTTTTTTGAGTTAATGCCTCCAGTTTATTTTCACATTTACATGTTGACAGCCAAACAAAAAATAAGTATTCACACAATGAAGTTCTGTCTTCCACTTGTTTTTCACATGAATGAGATTACATATTTCTAGTTACTGATGCCGGGAAACTTTTCCAGATTTTATTTTAAAATTAAATAGGAATGCTTGGAAGAAGAGAAGAGTTAAGATTATACTAAGCATGGATAAGTTTTACTTAGCAACTCTGTCCCTTGGAGAAGGCTTAATACTATTTATTTTATTTATCTGCTACATTTAGCTGGACAGATTCCATATTCCATTACAGTTCAGAAGTGATATATTTCATCCTGTAATAATAGTTCCCAGTTAATTATTACAATCAAACATGTTTCTTTAAAGCCAAGAATATACTAAAAATCATGATACATAGCCCATTTCCTCAAGACTCAATGTCATTTTATTCCAAATTTCCATAAAGAAAAATACCATTTTAAAATGCAAACTTGTAGATACAATGGAAAATGAATTCCATTCAGATGATGCAATTAACCCCCAGTATAAATAATCTGTGGTGTATATTGTAATATGATAATGTGAAAGTCCAAAAGAACTCATTCCCAGACCACATCAGAAAATCTACTGAGTCAACAACTGCAGCAGACAATAACAGCACGAGTTAAAGGAGTAGGGCTTAAAGCAGGTTAGTTCAAACCGTACAGCATTTAAAATGTCACTGACAAGATTAAATATGACCATTCACACTCAGGCGCTATGTGAATTCACTCAGAAAAGATTTGGTACGTAAGATCTGTGTATGAAGTGACAACTAGTTCAACTTGCTTAGTCAAATTACCACACATGGAAGACTGTTCCTGCCTCTGTTTTACGTTATCACCACCAGTTTTTAAATCATCTAAAAGGAAAATTATTTCCTTAATCCATTTGCTTAAAATTTGTCTAAATTACGTTAAGCAAACACATCTGAAGCTCACTTTCTTGCCTAAAGATTCTCTGTGCACTAGGATGTGGCTATGGAACAGATGTAAAGAACTGAAATGAAAAAAGGGCATTATTATAGCAATAAACATGTTGTTTCAACTGTTCTTTCAGATCAAAAAAAAATGGCATTTCAGTGGAATATAAGTGACTTAACTATGTATGTAGAAAGAGTGCAAGAACCATATGGTAATAATTACTAGAAGTGCATAGTTCACTTTTTCTTGACAAGAGCCACATGGCTTTTTTTAATCTATTGTATC
Source organism: Numenius arquata (assembly GCF_964106895.1). Classification (NCBI taxonomy): domain Eukaryota; kingdom Metazoa; phylum Chordata; class Aves; order Charadriiformes; family Scolopacidae; genus Numenius; species Numenius arquata. Next base: position 98,558,857 of record NC_133577.1, read on the forward strand.
ACATATATGATGTAACAGTATATCAATGCAAATCAAACAAATGCAAAGCAGCTTTCCAGCTGAGGCTCCAGACACACAGAAGTCAGGCAGCTCCAACTTCTGGGTCCCATTCCCAGCTCAGCCCTCGACGCTCACATTTTCTCTTTCTAGCCACAATGTTAAAAATGCATGGTTTAAATCACCAGAGAAAGGAGAGAAACCACCACCACATTTATTACGAATTCCAACACCACAGCAAAACTGAACACAGGAAAAAAGAATCTCCCTCCAGAAGCTGCCCAGAGTGATCAACTTGGAAAGGAGTTATTTATTGCTCCTTAGTAAATACAGGGGCTCCCCTCTTCCACAGTGACACTTTCACCATGCAGTTTGGTTTAATATCAACCTGCTACTTGGCCCACAGCTTAAGGCTGCAACAGGGAAACAAAACAAAATTCAGCAGAAGTCCCAGATACTAAGCAAGGGTGTACGGCACTATATGGAAACAGCAACCATCATGAAATGGCTGTAGGTCACTCCAGCTAATAATTTCCTGGGTGCCATGCACTTAACGTTCAGCATGGTAACACTTTAGAAACTTTTTATTTCAATGTTCTTGATTTCTTTTTGAGACATGCAATATCTAAAGGCTGTAATAAAAGTGTCACAGCCCCATGACACAACACATTCATCTGGCGTAAGTTCATGACACTGGATCAAAACCACTCCAGAGAAGATCCTGATGGGTTAAGTACGTGCCAAAAGTCAGACTGGACTTCCAAGCAGGGTGCTCAGGGGACAATCCAAAACTTTATACTGCAACATCCCAAAGGGGATCTCGGTACCTGGGATTCCCTGCTAGGATTACCCTTTGCCCAAGCCCAGCAGCAGGTGCAAGGCCCTGCTCTGCTCCTACCTGCTCCCACAACGATCACAGCACGAGGCAATCAAATAAAATCACCTGCGTTGCAGACCATTTGCTACTTCTGGTGTACTCTGGTTTTGTTTTTCCTTCCAGGATCCTATTTTTTGGCACACAGCTGGGTGCTCGGCCCTGGGCCCTTTGCCAGACCAACCACTCCCTGCTCTGCTCTCACCCTGCAACCCAAAACACTGGGTTTGTCCCACCTTGACAACTTTGACTACCAGGAGGCTTCGCACTATCCCATGCAGCAGGAACATGCCGCTCCAGGCACCACCCCTGGCCCTGCCACCTCCACCTCCACCAGCTCCCTCTCTGCGTCTGCCACGTGCTGCTGTACAATGTCCACCGTGAAGAACAAAGCCTGCCTGAAGTGCCAACTGCCTTGGCAAAACTACGCAGCCACCGATGAGGGTGTGATTAGGTGCAGATCAGGCCCTTGTTGCACTGCTCAGAGTGAAAGTGAAAAGGAGCTGGGTGAGATGTCTACTCTGAGACAGTTGGGAATACCTCCAAGAGGCTGTTGCACTGTTCCCTTCTGTAAGGAAGGGAACTACCAAAAACCACTTGCATAGCACAGTACTGCTCATATCCCATGGTATACAGGGCATGAAGTGGACACCTTGGTACCATGCAAGCCAGGACACTTCGTGGCTTGCACGAGCCAGCGATGGTTGTCACATTAGTTTGCTGTCTTTGCAGTGGCCATTCAACATGCAATTGCAGACTACACCTGCCTGACATAAGCCTGTACCACCAGTTCTGTTGCATTGCACAGAACCAATTTTAATAATCCCAATTAATCCTAATTAATAGGGGAAGCTGTGGCAGCATCATAAAAAGTAAAAGGCCTTCACATTTGAGGTTTGGACTTCTCAGAATTCACGTATCTTAATTTCATAACTACATATTAAAGTCAAACCAGCAAAGGGATTAAGTTAATCTAGCTTCTACTTCAACGAACGGAAGAAAGGCTCCCATCATTGTCCTATCAAATAACTTGATTTTATAAATCACATCTAAAAGTAAGATACACTTTTATAAATCCAGAAAAATTCATCAAGTCTTTCTCATTCCGTTAGGTCTACAAAGTTAGGTTTGGAAGGAAAGTGAGCTAATTTAAAGTTATGGTTTGGGTCAGCATATCTATTTACAATGTTCAATTACATGATCATATCATTTTGCACAGGCTTCTTTATATTGGCAAGCTATAAAAGAGCTTCTTCAAATGGAACCATTGTTCTGCTGCACACTCTAAGAATAGCATAGACTATATATAAGGCCTCAGCTCCAGGGCTGTGCGGAGGACCTGCCTTGATAAATTCAGAAGTTTCCTATTGCATCAAAGTTCCTTCCTCCTTTCTCTTCCCAGTCTCTCTTGCCCAAATATATCAGACTGTATGTGGGCCAAACAGCCTCCCCGCTCCCACATAGAGTAGGTACTGATCTTCTGTCTTTTCTTTCCTAGGACAGACAACTGCATTTTATTATTTCCACATTTGAAAGGCTGCTTTTTTTTTTTTTTTTTAACCATATCTAGCCTACCCTGTCACACAATAACAGAACTAGGTGTTATTTGCAGGTCAGTATTTTCACTTGCTTGCTAAGAGATGCTGACAGAAAGCTTCGCGGGGCCCCTGCCCAGATCTGGAGCTCTTCTCCATTTGTAATGAGGTGATGGTATGTCCATAACAGAGCAGTGGCACGTCAGCCTCAAGTCCATCACTGTAAAAGTGTCATGAAGTCTACTAGAAAACATAATTTAGGATACTTTGTACTTTCTCACAGAAGCAAAATATTGTGGTCAATACTATAAAGGCCTTTAAAGCAGCTACAAAGTTTTGTTTCACTTTTTGTTGGTGAGAGGGGAGAAGGAAAAAAAAAAGAACAACTTCTTATTTTTTGGATGGTTAAAGAAACTGTAGGAACACCAGTGTTGGTGATGTTTGACAATACATTTGATAATATGGAGGGTGGGCAGCAAAAAATAAAATATGAACTGGCAGGAAAAAAAATCCTAGAATTTGGGCAATTTTAAACAGCCAAGAAATAGAGTCCTCCACTAACATATTTATGATCAAACAAAAGGTGGTGTTTTACCACCAAGTTGAAATTCTCAGAAAAGTTACATAGATGCAGTGTGATGACACCAAAATGGGATAATCCGAAACAACAGGATGGTTTCCACTGAGGGAAAATAATTTTTTTCAGGGGCATGGTACCCCTGGACCAAGTCACCTGGCAGGATTCCTCGAAGGAGGGGCAAGGGGGGAAGCAAGGAGATAACAGAGGAAGCAGAAAGTTATGAAAGGAGCAGCAGCTCCTTTTTACTCCTGTCAGAGCTTTTCAATATCCTCCCAAATCAGGAGCTCAGTGAAGGAAAAGGGAAAAGAGTAGCTTATCCCACTCAGACAGACTCCCAAGAAGTCCCAAGGGCACACTGACCTCCAGAGACAGGAGATGCTTTAGCAAGTCTGCTTTGCTCTCTGTCTGCAAAGGCCTGTGCTTAAACCCCGAGTAAAGAAACTGTGGGATAAAAACCACCCGTGCAAAGCTTTTGGTATCTGTAAGGGTTTGCTAGTGCTTCTCAAAAACCTCCTAAAGAAATGAAATGTAGGAGGGAGGGCAGTGCAATTCTCAAATATCACCAGAGGCAACGTTAGATGAGTGCTTATCCCCAAAGTCCAGAAGTGCCTGACAGACACCCGGGAAATCAACAGAGGGGGTCACCAAGAGGCCAAATTTCATCACAGCAAGTGATCGAAAGTTATGTGAGAGAATTTTTTCAGACTTGTAGATATTTTCAAAACTATGCAGATTGTTTCCGTGCAATTTTTTCTAATCTAACTCACTCTGCATCCTAAACATGCAGACCGGGAATGGAGCAGTCTGGCACGAGCTGTTCATGAGAGGGAAGAGGACCCAGCTGCTATTTATACATGTTACATACTACTATCCACGCTCTTAGCAAGTGACTTCAGACTGTGGCATGGACAAATACCTGAGGGACAGACCCTCATTTTATTTCAGTTTCAGAAATCCCATCAGCCTGCTCACTGAAGAAACAACTCCTAGAAAAGCTGCGTGTTAGCTTATAGAGGTAAATTTTAAAACTGTGTTAGTTTTGGCTTGTCTCTGGTCCCTCTGGAGTTATTTTGGCCAGCACTCTCAGTTTCTGAGAATTTCACAGATAGTATTACAACAAGGGGATTTCTTCAAGCACACACTCTGATGCACTGTGGGGACATTTCTGGCATCTTTAAAGAACCTGACTTCTCTGGAACTGGAGGGACCATGAAAGATACAGAAAATACAGGCAGAGTAGCCATATTTCAACAGATTCCCCTTGAAGTCCCGCCAAGTTGTGTGAAATCTTTACCTTGGATCAAAGAGGATCTTCTGAATAAATAAATAGACTAAACTTGCCCGATAGAGCAGAGACCATTTAAATATATAAAGTAACACAAGATGCTTTCACTAATAGCTACAGTGCTTATCACTTTATCCAGGCATTCACTTTTCATATACTTGAAAATTCTACATTGATGGATAATACTAGAGCATTATTTAAACAAATGTGCTGTTTCTGTTCTCAAGCAGTGCTGGTCTTCTGAGTAGCAGACAGCACTAAGAAGAAACAAGGTCCAAAAAAGTAGAAAGGAAAAGGGAAAAGAGCACTTGAGATACTGTTTCAACTGAGGTCTCTGACGAAAGTGATGAAATGCCCAGAAAATATGAAGTAAAACCTGGCCTTCAGAAGAGGTCACCGTAGTTAGAGAGTGTACTGAAGGACTCGGGTTACTTCTCTGAGAAGTGTATTTTGGCTTTACTATTAGCAACACCCCTGGATCATTTGGCCTTTCCATTTACTCTGCCAGGATTTAATTACAGTTGCTCTACTAGGCTGTATGCAAAATATAACATGAAAACATGTTACTGGCAAAGCTGAAATATAGGTGAGCAGCATCTGTTCCACTTGGGTGAAAGAGTCACTGAGCAAGAAGGAAGAAATTATTTGCAAGTGTTGCAAGTCAAATCTGTGGCAGAGCCAAGCTTAGAAGCAGTCATTCAACATTTCTAAGGAAAAAAGCTTTGGGATGGTGGCTACTTTCTGAATTCAGGGAAAGACAAGAGGGACAAGAAAATCTTTTCCATTAAAACTTAGTGCAATGTGTGATTTAATTATGCAACTCCAAAAGCATGACCGATGCAAAATGCATCAAGCAGCTTGGCACACTGAAAGGTAATGAGCAATAAAGAGTGACACAAGACATGATTAAGGTAAGTCATCTGGAAAATGTGAAAGGTCCCATAATTCATTATCACCCAAAAAGTGAACTGCAAAGCTGACTTTATTACTTACACCTGTAATATCATGTCTGGAAGTGCTCACTGCTGGTAAAGGGAAGTTACCACTCACTGTAAGCATGGCACCAGAAGCTGTCTTCCGGATACCTGTACACTGAAATGGCCTCGCTCTGCTCCTACAAGCACCCTGTATAAATCCAGGAGGGGTCCGTTTGTGTTCTTAATATTTCTGGCCAGTTTACTTCTGGCTGAAGTAAGAAATCTTTACCATGGGTGGCCAAACAGTATAACATCTGCATTTTTTTCACAAAAAGAAAATTTCATACCCTCAAACAGCAGAGATAATTTTGTTTGATAGAGCACTTTATGAAAATGTCTCACTATTTTATAGAGATAAACAAGAAGTGAAATGCCATTTTAAAAAAATAATCACAATACTACGAACAGAGCTGAACTTAAGAAAAAATAGGGGAAGAGAAAAAAATCAGTTTGAAGGATAAAGCTTTTGCATGAAAGGCTAAAAAAATACAGCATATAAATCATAAAAAGCAGGTCCAGAAGAGTCCTGAGAACTCAGGTAGTACATCCTTGTGCTTTAAGGACTGACTACATATCATTTCTGACAGATATTTATCAAACTTGTTTTGTAAAACATCAGCATCAATCTTCACCATCTTCAGGCAAACACTTTCCACATTTCACTATCCTTTCACTGAGAAAGTATTTCCTAGTATCTTTTTCTGCTGAAACTTCTTGCCGAAACTTTGTTTTTTTCTGAAATGTAAACCCATTAATTCTTGTCCTAGTGGATGTATAACGATAACCCATTCCCTTTGGATCTGCAGTAAACTTTTACTTGGTTGAAGATTGTCACCACACTTTCCTTCACTCCTCAGAGAAAAGTGAGCAGCTTGTTTTCTGTGTCTTTCTTCATATTTTAAGTATACCTCTGATCATTCCTGTGGCCTAGGAAACAGCGATCTCCAACTGGGCTCTGCATGTCTTTATTTCAAGTGTTTAACATCACACACACGGCTGCAGCAGAGAGTTCAAGGGAAGGATCATCTCACTTCTGACGTACACCCCTCCTCGGCCCTGCTCCCATTACAACGCTGCTTTTACCCCAGCAGCTGGGCACAGATTCTTACCGGGCATCTTACCTTTTAACTTATCCAACAAGAGAGCCTTTCCAATGAAAAACCCCACCTTCTCCCTTTGCTGATCGCTGCTTCCAAGAAGGGATTAGTGGTTGTGGTCATCCTGAGCTACAGCAGTAGCAGAGAGATTTGGAGGCTTTACCAGTGCAGGAGCTCATTCACTAAACCACTAACTCCCCACATGCTATCGGTGTAGAGACAGATTGTAAACTTTGATTGGGAAATTTTCATGTGCCAGAATTAGAATCATAGAATCATAGCATCGTAGAATGGTTCGGGTTGGAAGAGACATAAGATCACCGAGTTCCAACCCCCCCTGCCATGGGCAGGGACATTCTCCACTAGACCAGGTTGCTCCAAGCCCCATCCAGCCTGGCCTTGAACACTCCCAGGGTTAGGCCATCCACAATTTCTCTGGGGACATAAACACATTCAGAGCTGGCTGATGGTCTTCTGCTTAAAAACATTAAGGTTGCAGCCCTCAACCTGCAGCATGGGGCAGTGCAGCTGCACAGGTCCAGGCAGGGCCGGGGGCCACACCACATGCAGACCCCACGCTGAGCTGCCAGTCGTGCTGCCCACACCAGGCTGTTCAGCCCTGCCAGTGGCACAGCACACCTGCATCTCCCACTTCTCCGGGTTTTGTCCATGCAGTTCTGCTTTTTCGGTACTCCTTTTTGCTGCCCAGGTAACCAAGGAAAAGTATCACTAACATGCATGCACAGTGTAGGAAAGATCTATGTCACTGAAATTAAGTGACCATCTACAGACAGAGAAAATGTAACAATAAAAAAAAAGAGAGAAGAGAAAGGAAAAAAGGTCTTTTGTATGCAAGGCAAATTGAGAAACCCTCCCTGTAGCTGTGGAGGAACGGCTTATCAGCACTTGGTGTATCACCTGGGTGTGGAGAGCTGATTCTTTTATGCACATTGAAGGCTTCACATTAAAAAAACTGGCTAATGAGTCTTTACTACATCTATCTACAAGTAGTTGAATTGTGTTTCTGCTGTTGTTACAAGCCAAGGGGCCAGTTCAGAAATACTTTCCATATCAGATCTCTAGTGAAGCCAGAAAAAAGAATGGCTCCTAGTGTTGTGCAAATCAGTAAACCCTGTCAGTCTTCAGACATGCAAAGCCTCCAAGGAAGCCATCTTGTAGAGACAGTAAGGTCTGGGTCTCTGCTGCAGCCATTATCTCAGCCATTACAAAAAGGTAACCTCACCATGTAACATTTGAGAATCAAAAGCAAATATACTTCACTGACAATATTCCCTCATCCTTTCATCTAACAACCATCACTGTTAAAACGCTTAGACACTGTCATGGAATTTTTAATTCCAGAGTCCTTTACAGATGCTACCAAATGTGGTGGAGACCGTGGTAAGGAAGAAACACAAAACAGATCTGCAGAAGTGAGGAGAGCTCCCTCTCAGAAGCCTTTCATCTATCATATGATACTTTCTGGTTAAGTGATCACCTCTGATTTGTTGAATCAGAGTCTTAATCACGTACTTGGCATCAAGCAGAGGAACTACCAGCAATATTAACAGGGTTATCCAGGATTGGGGGTGGAAGTCCCCGTTGTTTAAAGCAAGCGTTAGGCAGCATTACCACATGATCCCCTCACTCAGACTCTTTGAAGTGTTATGAAAACATTTTTAAAGCAATATTTGCCACAGGGTAGTCACTCATGTTATATCTGTCTTACCCCTCCTCTTTTCATCTGTGAGCACCTCATTATAAGTGGATAATACAGATGCTGTAATACCACTTTCCCTTGGGAACAAAATAATAATCATCTGTGTCATTCGAGAAGGATCCTGCTTGAGCTTCTGTGTGCAGGAATGCACAGCTATAAAGCATGCCTGGCAAAAACATTTGATTTTGTTCTGTTCTCAGTTCAAGAAATACAGGTACAATGTGTGATCATTTGTTTCTAGTAAGGGGTTTTGAATACTCTTTTGTCTGCACAAAGAGCAATTGCATCTGCCCATTAAGACAGAAAATAAACTAAGGATGCCAGCAAATGCAACAACAGTGCTGATGCTATTAATATATTTCTATTTGTCTGCAGACTATAAGTATTTCTTTCATTAGATTCATGATTTGGCTCTGTATTTTCTTCTCTCCTAGGACTCACGTTGTAATAGGTTTTATTAGAAAACAACCTGTTCAAACCAGCTCAAAAAGTCAAGGACAGGGTGAAAAAGAGCACACAGAAGGAAAGACTGCAGATGCTGGAAAATGTGCTAAAATCTTTGTACACAACATACTTGTCTGTATTTTAGGAGAATTTCTCAAAGAAATATTTCAGATGTGGGCTTGGCAGATGATACCATTAGTGGAAAGGAAGACATAAAACATGGCTAAGATCTACAGAGGTAAACGATGAGACCTAATTCTGTTTAGGGAACTTTGATTCTGTTTCCTTTGCTTGAAACAAAACTATCCCTCAAACCCCCTAAAGCACATCCTTGTGTATTGCGCTTTTCAACTGTGGAGGATTTAAGTTAGATTCTCCCGCTCTCCCAAGTTACTATCAAAACCTCCATCAAGAGTATTTAGACAAAAGAATAATGCCTTTGCGGAAGCTCAGCTGCAGGGCTTCTTGCAGGCTGCAGGCTTCACAGCCATGCTGTGACTTCCCCATCAGCAGGACCAAACATCACTCAGCTCTGACTGCAACAGAGCACTTCCGATGCTCCACATCTGCCTTTTTAGGAAGGCAACCTCCTCTCCAAATCTTGCAATTGCTCTTTCTGTTTTGCTTTGCTTTTGAGATCAATGAACTTCAGAGAAATACAAAGGTAACCTCCAAAAACCACACAGCCTAAGCTTGTATTCAAAATGGGGATGCTCTTCCGCAAGAAAATAGGACATTTCACGCTTTCCCCTGTCCCAGCTCTACTTCCCAAAACGCACACAAACCAGCCTCCAAAGGACAGTGTCCAACACGTCCAACCCCTGACTCCAGACAAGAGAGTGAAGGTCACCTTCCTGAGTCAACCGAAGGAGGATTATGGCAGAGTGGAACAATGCAAACTGAAGGTATTTTTAAACTTTATTATCAGGGGATTTAAAACACTGTACTTAATGCTAGCTGTTGTCAAGAGTAACTATAGTATCGTGGGAAAAAAGAGCTAAAGTCACATAATAATTACATGCACTTTGATGTTTATTAAGAACAGCTACTCTTGTAAAATTATAATGCTGCATTCACAGATTAGAGCTTCAGTTCCATCAGCACTTTTGTCGTAATATTTAGTGAGATTAGTCATTTTGTTAATGAAACACACAATTGGATTATGCTTTTTAAAAAAGCTTTACACAGAGCTTTTAACTTAGAAGTATATGACTGAGTTGATGTTACATATGTGTTAAACCTGTCCCCAACTGTGACCCTCGCTCTTGTGTACAAGGGTGCATGTACACACACATTTTAGCTTTTGACAGATAAGCGTACTTCTACGTTAATGTAAGACTCTATGTTTACAGGAGGTGACAACTTCCTTTCACTTGAACATGACAGAAAGTATCATAAAAGAATTTTTTCCACCATGGTTGGGACTGGGCAAATTTGCAGAGAGTGGCTCATATTGTGCGCATATCAGAGAGAAAACAGAGAGGGAGATGCATGAAGAAAAAATATCCTTCCATAAATTCTCATCAATAAAAAGCTACATCTAGGGAAGGGGGAAACAATAGCTATTCCTTCAGTTTGCTTCTCCTGGACCAGAAGCTACAGTGACTAGGTAACTTAGTTGTGTTCAGTACATGCTACTGTCTCTGTACTCTGCTGTCACCATAGATGGGTGTTTTCCAAGCCTTTGAATATTCATTATACAACATCCTGGAGAGGCTGCAATTGTTTATTATTATTTTCTAGATGGAGACTGAAGCAGAGCAAAAGAAAAGGCCTAATCTGAATGAATAAATAAATAAATAGGCACTTAGAGCAATTTAGGAAAAATTTGGGTGTGCAAGTTCAAGCAAGTGATCCATAAGATCTCCACCCAGCTGCCTAAGCTGTGAGGTGCCCAAGTTCTCATCAGTCAAATGAAGCTTAGACTCTTGTGCATTTTCTGAGCATCTCCAAGCTCTGCCTGTAGCCCAAAACATGGCAACTGTGAGCACAGAATGGGACATCAAGTTCAGTCACCTTCCCCATTCTTGCCAAGTACAGACCCAGCACTCTTACCTATCACCTCCTGCCTTAAAAATTGGGCTACTTGGAAGAGAAAGACGGAGATGAATTCTCACTTCGGAGCTGGGTTGGTGTATAGAGAGGAGGAATACAGTATCTAGAGCAAGTTTAAGGACAAAGAAGACGACAGCAGTCCAGTACTGAGTCCTGATTTCATGCTCCTGTTTCCTGTTCTGGTTAATACAAGATGTATAAGTGATAAATTTAAGAAGTTATATCTGAGATTAACATTTAACTACAATGCGCTGGACTGTTCTTCAGAGCTGGCTTTTAAAGCTGAGTTCGGGTATCTACACCGACTTCTGCTCACAGCACAGTGATAACATTCAGAAAAGGAATGAATAGGATGGCCAAGGGTAGCTCTAGTGAAGTAGATGGAAGAAAACAGAAGGGTGACTAATATCTATGCAATTCCCAGTCTGAAGTTCACAGCTGTTGAGAAAATCGTATTCTGCAAGGTAGCCAGAGATGCAGGGTAGTGCAGGATTACAATTAATTTTACTGTTTTGTAGACAATGCTGACAAGGAAAAGTGAAAGTTTTCTAATCATTACAGCCAAAACTTTTCAATCTTCTAAAAAAGATTCTAAAAAAGTACTAGAAACTGACCAAAAGGGGATTTTAGGTTTGGCTTTCACACTTGTTCGCTATTAATTAATGGCATCTTTATTGGTCAATTTAGTGGAGCAGGAAGTCAGGCATCAAATCTGATTACATATCCAGCCTGGAATTAATTCCTCTGCAAGTCACAATAGACAGATCAATGGGGCAACACAAAGGAAATTAAATTGTCTGTCATACCTCACCCATCACAGTGGAAATTTTATTGTTTAGAGCTGCCAGTTTGTAAGCACCACATTCAGGATACATCTTCATTTTTTAAAAAATCCCAGTCCCAAAGGCCATCCAGCTGCAACAGCTATACTGACAGATGAGCACTGTTTACATTCCTCCAACAGAATGAGATAATACAAGAATGTCAAAAATTCGGTCAAATCTGCTGAAGAAAATTCTCTCCTTTACAAAACATCTGAATTCTGAGCAATGGGATTTTCCACAACTGTAGAGTGCCATTTTCCAATTTTTGCACTTTCAAGTGATCTATTGGCTGGTCTTGCCCAACTATAAACACAGCGGTACATTTTTTAAATTACATCCTTTTAGCCGGATACTTTGTTAATCTCCTATTCTGTTTCCTGGGCAGCAACTCTGAAGAATAATAGTTGAGTTGGAAAAGCACTTCATTTTTACATGAAAGACTTGTGATTCTTTTCCAGCTGAATGAAGAGAGAGAGTACAGTAGTTTTCTTACAATACAGTACCTTCCTTTAAAAAAATACACACACAACATTTTCCCCTTTACCCTCATCTCTTCAGCTTGTACTTCAAAAGAATGTTCAAATTATTATACAATGTGTTGATATTCTGGTTTAAATCATAAATGTTTGGGAACAAGGAGTCCCAGCAAGAATGACACTCCAAAAGGTAACACTTAATTTCAATTTGTGATACAGCTTCAATACAAGCATTTCTATATGAGGCATTTCTTTGGGGTTTTTTGTGGGGGTTTTTTTATGAGATAATATTAAAAGCCGGCAAAACAGAACAAGGATGAACAATTACTACTTTAGATTAATAAAGTCTTACATAAGAGGCAAATCCTGCCCTTGCTGTTTTGACTTCAATTGAAGTCAGATCTAGCATTTGATGTACATCCTATGCTCTGGGCACAAGAGTGCAAAAATTGAAATACACAATCCAAAACAATATTAAGGACTGCCTATCCCACATCACAGATGAGTATCTACCAGCCTACACAAAAACAATTAAATCTAAATTCCTAAATGGAGATCAGATGGCACAGGAGATTACAAACATAATATGGGTCATTTCATCTCCAGTTTACTGTTTTACATACAGCCCGAGAAAGCATAGAACAAAAAAATCCTTAACAGTAGACATCTGCTGGTAGACAAATGAGCTGATCTCAATCCAGCTTTTTCTGGACACACAGATAAATTGGGACGGAGGAGAGGTGAGGAAGAGAAGTGGCAGGGGAAGCACCAGAAAATGCATACAGCTAGAAACCTTCTAGCCTCTCTGAGAGAAGTCTAGCGTTGCCCCATCTCTTGACCCTTAGTGGTCCCACCAGAAGTTGACAGGAAAACACCACAGGAACAACGGCAGCACTTCACTGGGAATTTCAGTCTCTAACGTTTTAAGCATTTTTTTTACAAGCAAGGCTATCTTTAGAAAAGGATTTGAAAGTTACATAATAAATAGCTTTCCTATATTAGAAGGAAGCTAGAAACTATTCTGTTTAAGTGCACATGTTGTTTCACAAGAAGACAGGCTTTCAGACACTTCATCAGGACTGTCACCACATATCATGGCACTGATTTACATTTAAAAGGGGAAAGGAAGGATTTTGCTCTCTAAATCTGGGCTCTACCATGAATAGGCATGACTTAGGTGAGAGCCAGATTTCAACTTTCATTGCTAGGCCAGTGAGCTATGGGCAAGAATGAAAGACGTGACATGCTGGGGAAGAGAGATGCTCCTCGAGCAAGTTAGAATTAATAAGTGCTTTTTAAGAGACCCTCTTTCCTGGGACTGTGGATGAACAATTTCAGGCTTCACTGAAAATGAAGGAATGCACATACATACATGAGGATATGGCAATATGCCACTAAAAGCACCAGAGCTCACTGACAGCTAATACCATGAATCCTAAAAATGAGAAAAGTCTATGGAGGAATAAGATGCTCCACATTATAAAATCTTTTTCCTTTCTTCCACTGTCAATTTTTTAAATGTTCATGAAAAAATGACTATGTTGCTGGATTATCTTTAAATCTCAGAGATTAGGCAAAGAAGAAAAATCTATAGTTAATTTGCAAAGTATTCATTTTGCCTTTTCCCAGATATTAGCATCCAGGTAGTTGAAGCCAGACAACATGGCTGTAAAGTCCAGGCAGAACCAAACTTAGGAACAGCAAGAGTAGCAAAGAGTTAACATCAGCCAATAGCAATTTATTGTTTCCATTTTAGGAATAATTATTTGAGCTAAAAATTCAGGCGATTTCTGAAATGTGAAAACATCTGTTCAAGAACCTCAGTATAAATTAAGTCATCCCAATATATACAAAGAATTAATAAAATTACTCCACAAATAAGCCAAATACTCTTTATTGGTTACAAATATTTAGTCAGTTCCATTCCAATTGTTTAACAAGGAAAACGGATCCAGAGGTTGGAGAAGAAGTTACAAATAACTTTCGGCTTTCTTAAAATATTGTTGTTAAAGAGAGGATGCAGAAACACTATGACTGAAAAGTTAGAGTTTATTGTTCAGTTTTAGTTAGAATTTGGGCTGATGAAATGCAACAGGTAAGACAAATGAGATAATCAAAAGTCATGCATAACAGATTTTTATTGCTATATTCTTCATCCCTCCGGTTTAATGAACTGTTGGTCATGCTCCACGGAGGTGCAGAGGTTCTTCAGGGACACAGTACAGGATACTGATACTTCTTATTAAATAATGCCATCAGCTTCTGGGGATATTTTTAAAGTAATAAAAATCACCATTATTTTTGTACCTGGAACAAGTTAGAAGAACAGACTATTCTTCCATTCCAGCCCAAAGGAAAGCATTAGACATAAGAAATGTTGTGGTGGGTACTGTTACATTTTGTTACAAGCTAAATCAAGCTTAAAACCACTGTTTAGACAATAGCTCAGTTGTCTTAGTATTAATCAGGCTTTTTCCTTTTAAAACAGATCTTATTCCATTTTCTGTTTGTTTGTTCCTTTGCTATGATAGTAAACACTTGAGTCTCAGTTCAGAGCACTCCTCTTAGTAACATTAAGAACTATAAACAAAGTCGATGTTATACAAAATTTGTCAGATGGGAAGACTTGGTTGTTACAACAGGCTTTGCCTACCATACGCTTTGCTTGTTTGCATCAAAAGGAATCAGTTCTTTTCGATCCTTATTTCCATTTTGCTAAACTGCAACATTCCTTAGCACTTAGCATTGCAAGATTTTTAAGGGTGAAATAGCACAACATGGGAATTGATGGGAAGACTGGCTGCCCAATTCAAGTTTAATTTTCATTTCTTTCTCTAATTATCCTCAGCTGAAATGACACTATTTTCAGCTGGTTTGGGCTGTTCTGTCAGCAGTTGATCTAGTAAAGAAAGAGCAGAATTGAGGAGCATGAGGAGACCAGAGCCACTCCCTGCTCCACAGGAAAGCACTTGCAAAGCCATTTCTGGATTTTAACCTTTTTTCCTGCCTTCCGATCTGCAACTTTTTCTGCACAAACTACTGGTACATTCTCTTTCTTGAAGACATCTGCATAGTGCAGCCACAAGGTGGGTTAGAGAGGCCAGGATGCCGCCACCCCTGAAGGAGCAGTTTGGGGAGCAGCAGGAGTGGGTTTGGGAACGTTTCCCCAGAAAGGGGCAGTGTCTTTCTCCTGCCCCTCTCCCCTCTGCTTGTGTGGACCCACAAGCTCCCTTTATGCCAGCACCAGTACTTGTGATGGGCCAGACCTGACCTGTCAGAAGGAAAACCCAAGAGATGTAACTGCAATCAGTACAGAAAGGCTGAAAACAAGACCCAAAACAAAACGTGAGGGGGGAATGCAGGACCATGGCTCTCGGCGAAAGCAGCCTTGATTCTGCCTTAAACCTCATCCTCGGGTGGAATAGTCCAAGAATGTGTCTGGGACATAACCACAAGGAGGAGAGAGCGCAGCCTTGGCTGGGATGCAGCACTCATTTTGCCGCACTCGTTTTGCCGCATGTCTCCATAAGTGGGTTGCAGAGACTGCGCCAACTCCGGCTGCCAGACTCTATGGGCCCGGCCGGACCCAGGGTGGGGAAGGTGACCAGGCAACAGCCAGCGAGCCACAGATGCTGCTCATGTTGCCCAGCGCAAGTGGGTAGCTGATCTGACTAGAGTTTAAGTTATTTATACCGACAAGAGTTTGTCTCATCGATGCTATATTTTATAACCAGCCATGCCGCTTCTTCTGTTCACCAGTAACGTCTCGCGCAGCGCTGGATGGGCGCTGCTCCCAAATAACTCGACCCCGGTTTCACATTCCTCACCTCCACATTCGTGCTGCCCGGTGGTTTATTTTACAGATTCCCTGGCCTTTAGAGGCTGCTATCATGTTCCTCCGCCTCGGCCACAACCCTGCCTCCCTGTCCCCTCTCAATAGGGCCTTTGTTGGCTGCCATGTCGGGGTCAGCAGTGGCACCTGGGAGCAGCTCTTGCCTGCGGACCTGCTGCCAGCCTCCCTTGGGCCCTCCTCCAAGAGCCACTAGCCCTGATCTGCTCCACACTGGGCCCTCAGCCACAGGAAAAACAAAATGTGTGGCATCGCACAAGGCCAACGAAGCAAAACCCCGACTCCTTTCCTCACCTATGGCGCGTTTTCCCTGCAGTCTTGCGCGTTCCCAGGAGGAAATTAATCCTCCAGAACAACACATCTCGTTCCTCCAGGCTGGTCTGGCTGGAGCAGAATTCCTGTTCTTCACTCTAATCTTAGACCACCTGCCCACTTCTATTAAAAAAAATATACCGTTTCGGTTAATCTCACAAAACTGCAAATTCAACTTTACACTGCATTAATCCCATAAAATGATTTAACGCGATCAAACTACATGACAGGCAGAATGTGAAAGTGGCAGTTATTTCTTAAGACCTTTCCCAGTTGTGTCTTAATTACAGGGCAGGTAAATGAGAAAGGCAGCTCTGCCAACAGGTATTTCCAAAAGATGACACTTTCTATCCAGCAATTACTGTAACAAGGCCCTAATCCTCCATTAGCATTACCACGGGCTGATGAATCAATTACGGGAACCCTGGGCTGATCCAGGGCTGAATTCTGAGCTGCCCTTGGAGCGGGAGACAATGCACAGGCCTTTGCCAGTGCGGTACAGACAAGTTGCCATTGCCACTCGTTCAAAATGCCCGGTCAGGTGTGCGGCCACCCAGTTCACTAATTACTGCTTGCGAAGGCAGGTCACACGTCAGGACACAGACCTCTGGAGGAGCGAAAGCAACAACCGAGTACAATAGGGATGAACGCATCGTGAATAAAGAACTAACAGGTAAATATTTGTGTACCTGTACCTTTCTTAAAGGCTGCATTCAGCTCGTTCTTCAAAGAGCAGGTTGAAAGAGCACTGCCTACCCTCTATTTATTCCCCTTAGAGACTACTGTTAGCCCTTTGGGCCAGAGTCTTCAGCTAACGTTCAGATTGTTTTTGTTGAGGAAACTGAATATTGAATTGTGTATAAACAGGGCAGCAACCCTGTTTATTTACTGAAAATGGGCATTAAATTGTATTTCTCTTAATACAATCATCAAACAGTAAGAAGGAATTTCTTTGCTCTTTATTCCAAGCCTTTTATTCACCAGCCAGCACTTCACCCAAAAAGCATGACCTTTTTTATTTTTATTTTTTTTTCTCCTCTCGGGGCCCCATTACTGAAGCTCATTTGACCATTCTTGGCTTTCTCCAGTGGTCTCTGCCTGCTTTTGTGGTAACCCGACTGCACTGCCTACACACCGTTTTAACCAGCCCACACCCAGACATACCCAATTCCTCACTTCTAGACCCTTCTGAAACCTTTGCAGTTATATAGCGCATGTCCCAGATGACCTTCAATGCATTTTGTCATGGTCAACAGTCATTGTCATGTCAGGTTTTTTTATATTTGTTCTAAGGAAAAGGTGGGTTTTACAATCATCAGCTTCCAGGAGACTTCAGACAGCTTCCATTCCAATGATACACTCATTTCTGCAAGGACTCTGGAGTACTCTGGGCACCTCAGGTCACTGCAACAATCAGACTGAGTCAGCGTCCCCACACACTGCAATTGGTAAGTCCCATAGTCCTATATGGAAAGAAAATATTTCCACCATTTTCACTCTGAAGCCCAATTCCCAGAGGTAAATAAGGCCCAGAAGGAGTGAAGGAAAAAGCTGTATAGTTGCCTGTTCCCTTCTGCCAGGTATCACATCACAGAGACAAATTCCTACCTGTGCCTGCACATACTGCGTGACAGTCACACAGTACAAGCGGTGGCTTTGGCCAGCTGAAGCCAAGGACAGATAGTATGACTCCTAGTTTCTGTGTACTGTTTCACCTTCTCTCCTGCTATAAGGGAGAAAGAGAAGCCACAGCACTTGAAGAGCATGTTCCTGCCACTGCAACACCATGGAGGAAGGGGACTCTTGGGTGCTTTGGTCCCTTGGCTTCCCAAGGACCTCATAACTGGAATGGCCTCATCATGGCATCGTCAGTCAGCTACTGATATCAGAGATTGATTTCTTACTTTAAAACTGCTTCAAGACTGTAAATATTATATTATCAAGAAAACAAGGGGTAAGAAACCAAATTCCTTTCAGAACAGCTAGACTATATTTCAAGGGGCTTTAATCAAAGCCATACGGCATGCAGTTTAGTTGTAGCTCTTTACTGTCAGTAAGAAAGCCTGAGAGGTGAGAGTTAATGCTGGCTTTCTTGCATCCTGAAGAGAGAGCTTCATTCAACTTCACCCCTCAGAAGTTACACCAATAAATTATGCTGCTTATGAAGCCTGCACAAACCCCTCCTCTCAGCAGAATGAAAATGACACATTTTTGTAGATGGAAGGGAAAGGAAAATGAAAGGAAAACACTGGATTTGTCAATCCACAGCCAGATCTCTACTCCAGCTAGTTCATTATCCCCAAGCAGTAGCACCACTTAATATGTTAAGGAAAAAAGATACACAAGCCTGATGTAAAGATGCTCCTTCCCATTGAAGTTATCCTAACCGTGGAGAACTGTTGATTACTTCACAGCCAGAGGTTTTTTCAGCACTCGTTGCTACCATCTCTCAAGATACTGCTACATGGCAGTTGCCTACCTGAACTTTCACATGAATTGTTGCTATCCATTATTTTTCTAAAACACATCGTGGCAATGAGCTCCACTCTCTAATCACATATTGTAAGAAAAAGTTGCTGCTTGACTATCCATCCTCAACTCAGGTACCTGGAAACTATATAACTTCTGATTAAAGGAAATACAAGTATTCGTGCTCACCGTTACTCAACATATTGCCTCTTTTAGGGCAACGTACAGGCAGATTTCCATCAATTAAAGCTGTTCATTACAGATATATTTCACTATTATATTTGTTTCGTTTTACACTGTGTTTTCTTCTTTCTCAGGCTGTAGCACATCTGTTCAGATCCTGAACCATGCAGTGTGGAAAGGATACCTAACAAAGGCAGAATTTCAGGCATGTTCCTGAGAAACTGTGAAACAAAGCACAGTACCTTGATAGCTTCTGTTATTCTTTGGACTTGATTTGAAAATGAAGTTGGTACTCTTTTGATCATATACACTGTAAAACATTATTGTACAGCCATAAATACTATTTCCTGCCTTAAGAAAAATCACGGGCTATTTTCCAGATGCATTGTAGCACAATGGGCATAGCATCAAAAGGTAAGATCAATGACTACAGAAAAAACCATTTATTTCTTTCTTTTCTTTTTTTTTTTTTTATAAGTTAAATCACTTGATTAGATCACTTAGAACCCTAACAGATCTAAAGATTTGAATACAGAAGGAGTAGCCAACACACTGCACAGGAATTTGTCCCTTTAACAGATGCACTATCAAATATGTGAAATATCCCAATTTTGTCAGAAAAGAATGGGCTAAATCCCCATCTCAGTTACTGACTGGCTCCAGTTAGCATGGGATGGAATTTGATGCGGTGAATTTAACAAGAAACAATAGACCAAACAATCTCATTGCCTGTAAAAATTAAACGCTGTATTTTCATAACTTGGGAGTTATGTAAGGAATATCTCAGAGGCACACAGTTATAAGAGCTCCACACTCAGCAAGCACACTTTGAAGGATAAGGCCAAATGATAATTGCCTCCAGAACTTGGGAAGTATAGAGACCTCAAATAATCACAATCCCCAGAGCACGTCAGTCCGTTTGGAAGTTGTTTAATGCACTTTTGGAGAGAAGATGGGTGGGGAGAAGGACCAGGGGAGGGAGGAGGCCTTTGCACAGCCAAGTTTAATCATTCTTGCTCTATGTGCACATGCTTGTCCTTAACTAGCTAAGCACCTTGTTCCCCTGAAAGTCCCAAAGCATATATGAAGGCAACAGATACCCATACCACTCCCATACACAAGGTTAAATAGACCCCAGCGTTCTCAGGAGCAGAAACCTGAGTCCCAGACGCCTTCAACATTGCTGGATTGGCTGCTTTTCCATCAGTAAAAATGTGTACGCTTTGATAATGCAGGACAGTGGGAATTGCATATACACCTTTCTGCATGTATATTGGCTAACAGAGACCTCAGCCCAGAGCTCTGTATCCTATTTTTAAACTAGCTCCTTTTAAAGTTAATAAAAAGCACTCATTTGGAAAAAATTATGAAACCATCCATCCAGCTGAGAGAGCAGATCTCACGGCTGGCGAAAAGGAGGTAGAAAAATTCTTAAGAGCCCAGCCCTCACCTTTGTCTTGCTTGTTAATTCCTCCCAGACAACACAGACACTAGGCCTGTGGCTTTTTGTCCACCCTGCGGTCTGCTTCATGTTTCCCCTATGTTCAGAACTAGCTTGCTCATGACCGGAAAGCAATAGCAGAAGAAAACTGTAAAGAAGTTAGATCTTGAGGAAGGATTTGAAGAATGCAAGAACCAACCTGGAATGATTGGAAGGAAGATGCAGAAAGTGGAAAAAGGCACAACAGTGGGAAGAAGATGTCTGCATGCAAGCCCTGTGCCACAACGAAGGCAGATGTGTAGAGCAAGAGGGTCACTGCTTGACGACCCAGCAACCACACCACGTGCATTTCAAGATTTACTTTGGATGAGCTCTAGCCTGACCCTGTAGCCCACTAGGTGTGCTCCTGGAGAACACCAGCAGGATTAGCTTCATGCAAAAGGAATTCAGTCAAGTCATGTACTCCAAGACTTGCAGCTTGATTGAAAGCACAGCAAGTGGTGATGAAGGGAAGGTTTGCTTCAAAAAGCATTCATGATCCAAACTAAAATGCTGGATGGACACACCCTGGGAGACATGACATTGCCAAGGCAGGGTAAACGGGCAAAAAGAGTTCTGCTGGAATTTTCAGCAGAGAAGCCCTTGAATTCCATATGGATATAAACGAGGAACTCATGCAGACCACAGAGTCAATTCAGAAGAAATAATGGTTTATTCTAATCAGCCATACTACACAACTGAGACCAGGTTTCCATACTCTCCTACCAACCAGGAGCAAAAGAACAGACCCTGCCAGGCCATGTCCCACCATTAGGTATGCGGCGCATCCTCTTTCTGTTCCTGTACTCCCATACTCTCTTGATGTGAGGGAACCTCTGAAGCTTATCATGGCTACATACCATAAGTTTTTTGCTTTGGTCTCACAGATCTTATAACAATGCAAACACCACCCAAATACAGGTGCAAGTCTTCAGTGGAGGGACTACATAAGCCTATCGGACTGAGTTTCAGCACTGAACAGCTTATCTGTATGCTGGTAAGATACATTGGATACAGGCTCTGATCCAGCTTGGGAGACATATACTTGTCACATTTACCCAGAAATACTCATCCAGGCAGGAGAAAAATCAGTGAGCTGATTCTGTGTCTTGTCAGTTAAACTAATGCAAGAAGTCACTTGAAATATTACCCAGAGAAGTAGTCTATCTTCTTACACCGCTCTCTGCAGGGCTGGCCCTGCAGTAAAATCAAGTTTTCCTGAAAAGGTTTCATCCATCTATTTAAACACAGACTTTCTGACCCTTAACCCCGGAGTCAGAAGCCTGCTATTGCCAAGTGTTGCTCTACCATGACCCTTCGCCACATGCTCGGGAGACGGAATCAGGGTCCATCTCAGTGACAGAGCACCATTGCTGGACTTCTGCAAGACCAAGGGCAACTGGGAATATCAGACAGTAATGAGGGAGCTGCAAAACTGAAGATAAGACATCTGCTTCCTCCCTGCATTCATCATGTAATCAGTGTGGCAAGTATGACAGGTGAATGATAAGGGCATGTAGTGATAGGATGAGGGGTAATGGCTTCAAATTGGAAGAGGGTAGATTTAGATTGGATATCAGGAAGAAATCTTTTCACTCTGAGGGTGGTGAGACACTGGATCAGGTTGCCCAAAGAAGTTGCGGCTGCCCATCCCTGGAAGTGTTCAAGACCAGGCTGGATGGGGCTTGGAGCAACCTGGTCTAGTGGGAGGTGTCCCTCCCATGGCAGGGGGCTTGGTACTTGATGATCTTTAAGGTGCCTTCCAACCCAAACCATTCTATGATTCTATGAATATAGGCTGGTTTTGGAGACCATCATCAATGCCACACTCATGGCCCATGTGAAGAGCAAAGCCCCAGCCCAGGAGCTGCCAAAGAGTGCCTGCTGGGGCGTGCAGAACACTATGTGTCTGCCAGGCTCAATGAGTCAAGCACAGGCAAATACATGAGAGAGACCAAAATGGCAGCAACTTTGGTCCTCAAGGCCACTTTTGAAGAGCAATGTAGATATCTATGTAATATCTAATTAATATAATTAAGCTTTAAGAGTAAATTACTACATAATAATTCATTTCCTGAAACAGATGTAGCTTCTGTTCCTCTTTCCCACCTAATTCGTTTGTCTGCTTTTCTGCCTGTGCTTAACGGCAGTAGGTTAATCCTTGACTCCACTCTATCAATAGGTATTTCCCATTGGCTTTCAAGGAACTTGTGATCTCTCTGTCTTTATCAATGGAAAGCAAGCATAAAGATTTAAGTAACAGGTAAAGATATGAATTAGTCATAAAGCCAGACTATTTACTAATGTAAATAAGTTGTGCTGCAGGTACGAATCCTTCTAGAATTATTCAGAGATGGTTTCAGAGAAACCCCACTCCATCAATGCCGATGGGCAGAGATGCAGAAATTCAGTTCATATTTGTGATTGCAAGCTTGAAACAAAAATAACACAAGCTGCAACATGCAAACAGGCATGTCCAAATCGGAGTGTTACGTTAGAGTGCTCTTCCCACATCCACGGCAAAGTGACAGTCAGTTATCACCCTGCAGTGTCAAGCCATGAAGCATCTAAGGTGTGGCTCTTCCTGAATGAACATGAACAAAGTAGTGACCATATATAGTGGCAGGATCCTCCTTGGCTACCAAACACCATTCTGTTCCAAAGCACATGATTTTTCCAACCCCCCCAAACTCCAGGCTCATTCATCACCGTATTATTCAAGTTTCATGCTGTTATAACTCTGTTAACACCAGGTCCATAGAAACTCTGATTGCCTGCTGATACTGAAAGAAAGCACACATCTTTCCAGTAACATAAAACCAAGTTTTGTTCTGCAGTTCCTTTCAAAACAAGCTGTTGCACTGCATTCAAGTGCATGACAGCTCTGTAAATTAAGGGCCACTTGGCAGCACAGTTCTAGAAAAGTTAAATAAAATACATTGTTAAAAGCCAAAACTTGCCTACATACAAGCAGTTTTGTGTTTTTTTTCATCCCTTCCTTCTACATTATTTAACTCCTGAGTTTTTGACAGATCTGTATGTGTCGTACACTTCTTTTGCAACCACCATAACTGGGAAAGAAAGGGACAAAAAAAAAAAAAAGAAAAGAGAGAGAAAGGTCAATTTCTTTCTTAGAATATTTGTTTAACTTCTTAATCCAGGATATTATCCTACCACACTAAAGAAGAATACACAGTAATAGCTATCAATTTTTAAATCGATAAAAGAGGTGTTCTTTTATGGGCTTGCATTTAGCCATTTCAGCTGAAAGCAACAAACGAATCCCTAAAAACAGCTGAATCCAGTAGAATGTAAATAAGAGATCCTTGCCAAATCTTTCCTGGTTACCAAATGCTCTACCAAGTTTAAAGATCCTATTGCGATACCTTTGTACTTTATTTATAAGGCTTTGAGTAAGCCACTCCCTTTCCATATTTGTTTGAGTTTATGCCCGTATTCCCATGATTATTGCAGAACAAATCCAGGTGAAAGGTTGTTCTTGTTTCACAGCAACATTTATCTAAATTTTTCCCCTTTCCCAATGATATATTTTTAAACCATTAACTGAAATCTTAGCAGAATTCAACCAAAATATTTGAAGTTCTGTTTAATTTTTGTTTTCTTCAGAAACAAGGCACCTTTCACAAAGCGCTTTAACTGCACAGTGGGTCTCAAAGACCTCATTCTGAGGAGTTTTTGTGAAGTTTCCAAAGGAGGAAAAATTCCTTCTGCTTTTCTCATTTCTCCAGTGGAGTGGGAGCTCTTTGAATCGGAGTAAAGAGGCCAGCTATTTGGATATCTTTTTGCTTCATCAGTGTTATCTCTGCAGTACTGGATGCACTCCCAAAGTCCTGCCTGAACATATTCCAGGCTGAGTTGTGCAGGGCTTAGGAGGGGTTCTCTGAATGCCGTCTCTCCTCTGCGCCTTCGCTGGGAAAGCAGAACAGCGTTCCCAGGGTGTTACACAACTTGGCCTCAGGTAAAGCATGAGATAGCGAGTGGGAATGGTAATTAGAAAAAATTCGAAACTGAGTGACCTTCCCTCAGTGCTAACATGCCACATAGTGCTGGCTTTGTCCTGACATGTGAGGCACTTCTCTTCTGTATCTAATCCAGGAATCGCTTTACATTTCATGAATCTACATGCAACGTGAGTCAGATATAAACAGAGTTGCCCAACCCTTTAAAAAATTCCATTACACTTACTCTTCCTGCCAATTCAAGTGAAAGTTTTAGGCAGAGCAGGTGGCCCACAACTCGCTAACTTTTTTCCTCTGGGGTGAAAGGCTGGGATGAGACAGTGGGTCACAGTGCAGATCACTACCTGCACGCAGACATCACCAGCCACCTTTTCTCTGCTCAGTCCTGCTGAAAGCTCTTTTCAGGCCTCTGACACACTCCAGTTTCTGGTGGGCATGATCTTTTTCATGAACCAGTCTTACTGAACCTCAGCAAGGATGCCTTTCAGATGTCATCTTTTGCCTTGCACTCATGGCACAAGGCTGACCAGAATAAGCTCAGGAGCGTACCTTGGTGGATTACGCTTCTCTGACACATACCCATACTAGAGCTATGTGGCTTACAAAATAATAGGAATTCCCTATAAACATCAAGTCTACTTTCTTTCTTATTTTTTTTTCCCCTAAGTCTCATGATATTTCCTGCCCATTCCAGAGCTCCACTGAAATAGAATGAAGTTATTTAGTAGGCATCTCTTTTTTCACTGCAAAAAGAAAGGAGCTGTGGGGGAATCTACAGATATGGCCTTGCAGGTACGTCACACACTCACAGACAAAAAGTTGAGAGAAAACAAGAATGTTTTGTTTGCAAAAACATCTCAGGGAGAACACAATGTTTTCAAGTTCTTGATACTGAATAGTAAAACTTGCTTATATTCTTTTATCCTTTACTGTACAAGGAACTGGCAGAAAGGGTAACCATGGGTTTCTGCCCAAAACTTGAGAGAAGGCTGGCTGATATATACCAGAAACTCGAACTTAAAAATCAAGCAAGTTCATAAAAATTAAATAAAAAAAAAAATTATAATTAAAAACTAAATAAGTTTAGAAAAATAGGCTCATAGGGTTAGAAAAATACATCTTTGTCCTCCACCTAGTTCCTTTCTGAAATTCTTGCTGGCTGATGATTGCCCTCCTCCTCCAATATAAAACAAAATAAGAAATCTTTATCTCCAACCTCACTTCAGTGACTCACACCAAAAACATACCCTTTTACTTCCCTGAACTTCTGAGGAATTTAGAAGTGCAATCCTCAAAGCCCCAAGGGAAGTTTGGCATTTCATAATAGCCCAGGAGCCCCACCTGAGGTATGAAGAATGCTTTGAAACATGCCTGTGATTAATTAATTAACATATTGGCACCTAACTAGCTTTTTAACACTCCGCCTAATGTTTTAGTTTAGAGCTGCCTGTGCCTGTCACAGAGACTGTGTGGACTAATGCCTTCACCTTGTAAAGAATAACGCATTTTACATCTAAGTAAACATAACAATGTAACATAGATACAGCAACTTGAATTAAGGATTAATTACAGTGATTCGTAGTGCTTAAAGAGTAGACAGTTTACAAAGGGAGGAAGCAATTACTTTTAAAGACAGGGGTTTTTTTGCTTCAACATTTCTCAGCAGTTGCATCATTCTTACTCCTGACAACAAAGTCAAAATCGGCACATTAGAAAACAGCCCTACAGATGAGAGTGGCAGCTCTGCCCTTCCATCTGCTCTCCCAGGTGAAAGCAAGGTTTCCTCTCCCCACCTAAGGCTGGAGCCCTCCACGCTCAGAGCTCCCTGGGTAGGTGGGTGCTGTCAGGTGCCCTAACCTGCACCCGGGGTGAAGTCTCCAGTGGGCACCAACAGTAGAGAGCTGAGAGACAGATAAATAACCCAGCAGCCTCAGGCTCCACGCTTCCTCATGGATGACGTGATTCAGGCAATCCTGAGATTTAGGCTCTCTTTCATATCAGTTGAAGAACTGAACTGGGTTTGTTTAATTTGTAGAAAAAGATGTTTGCTCGAAAAGGGCGAGTTATATTAAACCTTCCTTGAAGTGTTAACTAAATTACTTGGTTAACCAGGGTATTTTGGAATATTTCTGGCTGTTTAGGTAAGCATAAAACCCACACAACCATAATAACAAAGTACAACCAAAATACTTAAACAAACACAAATCATCTTTCTCCCCTTCCAGCTACTAGAATAACTAACTTGTTTGTTGCATATGAGAGGAGCTTAGGCAAGTACAAAATCAAAGGAAGAAGTTTTGCATTTAGCCCTGAGAGTGAGGAGGTTCATGGCCATCTGTACATCTTGGGGGACCACATTTCACTGCACAGCTGTAACTCCAGGGAAAGCTGTCTCCCGTGCTCACGGCTTCCCCGTCTTGGTTAACAGCTTTATTATTGCAGGGGGACTGAGAGCAGAGGAGTGCTTCATCAAAGGCGGTGCTGGCACAACTGCTAGCAGGTATCCCAGGTGGGATTTTTGGGTTGCTTTCCATCAGCTTGAAAGGGCAGGGTCAGTCTGCAGGTGGTGGCTCTGATTCCTGTCAGGGTCTGTCACCTCCGGCTCCTTGCAGAGGAGTCCATGCAGATCTGAGAGCAGTTGTCCCTTTTCTTTCCTTTCTAATTTGTGTACTGGTCTTTGCTTTGGTTTGACTACAGACAGCAGACCTCCTGAAAGGCCAGGAAGCACTACAAAGTTATATACCAAATTTGGATGTGGTTTGTGAACGTCCCACAGAGCAGTGGAAAGCTTGTTTGTATCTAGTTTCCTAATTCAAAACATGGAAGAAAGGAGCCGGCAGCACAGGATTTCTCTTTGGAAACGGTGCAAAGTGTAGATCTTGCAATCGTGCTCATCAAAGGAGGCTGCTGTTCAGGTGATGAGTGAGACAAGATAAAGATCAAAACTGGATCAGAGTTCACAAATAAAATCACAGGATTAAAAATTCCGGTGGAAAACAAGCCAGTGAGATTTGATTTAGAAAAAAAAAAATGCATGTAGGAAATAATAGCCCTAAACCTTTTGAGAAAGAGCAGCCCTACTAGAAAAGACTGAGTTGATACTGAATGTCAAAATGTTTATAAGCCTAGAAATTTATAATTTGGTACTGTTGGTACAGAAGTAGGATATGCTGATCTTTCTTGTATGACTCTATATACAGATCTGGATACCTCAATACAGGAATGACAGCCACAAATTGGAAGGAATTCAGCAAAGAGCAACAGAGGAGATAAAAGAGCTACAGAAACTAATGTATGTTGAGAGAGTAAAGAGGTTAACACATAGCCTGAGGGTAAAAGAAAAAATGGTAACTCTTACAAAATATTTGCAAAGTGTGAACAGTAAGGAATTAAACTGTTTAGATTGCTACACTAAGAAGTAAGAATAGTGGAAGTAAGAATAGTAACTTATCCCACCCATTGTATTACTGAAGAAACATAAACACCATAGTGAGTAGTCTAATTTGGAAATTAGGAACTGGATTTGTTTCAAGTCTTGTTTCTGTATCTGTTTTGCACTTTTTTTGCACACTAGTGTAATTTTTTTTTCTCTAGAGTAACATCACCGCAGTATACTGAATGGCTTACCCAAAAGATTTTGCTCACTCTCTCTAAGTAAACATATATGGTAGCCAAAAAAAGAGTGGAATTTTTTTACTGCTGATTGAGCATCTGTCATTTCCACTTTTCCCACATTTCCAAACCATGCATTCTAGGAGTTACTGGGTTTCCTCTCAGCAACAAAAGCATTGCATCCACAGCCAGTGTCATGGGTGCTTAAGACTCAGTCATGTCCTACAGAGTCTTGACCCAGCATTTCACTGTGGACCATGCGAACAACCCTTTGACATTGCAGGTGGCCAAGTTTTGCTCATGATTACATGTCTGTTGCTATGCATGAAGGTACATTTGTAACCAGAGCCCCATTGCCTTGACAGAATCATAACTCAAAGGCTAATCAAAAATAGCTGATGACAGCATTTGTTGTTCAAGGGAAGGAAATAGCCTTTGAAGGGCATTTCCACACATCAGATTTCATTATCCAACAACAAAATACATCTTTCCGAGCATCTGGAGGTTTCACATCCTGCACATTTGTAAAGTCCAAACTTCACTCTCTCCCAAAGGGATGATGGGTGAGAAAAAGATATCAGGTATAAATTCCAGAACCTGCTTTTCTCCTCCTCCCTTAAACTTTTCACAGCTGATAGTACAGCCTGAGTCAACAAGACTCAGCTGACTCAAACTCTCTAGTATCATCATATTTTTATTAGACACTCTTCACAACTTGTATTCTCATTGCATGGTACAAACCACTCACTGCATTTTGAACAAGAATCACCTGCATAAAACGCTACATTCACCATTTAGGATTCTCAGCTAGTTCTGAAAAGGTTAGAGGGAAAAATTGAAGAAAAATAATAATCACAGTTATGTGAAATCTATAATATTCAAACCATGCTAATCACAAGCTATATATACTGATTATATATTTGTATAGAAATCCAGTCATAAAGGATCATTGAAACACAAATTCACAGTGTATGCTACCGCTTTCCTTCTTGAAAAAAAAATCATTTCTCTAAAGGCTGATTTTGGTTTTGTGAAGTATTTGGATAACAAAGGCAGTGAGAAATTCCAGGGTCAATGATTCTTCCATATAGCTTCCCTTGACAAAAGTTAATCCAATACTATTACACTACCTGTTAATTATAGTTGAAATCCTGCATAAGCTTGACTTTATGACCAAATTTTCTAGTTCCTAGTTGAGAAAAATTACTTCTGAAACCACGAGGAATGTTGACAAATCAGAACTGCAAACTGCAGTCCTGCACAGTTATAAGCTCTGTGATTGTTTGTTTGTATATGAAAGGAGCAGTCTAAATTAGTCCAAAATCTAAATTAAGAGCACTGATTTAGAAAGAAAATGTGTCCCAAAAAAGTCAAAGACTCAAGGACTTGCTTATTACTTTTAACCTCTGAGGTTCTTCTGTAAGTTCAACTTTGGGTGACAGCACAGAAAACCTGCTGCATTTTCTCAGTCCTTTAGTGGCTCTGATGTAGGTTGGTGATCACTGTTGAAGAGCTGGCCACAACCAGAAACTGCCCCTGCAGTTGGTAGCGATTTGTGCACTTGTTCAGGAGGGGGGAAGCCATCTGCAAAGGGACTCTGGTCTACACCATGGCCTGGGTGCACACTAGCGACCCTCCCACCGCCTCTGCCAAGGCTCAGCTTCTCCCATGGCAAAACCTCAAGGGTGCGCGCCTGAATTCACAGGGGGCTATGGCAAGGCTTGCATCGATTTCATACCCTATGGCTGTGTCACGCCCTGGCTTCAGGCACTAGAATTATCAGCCTGATGTTTTCCACCACATCATCAGCAATTAAAAAGGGAAGCAGGAGACTGAAAAACAAAGTGCCATAAGGAACAAAACAAAACACCAGGCAGGCTATGGTCCTCTGCGCACGCATCCTCCTCAGCGTCCCATCCCTCTGGTGTTCCGTGGACACCCGGCACTTTGCAGCTGGGAATATTTTAGCAGTACAAAAAGCCAGATTTGTACACAGCCAGCTGTGATAGGATTGACCTGTTGAGTCGTCCACGTCTTATCAGCAGAAGTGTTAATCACTTACTGGGGGATGTCATGCCATTACTTTACGCACCTATTACTCTACACACACCAAGGCAGGTAATTGCACAAGACTGGATTTTGTTCTGTCCAATAATCTGACCTTTGTAAAAAAGAAAGATCCCATTAGGAATTAACGTGCTGCACATAGCGCATAGTGCCTTGCATTCCTCTTTCACAGACATGTGTTTGGCGCCTGGGGTATTAACTTTCAGACTTTGTTTCTTTTTACTGCATATTCATCTGCAGTACTGTTGCCTGCAAATGGGGTGCAGTAGAAAAACAAGCTGTGTTGCCTTTGCCCTTTCCCAGTGCTCTCAGGTGAAAAGTTAGTTCATTCATAAGATCATAACTGATCTTAATAATTTCTTATATGAGACACCATAATCTAATGAGAGTTTATTTTCAATTTTGATCAGAACTATAACCCATATTAAGTTTCTATTTATAAGTAACGGGGGGGTTTAATGCTCCAGTAGCAATAAAATAAACAGCATTTTAATGAAGTGTCTCTGGAAAACAAGATGAAAATAATAAAAGCTTAGATGCAAAACTAAAGGCAAATCGTTGATGTTTAATAAACATACAATTGCTTCCAAAAATGTTGCATCCTTATCTGGTTCAGGGCTACATTATACACTATTTTGATTAGGCTTCTTGCATAAATAAAAAACAACTTTTATTTTGCAGACACAAGAATGGAAAAATTTATTCAGCAGGATGTTACTCACAAGCCATCCAAAATATAGTTTTGACCCTAATGCAAAGAAATCAATCTGACCCAATGAACTGTACAATTTATGTTCTGAAAACTCTGTTCTATAAAATAGAATTTGCAAAATTTCTTCAGAACTAATGTATTTCTCACTTCATATATGAACACACCATTAAGTTCAATCCATTTAAAAAAATGTTTAATATAGCTAAGAATATATTTTTATTATATATCTTTCCCTGTGTTCCAATGCATTTTTGCATTTTTGCATTTTGTAGTTCTACTCCTTTATCCTTATTTTGCAAGAGTAACCACACAGGTTTCTATTTTGACAGTAGCAGGTTACAGTGCTCAAGGCAGACATCAAGAATTATATAACTTGATCAATCCCTATGCATTCTTTGCTGTTTGTAAAACAGTAGCTAACAACAAGCATTAGTACCTAATTATATTCATGTGCATAATATATATTATACTCATTCAATATTAAGCAAAAAATAGTTTCAACAGCAGGATGTAGCTGCTTATACATCATTAAATGAACTAAGTTGGAAAGCACATTTACGTGAATGCACTCCAGAAAAGAGTAATTGGCAGGAGAATACTTGGGGCAGAAGTCATTTCACCATCTCTTAACATGACAGCAACTGTGTGTTCACGTATGGACAGCTGCTCAGTGCAGGAAATCTGAGATTAAAAGCTCCCATGCATGAACACCTGTGGACAATGATGTTAACACTAGTCACTCAAAAGGGGATAAAGAGGCAATGGGTCAAAAAAGGGAAGTGATTTTTGTTAGCAGCATTATCCTCATGTGTTCACTAACACCAGAGCTTTTAAGGCTTTGAGAGCAGAATTCCTTATTCTGTACACATGGACACAAAGAGGCTCACACAGACCATAATAAACAAGCACTTTCACACAGTGAAGTGGCTACAGTATTTACCTTCCTGAGATGGCTGTTACTGGAAATGATGTGTGTTTTGAAAAAGGCTTATTTCCTCCTACATGAAATACAGTTTTTTATTATTATCATTTTTTGGTCATTGTTTAAAGCTACTTCTAGGTATTTCTGGATTTCTAGCCAAAGATGCCCTGTGGGTAATCCATTCTAGATGGAATTTCATTATGATATTTAAAAAAAAAAAAAAAATCTTTTCTTGGCATTTTCACAGGTCTATCTGGTGCTATAACATATCAGTAGACGTTAATCTATTGGTTGCTATGAACCAGAGCAGCACCTACTCTTCTGCTCATAGAAAGGTATATTGATCTGGATATTATGCAGTTAATTTAGTGATGTTTTTATTTTATTTTTCAACATCAGTTCTAGTCATTTCAAACAGCTGTACGGAACAGGGTGGTGTTATTGTACAGGTAATAGTGCACTTTTACAGAAGAGTCTTTCCTCACCTGTAAAGAAAACCTCATCCAAAGTCTCTTATTTACAACTCATAATGTTTGGCAACTGAAACAGGCAACTTCAGAGAAAATCTCTCATGCTCCTTCCACCTTAGTTTACCCCAGTGAGAAATTACCCCTTTTTTCTGTCTCGCCATGAGTCTTAGCCCCTGTTCCTTTGCATACACAGAAGGGGGAGCTCCCATGTGGGATTATAATCCTTGAGCACTCTCCTTGCCATCACCGTTGCCACTCTCACCCCTGATCCCAAGTGGGCAGAAAAGCAACACGCCAGTGAAGGGACACAATATCCTTCCACATGTACGGAAGCCTCCTCAGATAAATTAGCAACATTAAAATTAGCAACATTAGTGTCATGCACTTGATTGCACAGATCTAGAGATCTAGAGAGGCCCCAACTGAAAAGCTTATTTGGCAGCCACCACATGGGACCTCAGCGGGTGAGGGGACCAGCACCCATGCAGCTCCAGCCTCTGTCCTGATCCCCCTGAGGACCCTCCTCGCCAGAAATCAAAGTGACTTGCTCCGGCTGGGATAGCTCTGGATCCTCACATTAAACTACTACATCTCCTCTTTTGAAAAAGATGAAGGTGAATTCTTCTCTCTCCCTCCCTTCCTTGCTTTTACGTACAACAACACATGAGCAAAGCCCTAAACCAAGAAAACCTGTCACATCCTTTCATTAATATCACTTCAGTACAGTATTTTACCCTCATTAGCTTGTAGTTACATTACAGATACTTGTCCAGAAACTTCTCTTGCCTCACTAGATAATAATGAGTAGAAACTTCACAACAAACACACAGATTAATCTTCTGTTAGCTGTGGGTATATATCCCAACATTACTGTTCTGTTAATACATTTCTAAACTGAGTATCTCTATTCCAGTTAATTTCCAATTTTAATCATCTAGATTTTAAAACAGCTGTCCCCAAGTAAGGATGTGAAAGCTGATTTATTTCCTCTTCAAATGAAAACCAGACAGCCCTTTCTGTTCACAGAGAAATAACGTGACTCACCCATTATTTTGTAAAACTACTCTATGGAAAGCAGTAAGATTTGGAGATGCTTAAATGGAAAAAAAAGTCACTGAAAGAGAGATTGTTCTCACTGGCTCCACGAACCATCAATACCTTACTTTATTTTACCTACAGGGGATTTGTTTTTTTTCTGATGAGGAGAAGAGAAAGCATAAGAACAGGGATCACAACTTTTCCAAAAGATTTGAATAGTGAAAACAAAAAACAAACGAATGAAAAAAAAAGAAAAAAAGCTTCGGTGGCTTCGGTGATACTGGGATGTTAGAGAGCAGATGTTACTTCTTGGCTCGGTCAAAGACTTTCTGAATGACCTTTGCTTACATAAGTCAAAATCTCTCTGGGCCCCGAGTCCATACGTTAAGCAGGGATAACAGTAATACCATCTTTGTGAACCTGTAGACATAGTTCCTTGGTGCAACAGCTGTCTCCTAGTAAGTCCACGTCAAGCACTGAGAACATTATTGACCTCTTATCCAGGTTGACACTGCTGTATGATGTAGGCAACTATGATGATGCAATATGATGATGCAATTCCACCTGGATGCAGTCCTGAGTAACATGCTCTAACATGCTCTAGGCAATCCTGCTTCAGCAGGGGAGTTGGACTAGATGATCTCTATGGTCCCTTCCAACTCTAAAAAAATTCAGTGAAATTCAGTGAAATATCTGCTCAACAACTTTCTGCGTAGCATCATAATACCTAATACAGATCCAGTTAATTTGTGCACTTATTCAGTCCCAAATAAAATAGTGTCTGAACATATCTAATCTACCTGGGTGCACTGGTTGTGGAAGGAAGAAATACTGATGTATAAGGAGGCTAAGAAACAGTTTCTCATGAGACCTTAGGCTTTTAAGTTAGATCTAAGTAGCTATTAGATGCCTAAGCCCAAACTGCAAGTCTTGAAACACCATCTTTCCTGCTGCCTAATCCTGTATGCACCTATGCCTTTGTCAGCAGTTCCTCAGTACACAATCTGTTGTCTGCACATGAGCCAAAGTCACCGGCAACTGCTCTGTGACCCACGGCCTGTGATATCTGCAGTGCTGCTGTGCATGCTGCCTAGCGCCACGTGGCACGTGAACACGCTACACCAAGAGGAGCAAGCACTGGAGGAAGTATTGCAGCAGCTGCTATCTCACTTTGAGGAGGAAGTGATAAAGTCCTGTTACGCGATAGCTTAGCAGTTACAGAAGATGAGAAAAATCATAGGAATATGTTTTAACTCGGCAAAAAGAACAAAAACAGTCTCCCACATCACAAATTTTACAGTCGAGTTCCCTGGATCTGGGGAAATTACAGGAGTCAGCCTACCTGAAGTGCCAGTGACAGTATGTACCATAGACAGCCTGCTGGGCTGGATGAATCCTTGTTCTGACCCAGCACAGCCATTCTCATGTTCACCCAGCCCCATGGTATCTCTGTTGATTATCAGAGTCAACTGATATTGACTATCAGTATCAACTTGTTTCAGTAGCCAACTCCACATGCACCCCTGCTTTGGCATCCACTCGATAGGTATTACTTACCTGGAAGATGTGTTGGCATTGCAGGTTTGAGTGTCACATGTCTTTGCTTCTAATTGGAGCTAACACTTAGAGCCAGCTTCACGTTGCTTAGCAGGCTTAGTGCAACATCTGAAACACGGACCCTGTTACTCTGTTAAGACACTAAGCTGGAATCATACATGTCTTATAGAGTGGGGAAAGGCATTCCTGAGGAATAAGCTAAAAACCCCTGCTGAGTAGGGAGCTTCCTGGAGGTAGCCAATAGGAAATACATTTTTTTCAGGAGTACACTAAGGGCCACCCTCTCTGGGGTTTAGACACACTGAATACTTCCAACGGGTCAAGACACAGATCTTAAAAGGCAAGTGAGCCTATCTGGAATAAGGCATAGGTGCTGAAATAAACATTCAGACATCATGCTCAACTGCCTATGATCTTGTAGCTTTAAAAGTCACACAGTCTTTATAACCTCTCCCTTTACCTAACTTCTACCTAGATTGCACAGGAAATGTCAACAGGGTATTTTGGATCTTGCTCTTCATGCAAATATGTCTTGAGAGGAGGATCAGTTAGCTAAACAGAAATAGTCTGATGAAAACCTAATTAAAGTAGATGGAAGTAACTCCATTGTACATCCTACTCTGGGAATATATGAACCTTATGGAGTTTGAGTTTTTGTGAACCTAAGGGATTTTTAAATTCTCTGAGGACTTGCAAAATGAATTTGGTCTCTTTTTATTCTGTCATTTAAACTCATCGTTTGTTTTATTTCATATAAGGATAATTCAATTTTTTATAAACCACAAAAAATGTTTTTCTAGCTACAGACAATCATGTGCAATGTATTAAGGACAGAGCAGCCTCCAAGTCCAAGGTTTGGCACAGTCTCAGTCCTAAAGAGACATACTTACAAAAATTGGGATTTTTTTTCTTTCCCTTTTCTCTGCTCCTTTCCCAGGGTGTCTCTCTCTTTCTCACACAGTCAGATCTCTGCTTCTTTTCTCACCCCTTTTTTCACCATATATACTTCTGTCTTCTCCCTTTTTCATAGTCACCCTTAAAGAGATAAGTAAGATGTGCTCCCAGTAATGCTGGAGTCAACGTCAAAATTTTTAATGAGTAATATTTCAGCAGGTTTGAAATCTGTCAGAATGTTTTAGCCCACATCTAATAAGAACAGGATGTCCATGGATTATTTCCAGCACTCTTGTGAGTTTATCGCTTCTGATTCAGAAGCACTGCATTTTGAATAGCACTGGCCAAACCTTCAGAAAGTATTCACTCAAATTAAAATTTGAATTTGTTTGGGTGTCTTCATGCATCCTTTTGCATTCAGTCATCATGAATATGCCAATATGCGAAATGATGACAGAACTGATCAGAGTAAGAAGTTAATTTTAACTAAATACATAAAGAATTCAACAGTTGGGAAGGAGCCCCGAACTCAAAAAGAAT
The DNA here is from genome assembly GCF_964106895.1 of Numenius arquata. Lineage (NCBI taxonomy): Eukaryota > Metazoa > Chordata > Aves > Charadriiformes > Scolopacidae > Numenius > Numenius arquata. Next base: position 98,594,807 of record NC_133577.1, read on the forward strand.
TCGTAGAAATTATCAGGAAAAGTTTTTGAATAAATCTGAGATAGCTGTAAACAGTCAATGGGGATTTCCTTAAGAAAAAAATCTAATTTACACAGGCACGTACCAGTAAAATACTCAGCATGAATATTGAGCGTACTCTTTATCAGAGACAGAGTTGAATTAATGGTTCATTCAGCCACTCCAAAGCAACAGTCCAACTTCCAGGGCCACCAACCAGCAACTGGCACCAGGAGGAACTTTAAAACTAAACCAAGCTTCTATTATTGTGACACATCATCATGCACATCATCAGTAGTGACATATACCTCGAATCTTAACCTATCTTTACATAGCCTTCTGCAAAAACATTTCAAACACCAATTTCTAACCATCTTCCTTCCTCAGACACAGATAATTCAAAGTCCAACAGCATCTTCCAATCAGCCTCTGCTTTCTGCTACTTGAAAGTCATACACTACAATGAAAAAGAAATGTAGAAGTCAGCTTACTGTACCAAATCTGTAAAATTATATTCTCTCCTGCAGAGAAGAGTTACTTTATAATGCAGAGTTTATCAAATAGCCCCCAAAATAAACTAAGCAATCTCCTCAGTCAACTTGCTTTATCAGACCTTCTCCAGGTCACTCAAAATCATTGCAGATACAGGCCAACTTGAAGAAATTAAAAGCTAATTCTTGAAGGGGAAAGTGTTCAAAGAAAGAAAACATGAACATTTAGAAAGAAAAAGAACTTCCAAAGAATAACAAATAATGTGCTTATCAGAGACATAAGTTTCTCCAGTCACATTTTTTAATGCAAAGAGTAAACTGAAGGTGCATTCTCTGTAGGTGCCAGCAAATGCTCTTGTTCCTGAGCCTGGTTTGTGCAGAGGATGCAGTTTATTGGTTCTGTCTTGTGTCATAAAATGTAGAGTAGTTCACAGACAGGCTACAGTGATTCAAACTTCTGTATTTTGAAAGACTGCAACTGCTTCTCCAGATTGTAAAATAAAATCCTTTTCTGGCGCCCCAGTGCAGAGCCTCATGCCTACCTGACCAGCAGAAGGTCAGAAGGGTTACAGTCCTGGCCGCTCGCGCTGGCTTAAATATCCAGGTTTAAAAAACAGAGGAAGCATGCATTGATTTTGGGCATACTTTATTTCACATGTGTACACATTTAGAAACATTTATCGCATCAGAGCTACTGCCAGAAACCAAGTAAGTAGATTTTGGATCTGAATTTACCTTTTTGTTACATTTTTAAGGAAAAGTCCAACAACACAGGTCAATCTATTCTCAGCTTACAGTCTTTTAAAGCACAGTGATAAACACTCTATTACTGACAGGAGCATTAGCATTAGCGTTTGCTTATTGCTGTGTTGCCTGGAAGTCCTTGGCAGAAATCAGGGTTCCGGCTGTCTAGATGCTGCAAACAGGACTTGGTGAAGAAGGTCAGTATTAATGGTGGTTATTAGAGCTAGCTGTAACCAGAACCACCGCTCAAAGCACAAGTTTGGAAAATCTTGAATCCACATTCAAACTAGTTGCTCTGGCCTCTTCTGTGGTAATTGCTTAGTCTGCATTCTTGAAACCCTTGGTTGCTAACAGTCTGGCTTTAAACTGGAGCACTTTTTCCTGTCAAAATCCCAAGACACAGAATCAACAGAAACAATAGAGAAGAAGAGGATGTTATTCTACTTCACAAAGTATTAACTGAACACAAAATGAGAAGAGAGGCTGCGCTGAAATGTACAGAAACTGCAATTTTATATATTGCAGCCAGTAAACTGCCTACATCTGAAAGGTTCTTTCTTTTTCTCTAGAAGCAGAGCCGGCTGTTAAGAGCAAACAAATGGTAAAACTAATATGAACAAAACAGGAAGAACTTAAAAAAAAAAAAAAAAAAAGCAAGAAATAATTGAGTAAACTCAGTCTCTTAAATAGTTAATGACCATCTTGCATTGGTGTACTTGCACAATCTCAAAACACTTTATTATTGAGAAATGAACACAGATTATTTCCTTTACAAATATGACAGCCAGAGTATTTCTGTATTACTTCACAGGAGGTTCCTTTCCCTTACAAAATGCCACGACTCCACTCAGAAAACAATACAGTTTTGTTAACTAGTTACCCAACCTCACATGCAAAGTAATAAACCTTGTGATATATTGCTCTTGCTCCATAAACTCTCAACGATAAAGAAACCGTATCTCCCATCACCCTTGAGTGAATATGTGTTAGTTTTGCGGTATTTCTGTGCTACAATGAATCTGGAGAAGACACTTGAGGAGATGGCACAGATTTCACAAAATATATTACAACACGCTTACATTGTAAATCCGTCTGTACCCACAGCTAAGGGGGACATGTAGCAGCTTGCTGCTTTGCTGTAGGAGAACCTGCAACACGTATGCAAAATAAGAAAATAAACATTTTTAAGGACCTGATCTTGCAAGCTGTTGAGTCACCACCAGTGATTTCCATGGGAATGTTTGTGCTTAAACTTTAGAACGTGCTCAAAAGCTTTGCTGAGTCAAAGTCAGAGAACTCAACTTCTTGCAGCACTTGTATTTATCCTCATTTGAAACTATAAAGATGGTCTCGACACTTTTCTCAGCTGTTTTAATTGGTTGATGTATTCTAGAAGTGAGTTAGAACAAGGTGCGTTCCTTTTCACTTAAAACTGCATTTTTCACTGTGTCCCTAAATACTTTAAGAAAACTACTCCTGTGCCTAACCTGAAAAGAATTCATTGATACATTATTATTTTTCATAACTAATTAAAGTAAGTACTTTGAGTACGTGATTTACCACGTGCTTTATCTGATTGCATTTGATCTGCCTGACCTTTTAATCAAAAGGGGAAATAGATTTATCAGTGGTGAAAACATGATACGATTACGAATTTTGCCTTAGTTTCTAGAATTTATGAGAACTTTTTGTACCTAGGTATTGTGAGTCATCTTCCTAGCACAGAGATGTCATCATGTTTATGACACCATGTTTTCTTTTCCTTGCCCAAATTTCCGCTCTGGCTTTAACTGAACAGTTTAAGCTTAGACTTTCCCCATTGCTTCCTGTGCTAAACACGTGCTGCTGAGAATTCTTTGCTGACCTTTTAACCTCTTGCATTTTGTGTTTACTACATATTGCATAGTCATTATTAAAATTGGTAACATTTTCTTGGAAACATTTTTAAGGTCGTTGAAGTATTTTGGACTGTTGCCTGTTAGTAATCTGCCTACAAAGAATACCGTAAATCAGTGCTTTGCCCATTGAACTATGCTTGCTGCTGCTATTATTGATGTTCTCAAATGACTGGGATTCTGTTGCAACAGGAGTTTCACAAATACCGGAAGAAACAGTACAAAAGAAATCACTGTTGCCCAGATGATACAGGTTTTAAAACACTTTAACCAAAATGACACAGGACTTTCATCAATGAACGGTGTTGTAATGGTTCTCACACTCTTGGCTAGGGTCAAAACAGCTGGGTTTTCAGAGCAATTTTTTTACAGATGCTAAAATGTTAAGTCAATGCTTTTGTTCCTATGCTTATCCATAGAAACTTTCAAGATTTAATACAACATACTGCAATGTACTCTGAATCTTAAAGCCAAAGACAAAATTTGCTTGCTATTGTTTTGTCATGGTGTAAAGCATGATATATGCACATATTCTCAGACTATTTGTCCTTAAAAAGTTGAAGAAAGTATCTTACCTGTGCACAGTCATCTGCACAGTCTTCCACATCATTTATAAAATATTTTAACAAATTTATCCTAAAATAAATTGAGAAATAGTCTCAGTGGTTACTTCACTTGTCACTGGCTTCAGTGGCAAAACCAGTTTAAGAAGCCTGAGCTGCTCTTCTTTCACCACACCAGTTTGCTTTCTCGGCAGCAATACTCACGGAGCTGCTGGTGGGACTCTGTGGGAAGGTGGGTAGCTGAAAGGATCTAGGTTACAAGTAACCCTGGAGAGGTTGATATACTGTGGTGTAGGGGCAGGAATGAGAGACAAGCAGAAAAGGTACATGGGAGGAGGCAGGACTCCTTGAATTGACATTATCTTTGTAACACAGACTGACATCCTGAGAAATATCCTCCTGTGGCTGGGGAGCAGCTGTGGGAGGTGTGAAGAACTCTGCTGCAAGTTCCTAACGCCTTCACTGAAGGGGAAAAGGCATCAGGTCTTTAGCAGCAGCTGTGGCTTCCAAGGGCAAATTAATCCCAGGTATTAAAGGGGTTACAAACTCATCACCCCACCCCAAAGTCTACAAACTACAGCTAAAAAATTCCTCCTTTTCTTGGGATTGCCTGTTCCTTCAGATGTTGTGCTGTTGCTATTTCACTGATGCTGCTGTCACCTTACATATTTTTTTCTTAACTGAAAAATGCGCTGAAGGTAAGGCTAGATTTAGAGAAAGCCCAGTCAGACAAACTTGGCTGGTTGTGGCAGATCCAGTCAGTGGTTACCCATGCAGACTTCCCCAAGCTGCTTATTCAGGGCCTCACCACCCATCCCGGGCGAGATGGCTGCACCTTCCCATCTGCTGGCGTCACTGCGGGCATAGTCTCCTCTAACCCAGTTCTATCAGAATTGATCCAGGGTTTTTTTTAAAAAAAATCCCTCACTATGAAGTATTTAAACTCACTCAAATCATTTTGACAGCATAATGTTAATGAGTAACCAGACATTCAATTCCGCTAGAGGTTGGACTTAGGGAGGGGGACAAAAATTTCCAGTTGGAAGAAAGTGGCAGGCAGGTGACAGCAGCGTGGGTAAGTCAGTCCCTCACCCTGTTGCCAGCCACCATATGTAGGCTAGTCTCATACTGGCTAACAAGGCAGACCTAACCCTCCAGTTACTCCTAAATGATGCTTTTCAGTCAGTCAACAGCATCTGTTACTCAAGAACAAGTAGACAAGACAAATCAAGAGTGCCCTAGTGCAGACAGTATCTGGATTTGAGGGGAAAAGATGAAAAAGTAACAACAAAAAAACTCCAAAATTTAAAAATATAAAGTTTGGGGTTTTGCTTACACATCATAAAGTATAAAAAAATTGAAAATATTCACTTCAGTTTCAACTTTTCATTTCAAGTAACAATATTCCTTGAAATGCAAAATACCAGCTTTGAATGAGAGTCGCAAAATTATGGGGCAAGCTGGCCTCTTAGGCTGCACATTTCCAAACATTAATAAACCACTGCCTTATCTTACTGTCCTGGATTTCTCAAGTTCCTTTTTTCCCTCAAATATATTTCAGTTGTGGTCATATGTCATTGATTTGGTAACTACATGTCCTCTCTTTTGGACTAGTCTTGCATTGAGCAAACCTTGAGGTAAAATTCAGGTCAGTTCATTCAAAATTTGGCTGTGCCAGAACTGGACCTTTTTGATGGCAAAAATCACTTGTTAATTATTCTGATGTTTGAGATACTATGGATGTGATTCTGTTTTTTTTTATCCTGATGCAATGCAGCGTCACCGAGTCAAAAGCAATATAAAGCAAAAAATTTCTTTATATAAGGATGTATTGTTGTTCATTGAGTAACACAGGAGCAAGAATCAGCCTCTCTGAATCATTTATATCTTAAGGGAAAATTACCTGGCTGACACATCATTCTTTAATGTAATTTTTCCATGTCTTACTCCTTTCAAAGGAAATGCAGGGCTATACTTTAGAAACCATGTAATACATAACAGGTGTGGTATTTGGTAATTTTACTTGCATTAAATAACCAAGTACTCCTTACAAAAATGTAAGTTTGGTCTCAGGAATCCTGCCTTACTGTACCTAAAACAAGGGAGTAATGTATAAGTGTGCATTATTTTTGCAGCTAATTTCAAGGTTGATGGGCAGGCAAAACATTTTAAAATGTTTGCTTGCAGATCTCTGCTTTTTCATATGCTGAGCTAAGTGACGGAAAGTATAAGTACCAGAGCAGCTCAAACTATTTATTTTCTTGTAACTGGCCTTGGAAAAGAGTGCGATCATTGTTAGCAAGAACAGCAAGTTCATCTTCATCATGAGTTTAGATAAGGAAAGATATTACAGGAAGTTGTAAGAAAGAAAAGCACTTTCCACAGCAAAATATATTGTCAAATGACTATTCTTCTAAAGTGTCCGTTAAAGTAAGTAATTGAAAAAAAACCTGTAATAGAAATGTTAGTTTTAAATACATGACATTTTGAAAAACTTGTGTGAAACCCAAATATATCGAGTGGCTCATTTTCATGGAGAAGCACTGATGAGAATGAAAAAATATCAGCATACAATTTCCTAATGAAACATGTCATTTCTAGCACTTAAGTCAGGAAAAAAAAAATATACTTTCAAAAGTGAAAATTAACAAGGTTTTCCATTAATAGGAAAACATATACATCATGGCTCACTCAGAGCACTACAACAGCTCTAGCTCCTGAATGTTTGTTCCCTTCCAACAATACTGCTGCTTCCTTCTCCCCCTACTTAAGAACACCCTTTTTTTTTTAGAGAAACTAGGCTAAACTCAATTTAATTTTTCATGAAACAGTTTAAATTATGAAAAGGTTAAAACAAAGCTCCAGTATGATTATGTAGGACTGATTTTTACATCCACAAACTCAAAGAGGGAAAGACCATAGCAAATAGAACTCCCCTGGCTGCGTGGAAGAGGCACTGATGCTTCACCTTTTCAGCTTTGGACCTCATGAGGACGCCCATCAGCACTGTCGCAAAAGATGCTCAGCGTTCCCCAAGCCTGGAGAATTTGACACAACTTTGCTTCACCTCTCACAAGGACTGGCATAACGGTAGAATAATTCTCTATTCACACCATGCCTCTCCCGTGAGCTTCAGTAACGAAGAGTCACTGACAGGGACATTCCATACACGTTACATTGTACAATTTTTATCCCAGATCTGGCACTTTTCAGTATTTTCATTAATGATTTGTACCATGGAATCAATAGCACTCATATCAGCTTTGCAAAGGATGGGAAAGCTTGGGAAAGCTGTAAATCCTACACAGACAGCCGGATTTGAATTCAGACAGAAGTAGTAGAGAGGATGCATTACTGAAATAAGATGCATGTGGTCATTAAACAAATGGAACGCATTTCACTAAGGACAAATCCAAAGCAGAGTGCTTGGGAATAATCGACTGAACAAATACAAGATGGGGATGACTGGACAGCAGTTCCACAAACGGGATCAGAGGTCACAGTGGGTCACAGACTGAACATGCGTCAGCGATGCCACAAGGTTGCAAGAAAAATAAATATCATCCTGGATAAGTGTCAATAGGAAGGCTTTGTTCAGATGGAGTACTATCTTCGATCAAAGGCTTCGTTTCCAGGAATGCCAGGAATCAGATGGAGAGAGTACAGAGGAAAGCAGGTAAAGCTCTCCAAGCCTGGGAAACATGGAAAGGACCAGGCTCTTCATCATCTACAAACAAGGAGACTGTGGGGAGACATGATAATGGTCTTCAGACGTGTAAAAGGCTACTGCAGAGAGAACAGATGGTAGTGGACTTAAATTGCAACAAGGGAGAACTGGACAAATCTCTGCCAAGAATGGCTTAGGCATCCTTAGACATGCCTTGAGAACAGAAGACAGACTAGCTGACTTTGAAGGGCTCCTTTCTTTGTCTGTTTTCTATGACTTCTTTAATGCAATTTTCAATAAAATCTCTTAATTGCTCCAGAAGCAAAATACAAACAAGTAAGCAAAGACTTTTTTTTTTTCAGTGTATGTTTAAGTTAATCTGGTACTCCCCACTTAAAAATTACTACCTTTAAACTTAAAAATAAAAGCCAAAGACCAACATCTCTACACCAACTGTGAGAAAATGTAGAAAGTAGAAAAATACTTTATTGGCAATGAATAAAAGTATTTTCAAAAAAAAAAAAGAAAAAGAAAAAACACAGTAACAAGATGATTGTTTTAAGCATCTATGTCATTAATGCCTGACAGCTTTATATGAATGCTGAGGACTTTTATAAGAACTTGCTTCATGGCAAAATTAATCAACAAGCTTTAGCAAATTAACCATTTCTTGTGTAGACACAACATTTAAGAATAAAGTATTCACCTCTTCAAAGTAATTTTTTCTGGGGATGTTTTTTCCCACAGGAGACTTTTAGCTACAGAGTTAGAACAGATTAATTATTGTAACTATTTTACCACCACCCACAAAAGGAAGGAGACTGGCTCCTTAGGCTTCCAATTAACCAGAACCTGCTCTTTGGACTCCAGGGTGGGCTCAGTGTTCCCTATTTTTTTTAATCTAGATAAATTCTAACTGTGGTTTTAATTGAATTATCCCTTTGCTTGGAAACATATTTCCTGGTATTGTCTAAGCTGACAGGAGAAAAGAAGGCAATGCTTTGTGTCAAATGCTTCTCCTGTACAGAAAGGGGCATGTGTCTGTCATTGGTTTCATTCATAAATGCATGCGCACAGAAAGGCATAATCTGGCTTTTTAAACTTAGAGAAAGGATTGCACAGACAGTATGGAATAAATACTCTAATCAGCTACAGGCAATAATATTATATTAGCAGAGAATCTGCTTCAATATGGACTCTGCCTTGCGCCGCTTGTACGGTAGTATTTGATGTTAGTCAATGCCTGCACCTCATTTATACGATTGTTATCTTACACCTACAAGAGTACAATACCATCAGAGTAATTTCATGCTTTACAACTGCGAGAGGATAAATTTTACAACATCGTTTTGCTAAACATTCAAGTGTAGCTGTCTTTGCACCAGAGTAAGACAGCTGAGCATTGAAACAAAAGTCTGTGAGACGTACAAATGAAGAATATTACATTTGAGAGGGAAGGAAGGGAGGAAGGGAGGAAGGGAGGAAGGGGGGAAGGAAGGAAGAGGGGAAAGAAGGAAGGAAGGAAGGAAGGAAGGAAGGAAGGAAGGAAGGAAGGAAGGAAGGAAGGAAGGAAGGAAGGAAGGAAGGAAGGAACAACCAAACCAGAGTTACCAGTTACAATTTCAGATTTTGCATATTCAGCAACCAAAAGTGAATACACAACTAATTGGTTCAACAAGCCTCTGTGCAACTTTAAGCACGTAAATAAATCTAAAATTTCACAGTAAGTATTTATTCCATCCAAAATATAGAATATCTTCCTCAATAATATACTATCATAAAGATCAGAAGCAGCACAGGAAGACCAAAGTTTAGTTATTTTGTGTTTCATTTCCATTAGAAAAGGGAGATCTATAAAAATAGAAAGGCAAGAATATCACTTAATCCTCACTTTTATTTATAGACCTGGAGAGTGGTGAAATACTATACTTAAGAATCCACATGTCATTACAAAACTCTGTGTCAGCTCATCTAGGGAAACTTTTGAGGCTATTTTGCCTGTATATTTAGGCATGGTATTAAAGATATCTGGTTGCAGAAATTAATGAAAATGAGAAGTACAAACAAACATTTTTAAGTTTGATAGTTCCTTTCCTGTATCTCCTTAACTTATCTGGCACAAGCAGCACTTGTTCAAATATCAGAAGAAAACTAGGAGTTTTCACTCTCTTGCAGCTTCACTAGTTTTAAAGAAGGCAATATTTGTATTTGAGTATTTAAACAGAAAGAAAAGTTTTAAATGTTCTACCCAGCACTGGGCATGAGAGACTACAAACTTGAGTCCCGATCCGAATGTCTGCATGCCTGTGAAGGACCTGTTGACTCCACTGATCTCCGGGACATATATGCCCCGCTGAATGAAGTTAAACCATTAACAAAAGTGCAAACCACACCATCCTGTGTCTCCTCCTCTTCCCTTCATTTGCACCCCAGAACACCTTGTGTATCTCAAATCAGCCCGGCTGCAAGAACAGTTACCATCACCAGATGTTTGGGATCACAAATTCAGTGAAACATACTATGTCCAGAGCTGAGCTGATGAAAGACATATGAGCTTTTTTTATGCACTTCATGCAAAATAGCTTGTGTTGTTTGAAATTATCCTGGAAAGCTACTGACTTTGCACTGAAACAAACAAGGAAACTTCACAGCCGGTTTGGCTGTGGGAGCAGTGACACCCCAACACAGCACAACCTTTCCGCAGCAAGTTTCTTATCGTGGCATTAATGTGTGTTTGGAACCTGAGACCATGCTTGGCTCAGAAGGATTACAACTTCAAAGACAGTGGCTAGGAAGAACTGACTGAAGAAAATCCAACTGCCTACCCACTCAGATTTACACTACCAATTATATTATCTCTTTGGCATTCCTATGTGCCTAGCTTCTACATGATCATCCAAAGATAGATGAAAGGCTGAATTAGTCATACAAGTTCTGATAATGTTTAAAAGAATCACAGATTGATTATTGCAACTGCATACATTTTATATCTGTAACTTCTACAGTTACAGATATAAAAAAAACTTTTTTTAAAAAAGGTTTTTTAAATAATTGTGTGGTCTCATACAGCAATGTTCATCTACATATGGTAGTGTGTATGCATGTATTTGTGTGTACAGAAGCATGAAACCTCATAAGACAATTTTGTAAAGTACAGCAATCCTATGTGCTTTAAAAAGACAAGTATTTGCATGGTCCTGTTAACACATAGAAGTAGAATTCTGCTGACTTATTTCATTCAATAATAGAGAATGCAAAACCCCAAGAGAAGATGTTACAATAAATATACTGGCATGTTTTGCATTCTATAAACTAATGTAAGACCCTACTGTTCTTCAATAGTTTTAGCTTGCGGACTTAGACTGTTTAGGAAAGATCAGGTATACCTTAAAATGCAATGGCTGTTCCCTGAATGCTGGGTTTAGATGCTCACACAGAAACCTATTAACTAAGGCATGCATTCAAAAATAGATCATCATAATCTAATACCGTCTTCATCATGCTTTATAAGCAGCTGGAGCTTCAGACTTGAACTAAGGTTTTTTTAAAGTGTAGCACTCAGTAAGAAAGTATTTTGTTTACCCACAAAAACTTGTAGTGACTCTACACAAAGAGACTCCCACACCTTCCTTTTAATAACTGCAGGATTTGGGGCCAATATCTACTGAAGGTCTTCAACTACAAGCAACATAATATCATGTAAATACAAAATCCCCACAGTAGTAAAAGGTGGCTTGAAGCACTGTAACATTTTGGAAAAACATTTATTTCTGCTGCATGTACTGAAAGTCATCAAGGAAGATACAGCTAGGTAGCGTGAAGCTGTACCATCTTTCCAGGAGTCATGAAGGAGAGCAGACGATGAGGGTGTGTATAGAAGCTGGGTGTGCTCTTACCAAGATGTTTGGTGAAGTTAGGGAGTATCAAGAAAAGAGACAGATACCTTTAGGTGTTTTTTTAAACACTTTACAGCAGCTTGTAAACGTAAAAGCAGCAGAAAGGCTTTACGTGCAGCTGAAAGAAGGATGAAACTAGCTGCCAGGATCCAAAAAGGAAGGAAAGCTCTGTCAGTCCCTAGCACTGTCAGAATTAATTGCACCCCTCCAATGCCCAGACACATGATGGTTTTATCAGTTCAAATCCCATGCATGCTGCAAGGGAGGATGAGCTAGGAGCCTACAGGAAGCCCAGGACATGCAGGCAGAGACCACCAGCACCCCCAACAACAGGGCAGTCCCACACCCAGGTAGGGCCAGGATGGTGGTCAGGTCGTAGTCCACCAACAGTCCCAGACATGAGTTTTGAACTAGGTCTGTGGTCCATCCAGGGGGTGCAGCCAGGTGTTCCTGCAGGAAAGTGCCAGGAACAAGGCTGCCTATCATGTGAGTTCAAGGTCCAGCCAGGAAACAGAGCTGGATTCAAGGCTGCCCATAACGGAGGTCCAAGGTCCAGCCAGGAAGGCGGCCAGTGAACCCAGACTGCAAGAGACAGAGCTGGACACAGCTCCACCTACAACACCATGCAAGCATGGCATGCCCGGACCTGAGCTTAAATGGGCAGGGTGTAGGTGGGGGGCCCTGGGGAGGCTGGTCAGGGTGGCTACAGCCCATTAATGCCTTCAGGGACCTGGGGGAGCCGAAGGCAAGGTCCCGCCATTGCCCACGGCACAGAGCTCACGTAGAAAAGAGGATGTGCAGAGGAACAGCCCATTCTGGGTTGTCCCAGGCCTTTAGGGACATTGGGAACAAATGAAGAATGAGCTGCCAAAGGAGCTCTGTGCTAGTTGTAGATAGCATTATGGTCCTTCCATTTTTGGGAAGACAGTGTATGACCATTTTGTGCCAGTGATTGGCAACAAAACTAGACGCATGCAGTCCAGAACCCAGCCTAGGAAGTACTGCAGTAAGGAGTCCATGACAAGATCTCAATGGCAATTTAGTGAATAAGGTGATTAAATGTGCTCTTGATTACTTTCTTGCCTCTTCAGGACTCCTCCTAATGAGCCCTTCTCTGCTCCTAGCCTCATTTTTTCCTTACAAAGCCTTGCTATAGGTTCATTTCAAAACTTTGCATAAAATCGAAAACTGCAGAGAAGTTTTTCTGTGTCATTAAGGTTTTACAAGGTGCCAATCTGATCTGAGGAGTAAGGGTCCTGGACAGGAGGTAGACAAAGCAGACGAACAACAGAACAAGAGGTGTCTCACCAGCACTTATGGGAACTGGAAGGATAGGTGTGCAAAGGCAACACTGTTAGGTTTTTTTCGTTTTCTGCATGTTTGTATGATTTTGTCTAAGTCCGTTATTCTTTCTACTGTGATACTGTTCCATGTATCTTCTGTAAGAGGAAAAAACCTTCTAAATTTGCATGCTTTCTAAGTCCATTTTGGCAACAGTGAAGGTCTCTGAGTTTCTATTTGACAGCAATTGGTATTTGTTACATACAATCCCAACAATATTAAAGAATATTTGTGAATCTTGGGGGGAGGGGGAAAATAAATGATGGCCATGTCTAGTACACTGATTAATTAATCTGCATCCCCTTCATCCCGTAGCAAAGTTTTCACTTATATTATTATCTCAACAATTTTACTTCTCTGTGAGACTTTTCCATTTCAGACCATTTACTAGAAAATTGTACAAAATTAGATTGTGACCTTGAGGAGTTCTGTAAACTAACATGATGTTAAAAATAACTTAGCAATCAGAATAGAAAGAAACAAATTGTGTTTAATAATAGCATTCACTAGCCATGATTAACTCTAAGGTGCCATTAAAACCATGTTTCTCTTTTTAAATAAGTTACCTATTTCAACATGAATTAGTGAATCTACCTAATGATATCTTACAAGACCATATTTTAAATGATCTTAAATTTCTGATGAAGGGATTCCATTCCTTCCTGTACCCTCCTTGTTCATTAACAGCAGCCAAGATCACCTGTTCATAAGGTTGTCTGCATGTGGTTACCTGTGCGTGCGAGTGTACTGTATGGGGAATAAAAAGGAGAATTTGTGATCTAGATGTTCTGTGTTTCTTAATTTGGGGTGGTTGTGACTCATGTAGATTGTTCCACCTGTGTGCTGATCAAGAGTTAAACTACAAAACATCATTACATATTCTATACATGTTAGTTATTTATAGAACTGTCTGTTATTTTAAAATGCTTCAGATAATTTGTACAATTTGTAGTTAATTTTTCATGTCATACCACAAAGAAAGCCTAGCCTTTCTTAGTATGGCATGACAAAATCCCATGTCAAATTCAAGTGCTGCTATTTCAATAAAGTATACTCTATGAAAAATACTGCAACATAAAATCTGTCACTCCAGTCCTGCAAAAGCTTTAGTACATGTACAAAATCATGCACGAGAAGACAGTATGACTCTGTTCAGATGAGTAACTTTCCCACACACTGAAGTCTCAGTATTATGGCAACTGAGGTACTCAGGGGCTATAGGAAATCCAAGCGACTTAAGGTTCATACCATAGTCCTTTTTCAATCCAAAGAAGGCCATCAGAAGCACGGTGTAAAGAGCACTTCCACAGCAACAACCAAATAAATGGACTCGCTCTTTCCCTGCTGAAAGCACTGACAAACCTTTTTATGGAATACCACGGGAGTACCATAAATCTCAAAAAGATGTGTGTTTACATGACAAATGGTAATAAAATCTTTAATGGTCAAAGGTAAATTTCAGTCTCTGTTAAAAGATTATACCTATACATTTAACAAAAAAAGCAAATGGCTAAACAAAATGTGAAGTACCGTGCTGTTTACGGAATAATTTTGCTTCTAGCAGCAACATAAACTAACTGCTTAAAGGATTTTAAAGTAAGTAATAGCTGCAGATGTTTCTGCAAATGTAAACTGGATTCTGCTTGTCACAATCCAAACATGTACTTACACATTCAAGGAAAAGAGAATTTAAAACATCATATAGGAAGGAGAAATAACTGTATTGGTCATATTTACGGTTCCATAATAAAACCTTCCTACATTTATGAAGAGCAAGGCAATGTTTACAGCTTCTCATAATTTATTTTGGTCTCAAAACCTATCCAATATACGTTATATATTGGTATCATAAAGTGCAGATTATCTAGGTTTAGACTTAACCACTCTAGTTATGCACATCTTTTTGTTTGTTCAGGAAACATTGCCAAGAGAGAGCACCATGTGTCTCTCAAATCTATTACTACTCATATATTCAGGCAAAACTCCCTCTGAATAACTGTACTGCAAAACTGCTAGTTCAGCACACTGAAATAAACACTGTTATATTATTTTCTTTAATAATGAATCATTAGTGCCAGTAAATAATTCAATGTGGGTAGATTTTTATTTGCTTTACATGGCTGCCTAAACACATTTCCATTCTCCTTGCTTATAGCATTTTTAATGAAGTCAGCTATAATGCTGTGTCACGCTTTCATTTCCTAAGTAAGGGGCGTAGCACTGCTCGCCTGATACACAGGAGAGAGAGTCTACCAATTCTTAGTAGAAACAGGGGTTGTCACTCATTCAGTTGTATCATGACTCAGCAGCTGCTTACTCCGTAAAAGTGCTCTGCACACAGGAGATAAACAGCAGGAGCGATGTCTTTCCAAGCAAAGAAATTCCCTGGTATGTATATAAACAAGTATGTCCTTCCCACCATACTGAACTTATGTAATAATTTTTTTCACTAATTCATTTTGAAATCTTCTTATTGCGCATAAGGGAGACTGTATAAACTGGTTGATTTAGCCATTCCTAATTTTTGCCAGGAATTGATCCATGCAGATTTCTCTAAAATTAAATTAAATTTAAATTAAATTTAAATTAAATTTATCGATGTCCATTTTGCTCACTGAAAAACTGTACACACTCAAGTAGGAGAGTGATTTTTCTTCACACAAGCAAAAAGTTTACAAATGCTGCTCAATTATTTCAAATGAAAAAACATATTTCCAAAATAAAAAATAAATGGATACAAGTTTTCTATACATGGACACCAGCCAACTTAGAACCGCAGACCTACAGCAAACACTCCATCTAAAAAGCTGGGGGAAAAGTCCTTCCTCTGAACGTGCAGTCGCACATACACCAGCCTGAACACAGAACAATGGCCAAAAAAAAAGGTAAAATTTGCTTACTGCCACTTCATAGGAGACTCTAGGTCTAGAATTTACTCTCCAACAAATGAGAAGACACCTAAGACATCTTGAACAATCTTCATTTTCTCTAGCACAGGAATCCAGGGGAACTGAAGATTGGGAAGGGTTTCTACCTCTCAGATTGACTAGGACTCCTCGGCTTCAAGAAGAACAACTATGCAAAGTATAATAACGGTACATAGAACCCAATTCCTACTGTGCAAAACTTGGGGATCTCAAATGAACTGATCAGGAAGACATCTGGAGGAAAAAAAAAATAACAAATGGAAGAAATTTTTGTAAATGCCTAAGTAGGGTTTGCCACTGCTTACAATAAATATCAAATTAAATGCGTTCAGAAGGGATTCAGCAATTTCATGCAGATGAGTACCAGAAACTGTTAAATACAAACATGTGGATACAACCTTTGGCTCAGTAAATCCTAAACATCAGACCTTTAGAATACACCACTGCATGGCCTGATGCTCTTTC
Organism: Numenius arquata; assembly: GCF_964106895.1. NCBI lineage: Eukaryota > Metazoa > Chordata > Aves > Charadriiformes > Scolopacidae > Numenius > Numenius arquata. Next base: position 98,610,793 of record NC_133577.1, read on the forward strand.
CTACCCTTTGTCAGAGAGGAATCCTCTACTGGCCAAAGCCAGAGAAAAAGTATCAGATTTTAGGGATCTTTTGTGATACTGTAAACAGCCATTTTTGTGCTTTATGTACTGAAGATGAAAAGTGGAATTATAAGTTCAGTAGAAAACGGTTGTTATCCACAAGTCCACAAAGGAAACAAAGAAGACCCGGGAAACTACAGGCCGGTCAGTCTCACCTCTGTGCCTGGCAAGATCATGGAGCAGATCCTCCTGAAATCCTTGCTAAGGCACATGGAGAATAAAGAAGTGATTGGAAACAGCCAACATGGCTTCACCAAGGGCAAATCGTGCCTGACAAATTTGGTGGCCTTTTACAATACTGCCACAGACTTGGTAGACAAGGGCAGAGCGACTGACGTCATTTACCTGGACTTATGCAAAGCATTTGACACTGTCCCGCACGACATCCTGGTCTCAAAATTGGAAACTCATGGATTCGATGGATGGACCACTCGGTGGATAGGGAACTGGCTGGATGGCCGCATCCAAAGGGTTACAATCAATGGCTCAATGTCCAGGTGGCGGCCAGTAACGAGTGGTGTTCCGCAGGGGTCGGTACTGGGACCAGTACTGTTTAACATCTTTGTCGGTGACATGGACAGTGGGATAGAGTGCACCCTCAGCAAGTTTGCTGATGACACCAAGCTCGGTGGCGCAGTTGACACGCTGGAGGGAAGGGATGCCATCCAGAGGGACCTAGACAGGCTGGAGAGGTGGGCTCGTGCAAATTGCATGAAGTTCAACCAAGCCAAGTGCAGGGTCCTGCACCTGGGACGTGGCAACCCCAGGCACAAATACAAGTTGGGTGGAGAATGGCTGGAGAGCAGCCCCGAGGAGAAGGACTTGGGAGTGCTTATGGATGAGAAGCTCAACATGAGCAGGCAGTGTGCACTGGCAGCCCAGAGAGCCAACCGTGTCCTGGGCTGCATCAGGAGAAGTGTGGCCAGCAGGTCTCGCGAGGTGATTCTGCCCCTCTACTCTGCGCTCGTGAGACCCCTCCTGGAGTACTGTGTCCAGCTTTGGAGTCCTCAACACAGAAAGGACATGGACCTGTTGGAACGGGTCCAGCGGAGGGCCACGAGGATGATCAGAGGGATGGAGCACCTCTCCTATGAAGACAGACTGAGAGAGCTGGGGTTGTTCAGCCTGGAGAAAAGGCTCCGGGGAGACCTTATAACAGCCTATCAATACCTGAAGGGAGCCTACAGAAGAGCTGAAGAGGGACTCTTTGTCAGGAAGAGTGGTGACAGGACAAGGGGCAATGGTTTTAAATTGGAAGAGAAGAGATTTAGATTAGATATAAGGAAGAAATTCTTTACTGTGAGGGTGGTGAGGCACTGGAACAGGTTGCCCAGGGAAGTTGTGGATGCCCCATCCCTGGAAGTGTTCAAGGCCAGGCTGGATGGGGCTTTAAGCAACCTGCTCTAGTGAGAGGTGTCCCTGCCCATGGCAGGGGGGTTGGAACTAGATGATCTTTAAGGTCCTTTCCAACTCTAGCCATTCTATGATTCTATGATTCTAAGTCCTCAAATTATTGAGGAATATCAGCAATTTAAAAAAAAAAAAAAAAAAGACAATGCATGCAGTTGTACATACACACATTTATAGAATGGAGATCCAATTACAATATGTTTTTATTGTTATCTGTTTGTGCTATATGTTTTGGCAAGAAATACTAAGTGGGGAGCTGAGGTTTTGTTTTCCATCAAAGTATAAGTGCTTGTTGATCTCCTGTCCTAGTTTGCCCTTTTTTGCCCCATCAGTGCATTCACACTTATTCTAACTGGTAAAGCACAGAAACATCTTAGTAACTACACAATTACTCCGGTTTTGTTCCATTCTGAATACAGCTCTTGCATAGATCCTTGCCTAGAGAACCCTGTCTAATTTCTTAAACTTACACTATTTTTAACGGAGCCACAAAAACGTAAGTGACTTTTCCAAGATGTGAAGCATTATTTATTTACCTGACAAACAATATCCTCAAAGATCTCCTGACATAATAAGTGATGCTAATGTACAGACTGCTGTAATTATGGCAATAACATCTCTGGGAATCCAAATGTGTATCTTAAATTGCACTCTGCCACCAGCAAATGGTAAAAGAACAAAAATAGTAGTTCTTATTCCCACAAAGATAAAAATAAAATAAAAAAAAAAAAAGTGGAATGGCTTATAGAAAATGACAGAGTTTCAGTTAATTAATAAATACCATTCCTGAAGCTTTTCTTCACTTGTACTATACAAACAAAAAACCAAGCCAAAAAAAAAAGGACTTACAAACTCATGTTAATTTCACACAGGAAAAAACAATCAGTGTTTACTGAGTGGAAAAGATGAATCAAGATTAATAGAGAAATGCTATTTTTAAATGCCCTAAAAATGTTACAGAGTTAAAAATATAAAGTAGAAATTATTTTTATAGCAGCTGGCAATGTCCATTTAAGGCCGACAGTTTCTGGTGGATGAGCAGTACTATACATCTCATGCTGCACCCACTCTTTTGAGTTTATTGCAGTATCACAGCATAATCAGATGGCTTTAAAACTCAGACTCAGAATCCCTATTTTTGGCTTAAATCCAAGTTATAATTATAGTAAATGTACTAGTTTTTGAAAGAATGCTGCTGCTTGTGTTCTTAACATAGTGATTTTGTTGTTTTCATATTGCAAAACTGAAACTAGACTAGGATAAACACAGAGGGAAAAAATTAAGGCTTAAACCGAGTTTAATATGTAACTCCAACTCACCATCACAAAGCCCAAGAGGCAGGATATGCAATCCTGCATTCCTTACGCACTCGTAATACCTCTTGGCTTCAGTGGAAGTTTTGTTTGAGAAAGCATATAATCAGAACCTATAATTTCATTAATTGCACGCCACAGGCAGTCCATGTGAGGTAAGAATAATGAACCAAACTTGTTGGAAGGACGATGGAACCCTCAGCCCCGCCTGCATCTTTGTGGACCACTGAATCCCTGCAGCAAAACTGTGAATCCTTGTTTTCCCCACTCATCCACACTCCCAGCTCTTCCTCATGACAGACCGCGTCTGTCATGTGGAGGAGATCACTGTGCAGATGCTTCATTCGGGACACAGTAGCTGGCAGGTCTCCGTCACTATTCTGCATTACCAGCCTTCCCCGGAATCTCAGCAGTACCGATGATTTCATCCGATGCAGATCCTTACTCCCTATGGATTCTTTTATTATTCATACTAGGCACAGGCAAAATGAATGTTATGTAGCTATTAGTACAGATTGCTTTGACATAACATATTATGTATTTCATTAGATATCCTTTGGGCAATTTAGGAAGTATCATCTAAAAACCATGTGCACGGACTTGACTTTTACAGTACTACTGTACACATAACTTTTCAATGCATACCATAGCCATAAGTGACTCTCCTGGGCATGCGCTACAGATAGTTTTACAGTATTCCACAAGGTTTGTTTATATATGTAGGAAGAAGTAGCATGAAACAAGAACCTCCCATATTATAAAGGCCTTTTATTTGCTAAAACATGAGCAAAGAAAAAAGCACAGGCACTTGCCAGCTACTTCTTCTTTTCCTAAACATAAACCAAGATACTCCAATTTAAAAAGAAACCATTCGCAGGTTGAGGACTGGTAGGCCACGTTGCAGCGAGGGGTGAATCTACAGCATAGACTCACCTGCAAACTGGCATTTAGAAGTGCATGGCAGCAGCTACAAAACCCCTGTTACCTCCCTGTATAAACTGAAAATTCTAGTTCATTTCTGCCTGTATAAGTGAACACAATTCCATTTCTACAGCACCTAACTAACAAATAACATAGTTTCTTTTACAACATCCTTACGATAACATAGATCTTATTTTTGTTTGTCTGCTTTTGCTTTGTTATGAAAGTGTAAAGCATCACCCCCTAAATGATTATAAGGTCTTTCAGCAACAGAAATCTGACTAAGAACAAGATTCATCACCCACAGCTCTATATTTTAAAAAATACAGAAACCTGTTTTCAGTATTTAAAAAAAAAAAAAAGTCTTTAGCAGTCTTTAGTCTCCAGAATTGTGCTGGGTTATCTTATGAATACATAAAGTAGAAATAGAATATCCAGATTAAAAAAAAAAAAAAAAATTAAAGAAAGAAAAAGTTCATTCTCAACTATCCTAAAGGCTCGAACTTTGTACGAAAGCTTGCAATGAGTAGATGCACACAAAAGAACAAAATAAAAGGAAAAATATGGAATGCGTAAGATGAGGGTGACTGAGGGATAAGGAGGATGAAAAGAAAGGGAAGGAAACAAGAACATAAGAACACTAAAAAACAGGCGAAAGAAAAGCAAGACAATGAAAACAAATGAATCGTTGAAACTATGGTGGGAGGAACTGATGAATATTAACTTTTATTATTCTGATTACAAAATACATTTCAAATTTGGATGAAACACATTGTATGTATGTTTTGCCAAGGACATTCTTGGCAATTACAAAGTCAGGAAAATTATAATTCAATCAGTGAGGCATTACTTAAAACCACTTGAAAAAGCAGACCATTTGAACCACCAAATAGGCTGCATGGGTAAAGATTTTAAAGATTCAATATTCTGGAGCAGTGCAGATTGCACTCACATGTTGCACAGTGAACCTTCCAATAATGGGGCCATTAGATAAATAGCAATTTTTCTTCCTGAATGTATTTTACCCATTTTTCATCTCATAAATGAGCAACTAAGTCTCACCATCTTTTTTCATACAAAATGAGGGCAGTTCTAGTAAAACATTTTCAAGCACTTCTACCGTAAAACTTTTATTTTGCTATAAAATCTGGCTTTTACGTTTAAAAAACTGCACTGTCCATGACAGCAAGATCACATCTATGCAGATGGCTTCTGTATTTATCAGATGCACGTGGAACACTTTACCACACACCAAATCTATGTGCTTGCCTTGAGAAGGATGCTACGGGACTAAAAACGTTAGGACTACGTCACCGCAGCTGTTGTGATAGTAGCAAAACCCACAATAAACAGGTCACCTTGACCTCTCCTCTCAGGTAAACTGTAATTTCACAGAACTGCTAACACCTGAAGAATGGGACTGGCTGAAAAATGTGCAAGGCATTCACTGTTGCCATTTGAAAAGGTGTATGACCTGGCTTGCCCCTAGTAACGCTTATTTACATATCACTGTGATTGCACTTTTAGGTGTAGCTGTGCAGGCTTAACCCCTCAGACTGCTGTAGCCTTTGCAATTTGCCTGTTGCTATTTTTTTCACTGTGAGGGTGGTGAGGCACTGGAACAGGTTGCCCAGAGAAGCTGTGGATGCCCCATCCCTGGCAGTGTTCAAGGCCAGGCTGGATGGGGCTTTGGGCAACTTGCTCTAGTGGGAGGTCTAGATGATGTTTAAGGTCCCTTCCAACCTAAACGATTCTACATGATTCCATGTAGTCGGATTTTCAGCAGGACGGAAAACTACGGGCACTTCGGGTGCAACTTTGAAATACCCCACGGTCCTGAGCCGCACTTCGCCTTGTCCGCAAGTGGGGGAAGCTCGGCCCCGACGCGAGCTTGGTACCCCAGGCTGGGAGGACGCGAGTTCACCCCCAAAACGCCCCGAGCTGACCCCCGGGGCGATGTCAAACCCCGCTACGGGGCAGCCGGTACCCGACCACCGCCCGCCCCCCCCCGACCAGGCGACACCGCCGGGGGCTCGGGACAGGCAGCGCCGGCCCGCGGACCACCAGCGGCGCCACCGCCCGGGCCAACCGCCGGTCGGGGTCTACGGCACATTCGCCCCCCCGACGGCACCGGGCCTCCGCGGAAGCAGGTGCGACGCCGCCGCTCTCCGCCCCGGGGCTGCGCGGGAAGGCGCCGCACCGCAGCGTAGCCGGCCCCGCCCCGCCGCCTCACGCGCCGGGATGCGGAGGGGGGAGGAAGAAGGGGGGCTGTGACGTCACGTGCCGGATGGGGGCGGGGGGAGAACTGCAGTGATGGAAAATTTTCGGCTCCGCATCTCCTGCGCGTGCCCTCGCCGCGCCCCGCCCCTCCTCCCCCCTCCCCCCCCCTCCTCCCCCCTCCCCCCCCCCCATCATCCCTGAGCGGCGGGGCCGATCCAGAACATTCTAACGGGTTCCCGCTCACCGGGGGCGATTCCCCTGACGGAAACCTCGTGTTCCCCCCGGCAGACCCCCGGGGCCATGTAGCGTGACGGAGTGGCGGTGGGTCGCTGCCCCTCGAGGGTGCGAGCCGCTCCCGCGTCCCCGAGGCCGCCCCCGGGCTGCGAGATCGGCCGCCCCTCGCACCTCTCTCGGTGCCGCGGAGGGAAGAGGGTAACGCAGCCGGGCCCAGCCACTCTGTTGGCGGGCATGCTCCACACGCTAAACTCGCGTGGGAGCGTGCGGCTGTCACGCAGCGCGGCTGGGGTGCAGGCCCCCTTCCAAACCCCCCTGTCCCCTGCCGCCTCCAGAAGGGGTGACCCAAGCGTCCCTCGCTGCCCTCGCCCAGCCGCCTCCCCAGCGGCAACCTCCCTGCGTGGGTGTGCGGGGCTGGGGCGGGCAGTACAGCCCCGCTGGCCCCTTCCACGCGGAATGGGGCAGCACAGCCTCTCGAAAGTGTCTGGAGCGATTACCCGAGGAAAAGGAAGCGGGATGTTGTCTTGTCCCCTCTCGCTCTCTTCCCTGAAGTGGGGTTTATCCTGCACGGCACCGCTAGGGGGAGGGCCGTCCTTCCCGGTCGCTTCCCGTAGGAAACGCTGGGGGAGCCTTTTCGGCCGCCCCCGGGACGCGGGCTCGCACGTGCAGCGCGGCTTGCTCGTGTAATTAAAAATAGCGAGTGACAGCAGCGGGCAGCCACGGGCCGGTGGCGCCTGCCAGGCGCCGAGCTACGGGGAAGCGCCGGAGGCCGGCACCGGGTGGGAGTGGGGAGGAAGCTTCCCCGGCGGGCGGGTTCGCGGTGCTGCAGTCCCGCTGCAGATGCCGCACCGGGCCGGCTGGAAGCACCTTTCCGGCGAGGCGCGCTCTTGACAGGCACCGCAGCGTCCCCTCTCCCGCCGCCAAACGCGAGGGAGAGCTGCTCGGCGCCACCCCCGCTGTAACGTGCGGCCGGCCCCGCTCCCGACCCCCCGCCGGTGACCGGCTCCCACACCCCTCCGGTGTCTCGTGTCCCCCCCCGGCACACCCCCACCCGCACCCCGGCGCGGTCAGTGGGGCAGGGCGAGCGGGCGGCGGGGGGCGGGCGGCGGCGGGCGGCGCCGCGCCCCTCCGTGATGACGCGCCAGCATTCCTGCCTGAAGAGCGGCGGCGCCCGGAGGGGGCCGTCAGACAGGGAGCGACGCCGACGCCGCCACAACACCAGGGACGCGATATTTTCTTTCCCTTTTACACCGCTGGCTTTTTAAAGTGATCTTTCCCCCCACCTTTATTTATTTAGGGGTCTGTTTTCGCTGAGGTTTTATAGTTAAGGGTTTTCCCCCCTTGCGAGAAGCAGCACCCCAGAGAGGAGCGTCTCCTCGTTCCGAGGCTTCGGCAGGGAAACCTCGCCCCCGAGCTCTTGCGGAGAAGGTACGGCGCGGCGGCCAGCAGAAACGGGGGGCGGGACGGACAGTTTTCGGAGGCAGCGCGCCCGGTCCTCGGTGCCTTTGTCCGGCGGCAGCCCCTCGGTTCGCCGCCCGACACCCTCTGCCCGGCGGCGTCGGACGCGCTTCGGGACGCGCCGCCGCTGCATCCCGGGAAAGGTGGAAAAAACCCCAAGCGACGGCGGCGCGCCGCAGTCCCGTGACCCGGGTTGCGTTTTTCCGCTGAAAACGCCGGGATGCCCGGTGTCGCCGGCGGGGAGGGAGGGAAGGAGGGCGGTAAGCCCGGGGTGGCGGCGGGACGCCGGTGTGACAATCTCCCATCGCTGTTGCATCAGCCCCGGGGTTGGGCGGGGTGTGTGTGTGTGGGGGGGGGGGGTGAGTGCGGCGCAGCGGTGCCGCTACCCCGGCCCGCTGCCGGTACCGTCGGTCCGTCTGTCGGTCTGTCTGTCTGCCGTTGGGGGGTGGTCGGCATCCCCCGCCCCGCGCGAGATCACCTTTGTCTGCCCGCGCGCCCCCCGCCCCGCGCGCGCCTGGTACTTTTCCACTCTGGGCGCGCGCTGGCCACGTGACGCTGCGGCACTGACGTCGCCTTCCCCCCCTTCCCCCCCCCCCCGCCCCCCCTCCCTCCCTCCCCTCCCCAACCTCCGCAGGCGCGGCCGGACCCGCCGCCCAGGACAAAAGAGAGGCCGCCGAGCGACGACCCCCCTCCCCGGACCCCCCCGCCATGAGCAGCGCCGAGATGGGCAAGTTCAACATCTCCCCCGACGAGGACAGCAGCAGCTACAGCTCCAACAGCAACGACTTCAGCTACCCCTACCCCACCAAGCCCGCCGCAATGAAGAGGTGAGGGGGAGGGGGACCCCCGGTGTGAAAGGGTGAACCTCGAGTCCGGAGGTGTTAGAAACACGGAAACGACCGCGGGTGTAAACACACGCAAATGCTTTGTCTCCTGGTGGGGGGGAGTAAGAGGGGTGACATCGGGGTGATGGGGGGGTAACATTCCGTCTGTTTTCTCGTTTCCCTTTGAAGCGGATCCAAAATGCTAAAGGGGAGGTGGAGATGCAAGTTTTCCCTGCGGTAGTCGCTTATGATGCAATGTTTTGGTTCGGTTGTTGGTTTTTTCCTACAGCCACTATGCGGATATCGATCCAGAAAATCAAAATTTCTTGCTCGACTCCAGTGTTGGGAAGAAGAAATATGAAACTCAATATGTAAGTACATAGCAATGGCATTTCAAATTCCTTGCCAAATTTATGTTTGTTTTAATTCTGAAATAAATAATAACTTTCTATTAATTATTACCTGTCTCCCTTTTCTCAGCATCCGGGTACTACTTCCTTTGGAATGTCAGTATTTAATCTGAGCAATGCTATTGTGGGTAGTGGCATCCTTGGTCTTTCTTATGCCATGGCTAACACTGGAATTGCTCTTTTTGTGTAAGTATCTTTCGGTTCATTAAAAAAAAATATCTTTCTGCTGTCTAATTAATAATGGAAAAATACTTGATGTAAGAATATGACCTTTAGAAAATACCCAGTCATTGCTGTAGGTGCAAAATTGTACGTTAGGATTCATGGCTTGTTTTAAATTGAGATATAGCAACACATTCAGGAGGACTTGCAAAAATTAAACTGATTCGTTGCAAGTTCTGCAACCCGCAAAACATTTTACAGTGAATTTTCCTTTACTTAGCTGTAGTTTCTCCTTGAATAACTGACAGGCTTCCCTTGAAAATTCTGTTATCCAGGTGGAAAAGAGAGGTGCTGGTGAACAGACTGAAGCCTGTATTAGCTTTTTCTGTCAGAGTTCACTGATTGAAATTAATGACAACAGAAACTTTTCAATTAGCAGAAGTTATAATTGCACTAAAAGTACAGGATCGGGCTGTAGAGAAGTAGAAGAAAAATGTAGGCAGAAGAGGGTTATTTTAATTGTCTCTTCGAAGTCTGGCCATGTCTACTCTTTAAAATCTCGGGGAGGAGGGGACGTGGTCTCCTTTTCCTCAACTGACACAGTTGTGCCTATATATTTGCCTATGTACAATGTACTTAGGTGAATAAAGAAATCCTTTTTATTACTATGCTTTTACTCAATTCAGGGAACCGGTTTTGGGTACACCTATAAAATTTGCTGTCTCCCTGCAAGGGAGGGATATGGAATAACTAGCATATCTTCATTGGTATGTCTATGTGGGCAAAAGCTTTCAGGTATAAGACAAGGGTATAGTCATGTAACTGGAAATGGCATGAGAAAACTATTATGTACCGTGTTTCTAAATGTCTTGGGAAAGTACATTTTTCGTATATTGGAGGCAGTTCAACTCACACAACATGTAATATCAGTGACTGAGTGCAAATGGGAATCTATGGATACGTTTAAAAGAACTTAGTTTTTATCCTGGAAGTAGACAAACGTGCTGAATGTTCAAGAACAAGTGAAGAGTAACGTTTAGTTTGAAATTGGCCTTACTGTCTTGCTAGATTTCCAAAAAGGTGCAGGTCAGATTTACTTCCATATATTTCAGAGTCTATCAGGGTGGTGGTCAAGTTTCCTGAGGAAACTACCAATGCGTAAAGTTTTGATCTAATTGATTTTATTTTAAATATATGGTAATTTGGGGTTTTTTTGCCAAGACTTTCACTTACTTAGATGATGCTAAACTGAATAAACAACTTAGCAGCATAAATTCGGAAGAGAGAGATACTTCATCTCTATACACATCGATTTCATGCTCTAAAGATGTTCTGCAGCAGATACAGGATGATGAGTGTAATGCACATTAGAACATCTCTGAGGAGAGGGAAAAGAAGAATTTAAGGTTAGATGGTTAGATGTTTGAACATATTTGCATATAATTATATAATGGGGGACCATTTTTCTGAAGGAAAAAATGTCCAAAACGGTCAATTTAACCATTAGGTACTGAGGTCATTTAGTTACCTTTCCTTTGCAGATACTGCGTTCAGATCTATTTGTGTTAGTTCTGATTCAAAGATAAACTAGTTTGTTACCTCTCATAACTTAGTGTAGTTTGTATAGTTCCAAGGCAGGAAAGCACTCAGTCACTGGTGAGACTGAGGATCTATGATGACACTGAGGGCTTTGTAGACATCCTTTAATAACCAGGTTACAGATTCAGATCCAGATGCAGTTGATTAAAGGCAGTAAATTCTTCGAAGACTCTGTGGAGTCACTTGTGTCAGCGCTGTGACTTGTCACTTGTGTCAGCACTAAGTAAGTGGATGATATGGTCTGGAAGCCAGAAACTGAGGTTTGAGATGAGTTTGCTGACTGATCTTGTCGACGCTGCAGGCAGCCATTCGTGGTTAGGACTGTGGGGATCTGGAGTCTGTGCTGTTTTAATGAAATGCAACCCTTGCACATCTCGCTGTGCTGTTCCTAGTTGATGGCTGGATTAAATCCTGGCTAATCTACCTGTCAGAAGCACAGAGGTTTATTTGTGTCCATGTGTTGGTGTTGTATTGGCACAGTAACACAAGTTTCCTGGATTCTTTGTACAGATCTGTGAGGCTTTTCTCAGCTGTTCTTGTTTCCAGATCCTTGTGCTGTGTTTACTAATTTTGCTAATGTTAAAAATGACACAAAAGGAAATGTAAACAGTACTCGGGAATTCCCTGCCCGTAGCGGGGGGGTTGGATCTAGGTGATCTTTAAGGTCCCTCCCAACCCAAATTGTTCTATGAAATCTTAATGGAGTTTGCCATTTTTGAGCAGATGTGCTGATTCCTAGCTTTCTTACAAAGCAGAGTGCTTGCATTGGTATAAGAAAGGCATGGGGGTTTTTGAATGTATTGTAATTTTCCACTGTGTTCTTCAGCAGCTGAGAAGTCCCCCCTAGCGTGCCACGCCAGGAAGTGCATTTGTTGTGGGAGAGATTTGTTGTTGAGAGATCCGAATTTTAGATGTTGCAAATGTGCTTCTGCAAATAATATATATTGCCTGTAAGAGCTGTGGGGAAGATAACAAGCCACTAGCGATTCCCATGTAAGCACACATGAAGAGTAACTTTTGAGCAAAGAAAGTATTTTATTTTTTTTTAATGAGAATAAGTATGTATTTCCATTTGAAGACACAGCTCTCAATACGTCTGAATTTTCAGTCAATTCTTTAAGGCTTTTGCAGTTTCATCTTTACATTAAAAAAAAGGACATAACACAGATTAAAGCTGAAAAGCTGATTTGTTTAAGACCAAGAGATAATCTTCACTTTAGCTACAGTTACTCACAACTGGAAGTTCAATAGATGCATGACACACTGTGGAACGAGGATGGGAAGACAGGAGAAACAGGGTTTCATAATGATAGGAAGCTCTTCCCATTGACACTTTGTTACATTATTTACATCAAATGTAGCCAGTTACAATGGCCTGACACTTGCCGGTGCTTGTGCCTCCTTACACTGAATATAAGTGTTGTTTAATCCTACGCTAGAATTTCTCTGTGTGCCAGAGAAATGCCATTTTTTAGTATAAAATCCTTTCTAAACTAGGCGGTAATTGGGTTTTCAGAACACTTTTAGCTGGCCTTAGAATCTACAGGGTTTTCGCAGATAATGTTTTAATATGATTAAATTTTATGTTTGATCCACCTTTATTTAATAAGGTTACAATAAGTCATTTATGGCTATTAAAATTTTGCATGTTTTTCCCTCCCCAGGATTCTCCTGCTGTTTGTCTCAATAGTTTCTTTGTATTCAGTGCATCTCCTTTTAAAGACTGCCAACGAAGGAGGTATGGCAAATTACTATTTTATAAACATATGGTATTTGTTTCGTACAGTATCTTTGTGAAACACACCCTTCCAATGGATCATTTTTTGTTTTCTTTTAGGATCTTTACTGTATGAACAGTTGGGAATGAAGGCATTTGGTATGGCTGGAAAACTTGCTGCTTCTGGCTCAATTACAATGCAGAATATTGGAGGTGAGGGCAAGATTTTAAAAAGTCTGTACTGTCAATACTAATTGTTCCCTACTTATTCTTGGAGACTTTTTTTTCACACAACATGTCTTCATTAACTGCTTGTGTTCAAGTGAAGTTATGAAACATGTTATGTGATTCTTGCATCTTGTGGCATATTCTATATTTGTAATGATCTATGATGTTATTCACCTACAGCTATGTCAAGCTACCTCTTCATAGTGAAATATGAGTTACCATTGGTCATCAAGACATTTATGAACATCGAAGAGACCACAGGGTAGGTGTTAGACCTCCTCATCAGAGAAACTATTAGGAGAAACAAATACGGAGACTGTATATATATTTATATGAAGACCATGTTCGGTACACCATAGTGTAGCTTCTTACTCAGACAGATACAGTAAGTTTGCCCTTTCCCTGAGTGCTCCACTTTAGATCCAGCCTGGCCTGGGAAAAGGGTAGAAAAATAGAGGTTATCGCATCATATTACAGAAAGCTGTTCTCTAAAGAACATCAGGTAAGTGTTAATGTATGTACCAGTCAGTACATACTCTCGATAAGGAAAGGTAAATGTGGTTATGATTGGTTTTTTTGTTTTCTTTTTTTTTAGTCTTATTGTGTTCCAACTGGTTTGGACTGATTATTTTGGTTTTGTAGTGTTAATATTGTGGGGAAGTGATTAAATGTAAGACTAAGGTGCAGTTATGTAATGAATGTCTTAAGGAACAGTTCTCAAAAAGGCACGGGGACTACAACATTGAACTAAAACAGAGTTTATATGCCCAAGACTAAAATGGTAGATGGATTGCCAGTTAGCCCTGGAGACACCTTGACTCCATAGTGGCTTTTCTGCTTGGCTTTAAAAGTGGGTGCCTTGGGTAGGGTTCATTTTATCTAACCATACTGTCTGAAAGTTAGATTTTGAGCTCATCATTACTCTGGTCTTTGAATAAACAGTAGAGAAAAGTGATTTTCTGTATTGGTCAGTTTAGTGCACCTGGCTTAGACACCTGTTTTGGGCATCTCCAGAGAGCAATTTATATCACTCTGTGTTGAGAGGGTGTGTAAAAACAGCTATCTAAAACACGATGCCTGACTTGAGATGGATAGAGTTAAGTGCTATAAATCTCACTCTTCAGAGTTGTACTTCTGTGCCTTGTCCTGAAGTGTCCCAGTCTTGAGAGGGCTGAGCAGCTCAAGACTCCAACTTACACCTAAGCCTGAGTTCAGAAGGTAGGCATTTTTCTGCCTGTGTTCCCCAAGGGGTTCAAGCCATTTGGTGGTGTTCATACAGCTTGCTGATAGATATTGTCATGACAACAGTGCTAGCCATCTTTTCTTTTCTTTTTTTTTTTTTTTTTTAAATGTACTCAAAGAATATTTACTTAATAGTGTAATGTTTACAAATATACCTTCGTGGGAAGGTTTGTTTCCCTCCTTTGGCTGAATTCAAGTCCTTATTTTCCACTTCTTAAGAAAGTCCCTGGAGTAGCCATTACTTACGAGGGGGCTTGGAGGCAAATATTTTTAACTGTCCCATCTCCAGAGTCGAATTCAAAATTGGTTGCAGTTCAAGAGAGGGAAAGTTAAAGGCTGTCAGTCTCACTGGCTACAGCTGCTGATCTGCAATATCTGGCAGACAAAATTAAAAGACACTGAGATTGGTGTCTTAAGTGTGTTTTTATTGGCTGGTACTAGATAGCTGTACACTGACTTAAAGTCAATCTTTTCTCAGCGCTCTGGCAATTGTGGACCCCATTTAACTGACTCTCTCCATGCGTTGCTTAGGGGAGTCTGGGTGGCTACCATTGGCATGGATTCCACTCTGGCAGCCTGGTGCCTAAAATGTAAGCACTTACCTGTTTAAATGTCCCAAAATAATGCTTACTGTAGAAGGTTTTCTGGAATTCTGAGACAATATTACAAATACTAGCTCCATTACTAAAATTCATTTAGCAATTTTTAAAATACTCAGCTGTATTTTAAAGCTCTGTAATCCCATTCTTTACTCTTCAGCACAGGAAAGACTTTTAAGTCCTTGGTCTGAAAGTCCCGATGACTTCCACATGGGGCATGCACAATAATAATGCGCGTTCTTATGGCTATCAAATGCAAGGAATCTCTGTGCTGTGACTTCTTTTAAATTTACCAAAAACAATGATGTTAATGTCATACACATCTGGACTTTCTAAAATACATTTTTTAGATTTAGTTATCCCAGATAAAACTGGGGAAAGAGATGACCAAATTGTTTTCGCATTTACTACATAAATCCAGAGCAAGTCTGTTAAAGTTATTCCATATTTTCACAAGCATATATAGGCTTATAATTCAGCAATTGAGTTTGAATGCATAAATTTCCAATTGGGTCATTAATTTTTCTTTGTTTACCTAAATAGTTGACAGTCCATTCAAAAATAAATACCTGGTTATCTGATACCATATCAGGATATAAAGTATTAATATTCAGGAATAAATGTTAGTGTTACTTGAATTGCTTAAAGCATATAGAATGTTCCTGTAGGACAGATGAAGAAAGCAATTGAACTGCCACAGTTAAATACTCAAGATAATTTTTTCTGTTAGTTCAGTGAAATTGCATTATATTTCCAGAAATCTAACTTCGTTTTCCCATGTTTCAAAGGAAGATGTTAATCTTCTAACACTCTAAAATGTTTTGTCAAAAAAATAGCTGCTGCTTCTTATGGACTAAAAGGCAAAAATGATCTGAAGGAAAAAAATCTTCTGAGGTTCTTATTATAGTTTCCCTATTGAAAGGGACTAAATGTGCCTCCAAGAGACTCCCAGTGCTGGTTGGAATTTTCTCAGCCAGTGGGCTTGAGCTACTGCCTTAGCTCCAGCCCTCACCTGTTTTTCTTTAACTCCTGCAGGGTACCCAACAGAATTTTATTACCATTAAAAGTGGCTCACCACCCTGCTGGGGCCTTGCAATATTCTAATACTTCTGGAGAGTTGGGGACCAACATTTAAGCAAATTACTATTTTTACGTGATCGATCCCAGATAACTTTTTTTCTGGCCAGTCATTTACTTTCCTGTCTTCTGACTTTCAGATGCATATTAATTTTAGAAAAGGACACTAAAGGAAAGGCACAATGCAGGTTTGGGGTGAGATAAGGTGTTGTAGGGCTTTAGGTCCATATAGTAAGTTGAATGCTAATCCTGTGTTACATGAGGTACTACACTTTTTAAGAAGCTATATGTTCTAGAAGAGTGAAGCCTAAATGGCAGATGTCGTAATTTTTAAATACTTCGATTACTTACAAATATTACCTTTTCTCCGCAGAGAATGGTATCTTAACGGCGACTATCTAGTGCTGCTCGTGTCTGTCATCCTCATTCTACCCCTGTCCTTACTGAAAAACTTAGGTAAGCAGTACAGTACAATCAAAATAAAAACACATTGAAAATATTGCAGGGAAATGGGTTGATATGGTGTTTGAGTCTTGAAGTACTATGTGAATTAACAGCTGTCTCCAAACTTGTCTTTGGGGACTAATCAGTGTTTAGGTAATCACTGTCAGTCTACAGCAGAAAAAGGAAAAAAAAAAAAGAAAAAAAAAAGATCAGGACAAGTATCTTAAATTACAGATATGTTTGTGGAAAACAGAAGAACAATAGATAGGGTAGCTTTAGAACAAGGCTCAACAGTAACTCGGTGTTCTTATCACAACATTTGACCTATTTTTGTTAGTGAAATAGTATAATATTGTTATTAGTCAATAGTGTTAACTATCAAATCTGATAACAGTCTCAAAATAATAGGGATGCTAGCCCTGGGAAATTAAATTGTCTTTGCAATGTAACTAGAAGTCACCTTTCTCATTTTACATCCCAAACAGTAGCAGAATATTCATACCAGATGCTTTATCTGAAATGTCTGTAATTCAATGATACATGTGAATCATTCAGTTAATATACTATTGGTTCAGAGAATCCTGTAGTGGAGTCTTACTAACCAAGAGTCTCAATGTGAATTACTTTCTCAAGTTACTAGTTCCCACAAATTAAGTGAATCAATAAAAACAGAAAGGAAAAGGCTAAATTATCTTATAGTGCCTTATATTAGAACTAATACTATAATCGTTCTTAGTATACAATAAACAATTCACATAGTTATTGGTGGTGGGGGGTTGTTGTGGGGTTTTTTTTGTAAGTTATAATGTTTAATATTACAGACTCACTGTATGTACAGAACCTAATATGTCTTTGAGAACTTTTAGATCTGGGCTGAGATTAGCAGTAGCCAATGAATAATTCATTTGTTCTATGTAGCATTGAGAAAACGGCAATCTAAAGAGATCACTGACAGAATATATTTTATCATTATGTTATGACAGGAATGGTATTTCTGTTTATTGTACCTTAGATTTTTTTATCTTTCTTGAACACAGGGTATTTGGGCTATACCAGTGGCTTTTCCTTGCTTTGCATGGTCTTCTTTCTGATTGTTGTAAGTATAATTTTGCAGATTTCCAGGCTTTTAAAACTGAATTTCAAATGGAAACTAAACATAGTTCCTGAAAAGTCTCACAATTTGCATTAGTCAAAGTAACAATAAATACATGGCTTTTTTTCTAGGTAATTTGGAAGATGTTTCAGATTCCTTGTCCTATGGACGGTGGCATCATGAACCTGACATTAATAAATGCGACACTGGCACCTTTACTAAATGAAAACATAACAAGTGATGATATGTGCAAGCCAAAATATTTCATCTTCAATTCACAGGTAACTGACTAAAAATCATGCTCTCAGTTGAAAATAACTGAGAGGCTAAACAACACATAGCAGATAAATTAGATCATTTTTCCTTCAAGCAGTTGCCCAGTTGTAAACTTGGGATGTGCTAAGACTTTCTGTTCCGGTAGAGTTAGGCACTGTGTACCTCCTGTAGACTGAGTGTTTCCAAGCTCCAAAGACACAGAAATTAGAGGAGCTCAGGTTCCATTCAAGTAAGTTAGTAAAGCATTTTAAAAAGTAGATTGCAGAAGAAGGTGAAGTAATAGTAAAAGCGTGCAAACGGAAAATGTATGCCAGGGTTTGGAGTAGACTTTAACTTCCCAGTCACAAAGTCTTGATTCTCATGAATGCTCCCATTTACAGCAGTGAATCTCCATACACGGGGAAGGAGTATGTGTAATAGCCAATACCAAGACCAGACTATAATGGCTTAAGCCTATGAGATGCAGCACATAATTCTGACTGTAAAAATACATTCAGCTCGGAGTGGACTTCAGTGAGATTTGAGAGTATTTCGTACCTCAGGGTCTGGGTTTAAGAAAATAAGAACTTGTTGTTTTAATTTTTGCCGAAGTTTCAGTTGTAAAGAATAGCTAGTCTTTATGACAAACTGAACTGATGCCTGAGTCAAAACTGAAAAATCTACTGATTAATTTTTTAAAACTAAATTTCTAATGTCCGTTGAGATACTTAAGAAAGATGCTTTTGTTTTTCAGACTGTCTATGCTGTCCCAATCCTAACATTTTCTTTTGTCTGCCATCCTGCAATTCTTCCCATCTATGAAGAACTGAAAAGGTAAATGTTAGATATGTGTCTGTAATTTCACTAAATGAACAAAAGCAGCGTAAAACAGTATGTTCTCATTGCTCATAATGTTTCTTTTTCTTATAGCCGAAGCCGTAAAAGAATGATGAATGTGTCCTATGTATCTTTTTTTGCCATGTTCCTCATGTATTTATTGGCTGCTCTCTTTGGATACCTGACATTCTATGGTAAATATTGCCTTCTCTGCTTTCTTTTAAATGAATTACACTCTGCAAAACCACAGTATTATTTTTAAGTTAGAGCAAGCGTTTACTATGGATTCTAAATATACACTGTTTGTTGGGGTTTTTTTAGTACTTTTATAAGTGCAAACCTAAAAGGAGATCAGTAGTAGAATTAGGCCCAAGGCACAGATTAAAATTGGATTAAAACAGATTTAGTGCCTCCAAGTTATCCCTGTGTAAAATGGAGATGTGCTTACAGGAGCTATTGAGGCTTTCAATTCATATTGCTGTAACTGTAAAATTCGCTTAGGATTTAGAGCAGAAGCGGTTGTTGGAGAAGTATGTCGACTACATCTAATTAAAATACTGTTTTTTTAATAGGAAATGTTGAACCAGAGCTGCTTCATACCTACTCCGCTTATCTGGGTGCTGATGTTCTTCTTCTTATTGTGCGTCTCGCTGTACTTATGGCTGTAACCCTTACTGTACCTGTAGTTATTTTCCCAGTAAGTAATTTGGTTTTTTAATCTTACTACCATTTTTTATGTTCATCACCTTTCCTGCTGCAGTCATTTACTGGTTTGGCAACTCCCATTTATAGAATTTTTCTCTTAACTGGAAAAGGACATTTATTTTAATAAAAGCACTTGCACTATTGTATTATCAACTTACAAAAGTCAGTGTGTTTTTGTAAGTATGTTGTGAACATGGATTCTGGCCATTTAGGTGTATAGTGTTGAGCAGCATCCTTAGATGTTACAAAAATCCCTGGGATTTATTTTTGCTAAAGACAGATGTTTTTCCTTGTGTTTTCGCTATTACTGGCTGTGCTTTGAAAATCTCAGTCACTGAAAAGAGAAACAGACCAGAAACAACAGAGCTGCCTCTCAAGTGCAGGAAGTAAATATTTTTATAAAAAAAAAAAAATTACTTTCATGTCTTTCAAGCTCTATTAAAATCTGAAGTGTTCGGGAAAATGGTGTTAAAATACTTTCAGAAGGAAGGTCTAATTCAGGTGACAATCACCAACTTGTGCAATGAAGACTAAACTGTCTTTTCCCACCCCCCCCCTCTTCTTCAAAAGATTCGCAGTTCCATTACCCAGCTGTTGTGGGCAGGGAAGGAGTTTAGATGGTGGCGTCACTGTTCCATTACAGTTGCTCTTCTGGCATTTACCAACGTGCTTGTTATCTTTGTCCCGACTATCCGAGACATCTTTGGATTCATTGGTAAGCATTTCCACATCAGTTCAAGTAGTCTTTCAAATCTCAGAAAATGCCATTCCAATCTAATTAAATTATATTTAACTGTTTATGAATATTTATTTCTATGCTTTTTAAATACAGGTGCATCTGCGGCTGCCATGCTGATCTTTATACTTCCTTCTGCCTTCTATATCAAATTAGTGAAGAAGGAACCAATGAAGTCAGTGCAAAAGATTGGGGTACGTATAGACAAATATGTAATAGTTACACTTGCTTACTAATTCAGGGCAAGAACTTTAGTTTCCGTCTTCACAATTTAAGAATTTTGAAGTCCTGGTGAACTGCACTTAACGTTATATTAGCTAACATATGGGAGTTGCACAGGTACTCAAACCTGAGGAGAGTGCCATCACAAGGCTCAGTTCACTTCAGTGACTTCTCTCACCCGCCAAGCCCCAATCTCAACAATAGATGGGTCATTCTGTTGCTGATAAGAACCAGATTTCAATAGATGACCTTTAAGAGCTATACTAAAAAATTCTTGTTCTCCTTTACATTTTCTTTCAAGACTTATTTACCTAATTTATCCCATGAAAGCATTCCTCCACCAGTCATCTGCGTCATCCTGACTGATCTTGGTGTTCTTACTTGTCTTAGACAATACTGACTCAGAATCAAATCATGAACATTGAGTTAGAATCAAGTCAACGCAGTGGCACAGCCTGACTAGTGACAGCAGCCACATTAATTTCCCTCAGTTGAGAGTGAGGTCTGCTATTCTGAAAATGTGTTCTTTTTTATTTGGAAAAGAACCCCAAGTATGAGTAGGATACCTAGCTCCTTGTTGTTTACTGTGGTCTCTTGTCTTTTTTACTTTGTCCTCCATGGGCAGTGGCCTTTATGCCATAAGTGGGCATGACTTCATGGATATAGTAGCAAAAACTGAAATACTTCTTTTATATTTTCTTTTTTTCAGGCTGCATTCTTCTTTCTAAGTGGTATACTTGTGATGACTGGGTGTATGACACTGATTATTCTAGACTGGACCCAGAACGTTGCATCTGATGGCCATTAACTGTCCTGGTTTAATCTCTAATACTCCACTTCAAATGCCAGTGTTCGCTCAGATACCTACTGAGAACCAAAATGAGCTATTCAGCTTCCTCTAAAATGCAGATTCTTTGTTGATGGTTCTTCTGATTGTAGAATACCTGAACTCTGTCTTTAGGAAACTATTCTGCATGATGGAAGTGGATATTAACATCAAACCACGTGAGTGTCTGGCTGAAGGAAGTGACAACTTTATTCCATTCCAGAGAATGGACAAAACTCTCCGTAGACTTTTATCAAGCCATGTTTGGCTTTCGTCATTGTTACTTGGATATTTTGTTATTTTACTTGAATGTGCCTAATGGAACCATTTGATGTGAGAAATAACTCTTTAATTTACAGCAAAGTGTTTAAATAACCAATGAGAGAGAGAGAGAGAGAAACGCTATTATTTTTTGTACCAAAAATTCTTATGGACCTCAAAAGCACTATTTTGACTTTAAGAAACATTTTTCTAAAGAGAATGAAAGACTAACATAGAAGAGCTCATAAAAATATTGAATCAGTGTCCTAAATTAAATCTGGTTTGCCTTTCTCTAGAGGCATAATTTAAAGGAATTTTATTTTTAAAAATACTTCTAATGACCAAAATAGAAAATGAACCAATTCAAGTCAAAATTCTCTAATTAGAAATGCTTCCCATGAAATTCACTTAGTTCAAAGTAGAGTGAAAATAATCCTGAAAATCATTTGTCGGGTTACTTAAGTAACTACAGTTACCTGAGTTCCCAAAAATGGTGTGGAAACACAAATTTTCAAGCTTTAAAAAAAAACCCGCCCTTTAGAACGGGTACGTTTGAGAAAAACATAGCTAATCTAGAAATTGCAAAGATG
This sequence comes from Numenius arquata, assembly GCF_964106895.1. NCBI lineage: Eukaryota > Metazoa > Chordata > Aves > Charadriiformes > Scolopacidae > Numenius > Numenius arquata. The sequence continues at coordinate 98,632,236 of NC_133577.1, forward strand.
GCGTTGACATTTCCCTTCTTGAGGTACTCAATAGTGCAATTGGGTAAAACAGGGTTTGGGGGGGTTGTCTTTTTGTTTTGTTTTTTTCTGTTGTAGATATAAACTGAATGGCTCTGGAGTATCATGCTATTAATATAAAACTCCCTCCTGGAGTTGTCTTTATTAATAAGGTCCATTTTCAGTTGTAGCAATGTTCATTGAGGTTTTTTTTCTGTCCAATCTATCTTGAAACACTCTGTAGGAAAACGAAAAGGTCCTAATGTAGTTTACTAGTTGTATAATATTCAAAAGCTGTACAGTATTTCTCAAATTACTCATCCATTATTGGATTTTGAAGTACTTGACTATTCTGTTTCTGAGTCAAATCCCCAAAATAACTGCACCAGTATTTCATGCTTGGTACAAACTCTCTTCGCATACGCAACTGGGATTCCTCTTCCAATTTATACTGTATAGTAGCATTAAAGATAACCTCATAGACTGGATAGTCATCTCATACTTGTTTGCTTCAGAAATAGGTAAGTTCCTTATGAGCCCTAGCTAGCTAGCTGATGAAACAGGTGCTGTATGGTTGTGATTAGCTGTTTTGTTTCTAGTGCATGTTTACTCTTTCATTCTTATCCCAGGTTGAAGAGAAATAACACTCGTATAACAGCGTACTTGGCTTGTAAGAGGTTCTCAACACAACAATACTGGGTACAAAAGCCTAGATAGAGATTATTAATGAAATAATCATGGCGATGTGGTCAGCTGTTTTCATCTGACATGATGCTTTAAAAATCTGATTTACAAAGTTCCGCTCAGTCATTGTGTCAGAGGGAACAAGTAAAGGGCCTGTAATCCATTGATTAAACAGTGCCTGAGACTTTTTTGCTCTTGTCGAATAAATCAGGAACAAAGCTAAACGATAGTCACTCTTCGGCAGATAATGTCAATTTCTGCCCAGCCATCTAAAATCTGTGAAAAAAAAACTGCAGGTATTTTGTATTGATACTTCTGCATGACTGTAAGTACTGGTCACTAAGTCTGTAGCGTAAAACTGTAATGAGAAGTTAGATTCCTCTTGTGTTGTTTGTATTATTAGTTCAGTGGTACTCAACTGGCAATTAACGATCCTGGAGTCAGCACTGATGACCGCTCCTTAGGTACTTCTCTGCCTCAGGTACTGTCCATCCATGGTGAACTCTATCCCGTGCTGTTACCTGATCTCCACAGAGATGCTGAGCGTGTGCCTCCTCAGTACTTTGGCAGCTTTTCCTCTTCCTCTCCACAAACGTAGAAAGGTGGAAGAGGATTAAAACGTCATCTACCTTTGAGCAATTTGTAGCACATAAGGGATGAAGCGCTTCCCTTGACCATTTAGAAAGAAAGAAAGAGAGAAATAGCCTCCGTTCTCTCAGTAACCATAGACGAGGAAGGAGGTGTAAATGAGAAGTTACTACACAGTTCTCAGCAGCCAGAGAGGAGGAGGATTTTTTGTGATGACACCTCATCATGTATCATACATGTCACTTAATTCTCTGAATGTAGCAATTCCCAGTTTTTACATTATGTGTTACATTATTTGATGACTGGCTCTCCACCTGCAACAGTTGAGTTCCACTTGGCTGGGTTGATTTCCAACATATGATTTATTTAATTAATTTTTCTTTTCCAAACCTGTCTGCTTAAAGTTACCTACATTACAAACCACCTAAAAGAGCAGCTTCAGTATTAAACCACTGTTTTGTCACCTCAGTTAGACATTACTGTCTTCCATGATATTTCAGTCATAAATGTAACATGTTATTTATAAAACATTAATCCATTAAAACTAAACCTATTTTTCAATATTTATGATAGTCTCTGTACATAAATTGTATGTGTGTATATAATGTAAGTATAATGTATATAATGTAGGTTTGGAATCCGATTTATGTATATATTCCTCTCTCATTACTGATTGTTGCATCATTTCAAGGAGTTGTTCATGTTGTACATCTGTATAACAACTGTCAAAGGAAAGATTCTTCTACAACAAAGGCAATGCTTACAAAGGCAGAAGAAATGTGTTACGCCTAGGGTGTGTAAGAAAACACTAAGATTGTATTTATTACAAATGTATATGTTGCAATAAACACAGGAGTCACTTGGGTCCATAAAAAGCATCGTTCAGGTTCATGTATACTTTTCCTCTAAAATTGACCATGGATGTTACGATTTCCTGAATGGAGCAACTTAACAACTTTTATGATCTAACATATTTGTTAGGCCACCAAATTCAGGCATCCTACGGTACATCCGTGTACATATGTAAATATGCACTGTATTGTTAGAGGCCAACACTCTAGCTACAGTTGTTGGCAGGAAGTGCAACACAGTTTCAATGAAACATTGTATGTTTGTTTTAACTAAAATAAATAAATAGATAATCCTAAGCAGTTGTGTGGTGGTTTATTTTGGGTGGAGGCATTTGAAGAGTTTTCTTTAAAGATGATACTAAAAGTGTATCTTTAATTTCATGCATATTTAGTTTTTCGGGGCGGGGAATAGCTTACAACTCAGTCCACGATTTATGACACTACAAGAGTAAACAGAGCAAGTCTGGACATAAAATGAAAGTCTAAATTCTTCAAGGAAGGTGCATTATGTCATTTGTTTGCAGTACAGGTGTATCTGGAGACAAGACTCGATGTGTTAGATATTGTTTAATAAATGAGTGAGTCTTGCCAAAATCCTATGCCATTCGGAAACTGAATCTCCAGGAAAAGAATAACTGCTTCATAAAAATATTCTAAGCTGGTGCATCTGCTTCACTTGTATGTCAGCAACTGGATACAAACCAAGTGTGGCACATCAGTTCTTTGTTCTCCAGAAATCTCTACCAATTAATATGAATTTTTGTCTTTCCCAAATATTAAGAATGGGGCGTGAGAGGCACTGGAGGTGTAACTGTGTTACGTATACAACAAAACACTGGATGAAAGGAATTTTAAAGAGGCATATTTAAGTACCCTGAAATTAGGAAATGCCTCAATTAAGCTTGCTTTAATTACATGATCACATAGTATTTTTTGCTGGAATTCCCACCAGGTAGCTATTCATTATTTTATTTTTTACCACATTTTCTACATCTTCACAGTGTTTATGTATTTGCTCAAAGTCCAAAGCCCATCCTGATGAGGGATGAATATCCTTATTTCTCTCATTCTCATCTTTGTGAAACACAAAAGATTTCTTATTTTCACAATGTTGCAGGCCTGTAAGAAGGTGTGAATCAGCCTGCGCACCTGGGGACCTGAAGCATGGAGAGGCAGCACCCTGAAGCAGCCATGCATTTGAGGCCACAATTTAATGTCTAGCACTTGCTTATTTTGTGTTTCAGCACTGGCTTACTGCATCTGAAGGGTAACTGCAAATGGGTTTGGGGTGATCATCATTCTTGAAACAAGAACCCTAAGCACCAAGTTAGCCCCTTGGAAAGGGCGATCATGTCTGGAAATGCTCTTTCTTTTAACTTGCCTACCCTCACACGGGAATTTCATAGCAGTAGAGAAGCCGTTTCCCTAGAACACCATTCCACTGCTTGAACAATTAAGCCCACCTCTCCCCAGTCAGGCATTTCCATCAAGTTAAATTGTATGAGTAGTCTTTTCTACACACTTCTGATTCCTCCTAAGAGTTGGCTCACCCTGTGTGATGAATGAGACAGTGCAATAATTTAAAAAAAAAAAAAAAAAAAAAAAAAAAACCAACAAATTATGTTGTGTGACAGTGTTTAAAGTCTCGTGCTTTGAACCTCTTTACCCACCACAAGGCCTTTGCTCCAGAAGAGAGATGAGCTGTCACTTAAGAGTTTATTCACAATGCTGAAGTTTGGGAATCTCTTGAGGCCTCTGCAGGTGAGAGCTGGCATCTTTACTGTCTTCTGGTTCCCCTGAAGTTTACCTATTTTTTCCCTCCAGGAATGGCTCTATACTCGTTTGTAGGGCAGCACAGCTCCCATTCAGTCTGTGTGCCCAGATTTCCTTTCTGGATAAACAGAACAGAGGGTAGCTGGTGTAAGCCCAAGGTTCAGCACCAAGGAGCTGAGGGAGCCCTCAGTCCTGTCCTTCCAGGAATGTGGAAGCATCGTCCTATAACTAGTGCAGATGTGCCCAGCTCCTACTTCCTCAGCCTTTCTGGTTTCAGTCTCTTGAGTGTGCCAGTCTAAACCCCACCTGCCTTCACATGCGTTTCCTTCTGTCTTCTCACAAAACTGCTGCCGGCTGCCATGAAGTGACTCCTTGTCAGCTCTGTCACTCTTGCTATGAGCCCGGTCCCAGTTTGCTGGCTCCCCAGCAACAGCACCTCTCCCAGCTCCTCCTGTGAGCCGCCTTCCCTCATCTTACTACCTTCCTGACTACATGCCTACTCAAGTCCAGTTCCCACCCTTCCTCATTCACTTTACCCAGGCACAGCTAGAAACATCTTCCTTTGCTTTTCCTAGTCTCTGCCCAGCTGGTCTCCTTATGGCCTCCACTCTAACTACAAGACTATTTTTAATTCTTCTCTGCCCGTCCCACCAGGTCCTGGCTCTCCAGCAGCCCTGCATGGACTCCTTCTGTGGCCCAGAGAAGTCCACTCCCACACTCGGGTCAGGCACCTCTTGCCCCTCCAGCCTCTGGCAGAGCACAAAGCCCTGCTGAAGAGAATGGGAGGGGCAATTTTCCCCAGGAAAAGTGATTCATTATTTTGCTACAGGAAAACATCCTCTTGTCCCCAATTTTATTCCCAAATGGGCCAAATCATTTAGGCTGATTGTTTTTCCACACGGAGGCACAAAACCACCACCCTGCTGCAGTTACTCATAATGGAAAATGTCAGGAGAAACATCTGAAGCTAGGTAACATTTAAAAGAACAGAAACGTACTCCAGTAGGAGACCAGTTAGGTAATCCCAGTAACAGATAGCATCACCAACCATGTTTGAAAATGTTATTTAAATTAGAACTAAGTGCTATTTTTTATTTTCATTATTCTTTATATATACTAAAAATGGGACAAAAGAGTTTTCCAATTGCAGAACATAAATTGTTAAGTAATATATGTTGGATAAGTATTAAAAATAATGTAGAAATTCATTATGGGTCTTGGAGAGGAAGTGTAGCTTATATAGCTAGCTTTTTAGTGATCTTTAAAAATCTTCTCTACATCATCTCCAAACAGCTCAGATGATTACAGCAAAATTAAATGGAGCCAGGTGAGGTGCTGTGAGTACTCCCAAATGCTCAGCAGCTATTGGGCTCAGGCTAACATAGTCACTTTTCGTTAAAATAAATACCAGTTGATGAACAGCCAATATTGCTCCTCCTGCCCACTTCAGTGAAACGATTTGATGTGCTGGTAGAGAGTGTGTCGGGGCTGGAGCCCAGGTCACTACAGAGCAGATAGACAGACAGGCCGGTCTCCTGAGAGGTGGCATGGGCTGGGAGCTGCCCCCAGGGCACCTCACCCTGCCTGTGGCAGTGTCACCTGGAGGCCCCGCTCAAACCTTCACTGGGGACTTGGGTGATGAATACAACTGGTGATGGGAAGGCACTTCCACCGTGGGCAGGACACTGGGAATTCATCCCAGGACCATGGCTGAGGAGCTGCAACTTCGTGGAAACAAGGAGAGCAGCCACAGAGAGCACGAACAGAGTTTCACTCCATATCTGTCAGAAAATGGCAGCAATCAGAAGAGAGACCTTCAGAAGACAGGTCTGAAAATAGATGCCGCTAAAAAATTTACATTGCTTTTTTGACACAATTGGAACCGAGCTGTGAAACCATTGCTCTGCAAGGACTAATGGACTCCAAATGAAAATGGCATAAGGGGGATGTGTTTTTCTGGGGAACAAGTGAGGAAGTTCCTAAGAACACCAGCCACAGGAAGCCGCGCTGTCACAAGAAGCTGCCAAAGAATTACCCAAGGCCAGCGCTGGGTGCAGGTATTTCCTGCTGCGGAGCAGCACCAGCAGCAGCAAGGCTGCTGCATACATGGGCCCACTCGCAGACACTGAACCAAAATGTCTTGACAGCAGGAAATGGTGAAATCTGCACTAATATCAGTTGACTGCCCGTAGGGACCATCCACAGTCTCCTGCCGTTGCCCAGCTCAGAGGGGCTGCAGGCTTCCCGCTTCTGCAGGATTTTGGCACTTTCACTCTTCCCAAAGACCAGACTGGTCTTTTGCCTCACTGCAAAAATGAAGTTTCTGAGCACAACTGGACTTAAGTTCTAATCAGATTATTAAAACCATGGGTGTCCCAAGAAACATTTTGAAGTAAATGAGTCATGCTTGATGTAATTGGTTTGGGGTGACTCTGTGCGTGTGTCTGTGTCTGTGTGTACACACTGGGAATGGAGGGTAATAGGGCTCTTCCAATCTACTTGGACTTACCTGAGAAGACAATAAAAAGTCAAATGGGGAAGTGAAGCCCACAGGTACCTCTTCTAGTAAACAAGACAAGAACCAATACTGATTCCCACACTTACACTATTTTTCCTGGTCCCAGAAAGGCCCAGGATTCTCCAAATTCCTCTTACACATTATACTTCGGAAGCCTGTACTCACTCTGGCAGCTGCAGCAAGCTGACCTTTAATCTCCATTTCTTCCTCGACAGCACTAATTGCAGGTATGCCATATCTCATATACCTGGCCCCTTCAGATCTTAAACAGTTGACTTCAAATTGATTGTAAGGCATAAATGCAGCAGCCTTTCCTTTCCCAGGACCCAGCCCTAAGCTCTGCAGTGAGCTCCTCTAAACTACCAAAGAAAATACAGGGCATGTCACCAGCCAGGTCACGCTAACATACAAGCTGTGTTCCAAAACCGAGTCAGTAGTTTAACGTAAAACAAATGTTTCTGGGTTTTTTCTGCCACAGATTTCCAGCCATCGTGGTAGGTCAAATGCAGCACTTCGCTACTTCTGCACTTAACAGAGCCGGTTTCCATCTTGTGGTTAAATTTCTCAACTCGTTTAAACAATCCGTATCTTGGATCAACACACTGCTTATCTCTGAGTCCCAGTGGAGAAGTCCTATGACGGTTATTATGTCTGAGCATGGCTAACTGCTAGAATATCCATCTGTCTTCCCCTGCAAATTTTCGTTTGGCAGGGAACAGCGGCTGTCTTCTCTTCTGCGTTTTCTAGCAGCAACTTGACTAAAACTAAAACTCTGAAATATTTCCTTTCTTACTTGCGTATGGATAAGTGTGGGAAAGAATCGGATCCTGTCTTTGTCATCCAGAAACTTTGGAGACCATGAAATCCTTCTGAAAAAGGCATCAACAATTACGTGGAGTAACTACTTTGATTGCCGCCTTATTTTTGTAAATTCTGAGAAAATTTAAACACATGGAACCTAAAGTACTTTTACAGATGATTTTGTTTCTGTCAGTTCTGCTGTTATCTAAGTCGAGTTGCCTGTGTGATTCAGACTTTTCCCTTGCTGAAGTGACTAGACATAATGCTTTCCCTGTCTGTGCACAGTGAGTTATTATACATAGTCCAATAACACAGAGATAAAACTACGGAAGTTCCTCTGCAAAATCTTTCCTGCTTTCCTTCCTTTTGCTCTCCTTCAGACTAATGCATTGTAGCTTTCCCTTCTCCCCTCCACCACAGACACCCAAAACCACTCACTTTTCAAATTCTCACTAGATTTTGCAAACTTCTTAGCACTTCTTCCCCCCCCCCAAGATATGTTTTTGCTTTTTGTTTGCTTTGTAGTGTTTCCCATATAATCTTCTCTGAGACTGTAAAGATGAACTGATTTCAGAGAAAGTACATAGGTCCTTTTCACCCAGTCTAGCAAATAGACTACTATATAGTTTTACAGTGGGATTTTCTAAAAGTATAAAAGGGGATTTTTTGAAAGACTTGGTGATAAAGGAACAGTGGGAAATATTACAGTATCACGGCAGTGAGTATGGCAGCCAACTGATGCGTTAATTTTACTGAACTATGGTTCGCCTTCGACTCTGGAGAGTGTAACCGAAAAAACATAACTGCACGAAATTTTCTCTGTATCTTCCCACTGCAGCTTGGCCGCGCACACCTTCTACCCTGCACACTGGACTGGCTTGCAAATCTTCAGGGTTTGTGCTTTTTTCCTTTAACCAGTGTTATGGGGTCTGCCGGCCCCTCAGGTCTTCTTCTCACCCTCCCCAGTGTGCTCCCAAGCAGGTCAGTGTCACCGAGGGCTCCCCCACAAGCATGAGTGATGTAGGCAATGACTGCATTTTTGGAGTTGGCAATGGGGCTCGCTGAAGTGGCAAGCCGCAGGGGAGGAAAGCAAGCCAGAAGAAACACAGGAGGAAAAAGAGGCCAGGAGAGGAACTGAAAAGAGAATAATTTCATGATTGTGAAGAAGAGAGAAAGTAGACCCACTCGAAAATGAGAAGGCAGATGAGAAGAATGTCTGTGCAAAACATCTGAAATCCCAAAGTGATTTCATGGTTATTTGTTTGCCTCCTTGTTTTCCCTGAACAGGAAGGGAGAAAAGACTTTGTGGAAATAATCCTGGATGAGGTACATATAATAGAATGTGTGAAGAAATGAACATCAGCCAGCCCAGCCCATAAAGCAGCTCAATTAATAAATATTCATAATCATTTGAAATTATTTTGAAATCATGTGAAAAAAGGTTGGAGAAAACCGTATGTGTTGACAGTCTCCCAGGGAAACCTGAGTCATTACTTAACTCTTGTTACTTAGTGCCCACAAGGCTATCTTCTATCCCACTGGCACATTAACATAATAAAATAAATCACTATAAGCCAGAACCCTTTCCTGCTGACTGTGAGCAATTACTAGCATTTATATGCTCAGTGAAATCAAGGACATAGCTCATCTAAGCAGCATGGAGGTCCAGATCACCATCTGAACATGGATTTTTTAGAGTGGATAACCATTAGAAATAAGCCAAAAAGGGATGAGTAAGTTTTTTCTGACTTCACTTGTTTCTGACTCTTAGCCAAAGATACGTAAACCTTTCCTGGTTTTAAAGCTGACAATGAGCAAATTCTTCCTGGAAAACAATGGAGCGCTGGCTCATGGCACAGCAAAGTGTCTCAGGGCAGCCGAGAACTGGTGGGCAGCAATGGCTGGTGCAGCAGCCATGGCCCATGCAATGGCCATGCAGCAGCTCCTCAACAGCCCTTACAGTCAAAGTGCAGGCAGATCGTTCCTCCTTCTTCTAAACAGCCACAGATCAAATACGCAGGCATATGTGTGCCCCTCTCCAGAAAGCAATGTTCTCTCTTGTTATGGAAAGTTCTACAGTGATGAGCTCTGGTGCTACAAATTTAAGATTTAAAACTTGCTCATTCCCTAGGGAAATGGTCAGCCTGGGCTCCAGCCTTGAGGGGCCTCGGGTTTGTCACTCTATACCAAAACATACGAGTGATGCTGTACGCTTTTCTACTGGCAGTCAATTAAAATATTCTGAAACACAAAGATCATGTAAAAACTGCAAAGTCACAAACAAGGCCCTGACCCTTGCGTTAGTAACTTCACTTCCTGAAAATAAATCAGCAGAAAACCATAGGTTTGATGCAATTTTCCAGGAACCAGAGAGGAAGGAAAAGGGGGTAAGTATTTTCTTCTGGCCAAGAGATTGATGGCGATATTCACATTTGAAAGGAGGAATTTGCCTTGACTCATAGGAAATATCTTTGTTCTTGGGGATTTAAAAACAGCCTTTGTGGAACAAAATAGATGGCCTGAATTGTGCCTGTGTTTCGAGGAAGGATAACTTTGCCTATTGAAAAGAATAACAAGGTGAAGTATTTTAATGGAATGTGAGGGCGTTTTCATTTTTCTTTATAGCTAGCTGTGCCAAAGGCAGATGACAGTGGTGAATTATTTTAATGAGCATAGCAACACATAAACTGAAAGTTGTTTAGATTTTGGATAATTAATTTGGGTTATGTTGCTATTGTCAAGCTGCTTGCTTTTCTTGAAGGCAAAAAAAAGGATAAATTCTTTCCTCTGAAGAGATTTCAGTCTTAACAGTGGCAATCTCACATAATGTTGGTCCTAGCTGTCACGTACTTACCAGAGATCACATTTTTTTAAACCTACCACAAAGCTAACAAGGATTAATTGAGGCAATAACAGAAACAGAGCTGCAAAACCCCTCAAAAATCCAGTGAAGGTGCTCACTCATCTTCTAATCAACTTTTCTATCCAGAAGAATGCCCAAGACTTGTTAAAACCATCTTCAAACCTGACAGCATCATTATTAGAGTCCCAGGGTTGGGGGTTTTGCTGGAACATAAGCATTTATAATCCGAGCACAATGACAGTGCTGGAGAGGACTAGCGGCACTTGAAAGAGGACCAGAACTTAAAGGCAAAGTTTGCATTCACTGCAGTGTGCTTGGGGCTCTGGGGATCCAAATTAAGTATGTGTTTTAAGCAGCTTGAATGGTCCCGCTAACTTTAAGGCTTATTTTAAAGTAGTTTTGGACTCGAGCCTAAAATAAGTTATTTTTGTACTCAAGTCCTCCCATACAGAATTAATTTAGAAACCAAAAAAAGAAAATGGAGCTCAAACTTTGCACTGAAACAAGCAAGTAGCTCAGGCACATGCTGAGAAAGGTGACAGGGGAAAGCCCTGCGGCATGAGGAGAGTTACCCCAACTCCCGGGCCTGCTGCTGATACCTAATCCTATAAAAAATCATGCCTGGATCATTACCAAAACTCCTCTCGTGATATTTTCCAGTTCAAGGCCGAACTGCCTGTGTGTGTTTCACAGCATTAAGCATGGCACCCAGAAGAGAGACCATGGTGTTGACATGGCCAGGTGGGCCAACAGAGGAAAAACAAGTTGTGCTTCTGGGATGCATTTACCAGACAGTTTGGTCTTTGAACAAACTGTCTTTTCAATTTTATGGGATCTTACAGATATTCCCAGTTGGAGCGAGGGCCACAAAGATGATCAGAGCGTTGGAGCACCTCTCCTATGATGACAGCCTGAGAGAGCCAGGATTGTTCAGCCTGGAGAAGAGAAGGCTCCGGGGAGACCATACAGTGGCCTTCCAGTACTGAAAGAGGACCTACAGGAGAGATAGGGAGGGACTCTTTATCAGGGAGTTAGCGATAGGACAAAGGGTAACGGTTTTAAACTGAAAGAAGGGAGATTTAGACTAGAGATTAGGAAGAAATTCTTTACTGTGAGGGTGGTGACTCACTGGAACAGGTTGCCCAGAGAAGTTTTGGATGTCCCATCCCTGGCAGTGTTCAAGGCCAGACCAGATGGAGTTTTAAGCAATCTGGTCTAGTGGAAGATGTCCCTGCCCATGACAAGGGTATTGGAACTAGATGATCTTTAAGGTCCCTTCCAACCTTCCAACTCTAATCATTCTATTATTCTATGAACTTCTCACAGATGCCCTTTCACAGTAAACATTTCAAGGAACTTCTCAGATAAAGGACCTGAAGGTATTTCAGGGAAGACATGGCCACTTTTGGAAGAAGACTTCTCAGCGGAGGAATTAGGAAGATGAAGAGAATCACCTCAGGGTGGCTGCTGTATGCATAACTTGTTTAAACACCGGTGTCCTCCAGCAGCCACCACCATGTTGTGCAGGACCCCCACACACAAAATTATCACAGAGAGGGAGAGCAGTGGCCAAGCTGCGTGCACCGGGGCTTCCCCAAGCCCCTTGCACAGGCTGGCAAAGCCACCATTGTCAGTCAGACGTGGTCATATGACAGCATATGGAACAATATTGCTGTGTTTCCTTCCCACTGACTAATTAGAGGCCAATCCCAGACCTCAGAGAAAATGAGGAAAATTCCTGCCTCATGCTGTTAAGTAGTCAAGTTATGAAAAAGAAACTATTTCCATTAAATCCACTTTTCATTCTCCTTGTTACAAACATTTTTTCATTCTGCTGTGATATAAGACCTTTTAACATTATTTTCTGTTTGATAAGTTTCCTGTGTAGGAGGCACCATCCTGACGCACTGTATTAATCCTTAAAGAGGATCAAACGAGAAAAGATAAAAATATTCAAATTTCAGAGTTATTACAATCCTCTTGAGGATGATTTTCTTGTTTTCCATTTCCTGTCAGAATTTTATTTTGCAAATGAAGCTGACATATGCAAACCCTGATCACATCTTGCTATTAGTTTTATATTTAGACATACAAGCATGATTTAGATTTAGCTTGGGATTATCAGAACTTCAGCTGCTCATTTCTTTAACTCTGGGCTCTGAAAAAAGCTCTGCAAGGGAAGCACATCTGAGGACAACACCATGATGGGTCAATAAGAGCATTATATGTCATAATACATTTCTATTCAAGATAAAGCACTACCTGTTCTCTGAAAGGTGTACAGCTAACTCACAGAGCTGCAAAATGAAAAGAGACAAAACCATATATCCCAAACCAAATGCATACCCAAACTGGTGTAGGAAACAGAAATATACTAAAGAAATTTCAATTTGGACATCAAAGAACTAATACTGAAATCTGTCCATAAATCTTAAGCAGGACTGCGGAAAGACTGCAGTGTAGCAGAGGAACACATATTCTCAGAAAAGTCCATTATAAAATGTGGAGTGTTCCATAAGAATCATGACTTAATTTTGTTACTCCCTTCTGTGAACTTCGTCACAAGAATATATTATCTCCTTCACACGCTATAAAATGAAAAATGAGAATATGCTATCATATGTATCAAAGTTGTATTCAATGAATATTTGTATCAAAAGGCGTAGCATTATTGTAGCCAAAAAGGTATAAGAACATAAACAAGAAAAGTTTTGTAGGGATTATATCTTTAGTTAGATGAACTGGTTTAATTCTTTTAAAAAATAATTTAAGAAAAAAAAAAAAAAAAAGCTTGCAGGAGCACAAGCTCTTGTGCAGGCCTGAAATAGAAGCAGCAAACGTAAGTTTGCTATGAAACTAAATTTCATTGCACATCACAGCCTGCTCCTTTCCCCTCCTGATGTCAGGCAGCTGATGCATTACCCCTTCTCACACTTCAGGGGATAAACTTATCAAACCTCTCCACTTTGCCGTGCAAGTACCAGCTACCTTTTCTGTCAGGTGGCCTAACTTACACACATCTCATTTGGCTTGGAAAAGCTCCTCTCCACTTCTGCTGAGCTTTGAAGTTTGCTTCAATATCTCTCCTGAAGAAGGCTGTGTATGCTCAAAAGTTTACTTTACGCAGCGTACAAACCTCGGTTTGCCATCGTTTGTTAGCGTTCTCCATCTGCCTGAACTGTGTCCCGGGCCATTGCCACCCCGCATGATGTGCTAACACAGAATCATCCAAATGACTAGAAACCAGAGGGCAAGATTTACTGCAGCAGCGTGACAATGATATGAACAGTTCAAGCATTAATGTAATGACATTAATAGCCTCGTGGCACTGGCATAGGAGAAAATAAACACTTTCACAGTAAGAAATAATTTCTTAGGGAAAATTATAGGCTTGCAAATGAAATATGAATGAAATCTGTTTGACACAGTATTTTTAGACTGGATAAATGCAGGGGGGCCTTGTCATTTTTGTTAGTAGGCAAATATTTTCTAAGAGTGGTTCACCACCAGATTGAAAAGTTATTTTTCAAAGTTTTGTTTCACTCTCCAAATAAATATCCGTGCTCAAACAGCCCTGAATGGACCACCTAGAGTTTGCGTATCATCACCAAGATGAGGAAGGGCGCAGTATGTGTTTGCTGTCCCTGTGTCCCATCGAGAATACCAGGGCAAGGCCTGGGTCAGCTCTGCAGATTAATTAATTAATTAATTAAATGCCCTGAAGCTAGTGGACAGAGAAAGTTTTGTCTGTCCTTAACTAATGGCATTGGCACTCCACCCTTTCCATGATGTAACATGATATAATGTTATCTGTGATATAACCTAGCCTTAATAAAGGGAAAAAGGGTAAGGAAATAGGCAGTGGAAAAAACATTAATTTTAATCCAGAAATTTTCCAAAGATGAGATTAAAATTATGAGGAAAAATCCCTCCATTTTTAGAAGCCCCAGTGCAGCACTGTTGCATGCAAAGGCCTGAAGAAGGCGGCCTTAGGTTGCGTTACCCTCCTCTTCGCGTTGCACAGCTCATCAACTCTGTTGTCGCAGCATTTTCAGGCAATTGATTACCTGGTTAGGAAACACAACTTAATGAGTCATGAGCAGCAGTGTTTGTTGTGAGTGGCACATGTTTGTTTAATCCACATGAGAAATTAAATGAAAAGCATCAGTAGCCATTTCAAAACAGCTGCACATCAGAGAAAAGCAAATAGCTTTATGAATGTAATACTACACGCTGGCACCGAACCCTCCTCCTGCATGAAAACTAAAAGGCAAACAAGGAGCAAGTGAATGCTTGTGCCCATTGAGGCCACGTACGTCGTCACAACATCCAGCCATGAAATTGAAAGCAAATATTTGCTCTGCTTAAAAAATGTTCAGATTGTGATAATTGCACAATGCTGTAAGCTTCGAGAGCTTCTTGATCTTTTATGGACGTTGCCTTCTCTGCTTGCTGAATATTTACTGTGAGTGGGGTGAGGTTCCCAGCAATTTGCTACCGGTCACTCCCCTGGTTAAACCCAGAACGTTTTCAAACAGAATTATGCAAGTGAAACAAGTTCTGATATACCATATTTTTACCTTCCTAGTTCCCTATAGCACAGCCTGCTGTGTTTGGGTTTTTCTCACTGCAAGCAGTGGGCATGCCCCAAAGTCTGATCGCTCTTTCATTTCAGTTCCTGATTCGGGTTTCTTAAAACCACAATCAAAATCTGGAAATTTCCTATGCTGGACGTGCTCCAAGCGTTAGGTGGTTTGGGGGGAGCTGTGGGCCTGTCTCGGCCAAGAAGAGAGGAGGGCAGTCAGTGCCTGAGCTCAGCTACTTTCTGGCTGTTGCTGCCGGTGGATCTGCCACTCGACGCCCAGGTTTTTTACACCTCTCACCTTTGCACTAAACTGTAAACTTTTGTGCAAAAAAACCCCAAAATAAAAACCCAATAAAAAATGCAGAACTGTTTCATTTACCTGGGAAACAGGAATAAATGTGGGTTTATAATGCAGAGAGCTGTGTAGCTCTTGTAGGGCTGCGCTTCCCACCACAGGGTACAGGGCCAGCTCCTACAGTCCTTCCAGGCTGTCACATAAAGTGTCATTTCTCAGTTTCACCAGGGGTTTGCATCACCTGCTCCTTCCCCTGTATTTTCAGGCAGACCCTCAGGCAGGCTGGAAACACTGTGACCCTGCTCTTGTCCCCCTCACCCCGGTCCTGCTCCTGCCACCTCCAGGGTTGGTGTGTCCCCACTGAGGATGCCTGGGTCCCAGAAAGGGACCTGTTCTGGCAAAGGGGGAGCAACAGCACGGTGGGGACTCTTGAGCACCCAGTCTGGGAAGGGGACAAGAAGGGGCGGAAGAAAAAGTCCACTGTCCAGTGGTGGGAAGTCTTGTCCGAGACCAGTTCTTGTGGACAACTCACATGGGTTAAAAATGCCAGGGCAGGCTTTACACCATCTGCCTGTTTCTGTCTCTGCCCTGGCCCTTCTGGGAACTGATCTGAGCTCAAGGCTTGGGAGGTGGGGGGTGTCCTTAACCTGGACACATGCCCCAGTCTGGCTCAAAGCAAAAGAGACGTCTGTGCAACCACAGCCTATGAGACATGCTCCTCCCCAGGCTGCTCCTTCCCCAGGGACCCTCATAACTTCTGAGCAATTATTTACATCATCACATCTTGGACTCCCCATTACGGACCAAATTGGAGAAAGTGTTTTAGTCAAGGCTACATTTTATGTACCCTACCCTTCTGTCTTCATTCACTTCAACGAGCTTCCAGTCAGCCCTGACGGTGACTGAGATTGCTGAAGACGTTACTTCCCGCAGCACCCCCCACATGGGGAATGAAGAAGGGTGCTGGACTCTCTGAAACCAGCACCGTGACTCCTGAAAACAGCATTTTTAGATCACAATCTTTTTGATAAGAGTCTATAGCCTGACTCAGGTAGCATTTGCAATAAACATTAATATTTCAGAACATATTTATAAAATGCACTTACTCCTTCCTTTTACAACTGCATTAGGGTAATAGTAAAAACATATTGGGCCAGGCAGCTTGGTATACACCAGCCCATAACAATATTTCCAATGCGACTTCAGTACTTGAGTGCACAAAATTTGCAGGATCAGGCTATGATTTGCTGCCAAGGCAAGGCTTTAGGAAGACAGCACTTCCTAATGGCCATTTTGGACTAAGAACACTCTGAAAAACTACAGTCAAGTTCATGCATCAAATACACATTCTAAACACATTTGCATTTTTAAAATTTATTTATTTATTATAAGAGATACAGTAGACATCTGCTAACATATAATGTACACTATATCTGTACATTTTAGCTATAAAATAGTAATATATATATTTATATATATTACACTGTAATATATCTTCTGCCTTCTGGTTACCCAGAGCTTTATACACCAAGTCTACTGGTAAAGTATGCGTTGCACTCTGATCTTTTAAGAATTTTTTCTACTATCCCTTACCTCAGGATAATTTCTCTTAAACCAACTTTTAGAGTTTTACATGGGTCTTAGAAATTTTATTGTACTTTTCCTCTGACACAGCTTTGTTAAAATGTTACCTGATTTCTTCACCTTCTGACTAAGCAATGTGAAACAGATGAAGAAACAGGAGGGGCTTGCAGATGAGATATAGCAGTGGGAATCAAAACTACTGAATCCCTTTTCCGGTGTGAACCCAGAAGCCTCCACCAATGTTTGAGTTGTGTATGTTCCACTGATAATCATTATCTTGTTTGCTGTAAGAATGTACACAATTAGCTGTATGCATTGCTAAGTGAACAGCATCTTCCGGTAACCCTCATTTACAAGAAAAGGTTGTAGGAGAAGCCAGGTGGTGTTCACTCGGATGTTCAACTTCTGGTCACACCACGCATCCCAGACAGGACGCTATAGGGATATTAGCCCAGACAGGAGAAGGATGTAAGCCCAGAAGTCTGCAACCGCATTTTAGGTGGGCAAATATACAGCTGCTGGAAGACAATAAAATAGATGCTGGTAGGGACCAGGTTCAGCTTTCCATCTCCAAAGATGTCAGCAGCTGGCATGAAGGCAGACCTACCTCTTTAGAGGCATACACTGATAATTAAGGCAATCTTTTAAAACGTCTTTTCTCTTGTAATACTGTGTTTTTATCATTAATATGACCACAGAGAACTTCCTGGTTATGGTACAAAGAGAGAGGAGCTTCTCTGGGAAAGAAAACTTGCAGGTGCTGTGTCCAGCTGGAGGCTGAGCAGTCTCATTTTGTACCCAAAATCTATAGCACCAGGACCTGTATGGAAGACTCTTCCCTCCTAAAGAAATGCAACAAAAGGTCTCTTGCTTGTAGGATTCCTTCAAGGACATTAAAGCAAAGGGTAGCTGGTCTTGAACTAGCTAGTCTTGCTCCACCATTTGACGGGAATCCTTAATAAATAATGGATTCTGTCATTTTTCCTCCAAGTTTTCAATCTGCAGTGGGACTAATAATACTTGCTCCTTGTAGCAAAATACCAGGAGATTCTGAGATTACAAACACTGTGTAAGTTCAAAGTACTTATCGTAATCAATAATTCTACAATATGATAGACTCCTCACTTCAATCAAGTGCATTTAAAAAAAAAAAAAATGTGCTCTAAAGATAATTTCCCAAAGACTGTCCTTGAAATCAGGGGATTCAAATATGGAGTACTTAACTAGATTGCAGGAATGCATGCCATTTCTAGCCCTGTAATTAGGCAACAGAGCAGATCTAATCACTTCATTACTGTAATGACAGCTGCTATATGAAGACCAAAACCAGAAAGAGAAATAGGTTACTGCACAGGTACCTCAGAATGTTTTTTAAGCACAGCTGCTAGTAGACCTGTACACTTTGATATTTTTGTCTACTGTTTGCTTTTTTCCTTATTTGCAGCTTGAGCTCAGTAGCACGTCGGGGAGGTGTGATGGCATTGACCAGCCCTGTGCTGCAAGGGGGGCTCAGGGGAAGATGCCACACCAGCAGTGCTGGAGACTTCCCCGTCTCGAGCAGATCAGGAAGTTTTGCTATATTTATAACACGAAGTTCCAGTTAGCTTAATTTCATCTGTTAAATTTTTTTTTTTCCACAGAACTTGACTCCACCATAAACACTTTATTAAATGCATGCACGTTTAATAATCACTGAACATGCATGCACAGAGCATTGCTTTGGCCTACAGCACGGTCACGGTCGCTGGGGAAGGACTTTCATGGAATACATGATGCCCGAAGCCTTGTAAATTATGGGTTAAATTTTGCTTTCACTGATTTCATTTAGGTTTAATGAAATTGGAATTTGTTTGCATTTTAAAGAATGGCAAAAGCTAATGTCAATAGCAGAGGAACCATGGGATGGGTACCGGACACCACATGAGGCACCTGCCCAGTCTTACAGGTATGGTAACAACCTCAGCTTTTAAATAAGCTTACTATTTCTGCTGTATTTCAGCCATACTTCCCAATATGCCCTTGGGCATGACAGTAGATTTATTTTGGTTTATTCTTTTAAAAAATATTAGCCATCAAGATGTTCTTAAAGGACTGCATTTTAACTTAGACCTCTACTCCTTAAGAATGAATTTCTTGTGTGTAAAGCTAATCTTTATTAGTTGGTTGGTTACTGTGGTGATAAAAGGGTTCATTTTACCACCATCCGGAAAAGCTTAAGTCACCTTATTAAGATGAGAATTGTCAAAAATAAGAATTCACTCCTTTTTTTTCAAATTCACTCATTTCATGATGTTTCATGATCCCATAACTTCTCTAAGATACATTTTTGTTGGATTACAATAAGGTCAGTATGTGCAATCTGGATACTTACGGGTTAACATCTAATTTCATATATAGTCAGGTAAATGAGCACTCTGATTTCTAGAGATACTGAGTTCCCTTAACTCCCATGGATTTAAGCAGCAGTGAAAGACACTCAGCAGTTTTCAATGCATCTAACTAATGATATGGATTTAGATATTTGGCACCCAAAGTCTGAATTAAACTGTCATATTCTTTTCTTTTATATATGTATCTTTTAATCTATCTTTTTTAACAGCAGAGAATTCAATTACTGGGCTATGCGCTAGCAGGCCAGTCCCAGATTAAGTAAATTATCTTCAGTATAATTTAATTCACAGCGGTTATCAACTATTTCATGTTTCTAGACACAACCCATCTTCTATAGCTATGCCTTATGCTGGGACTGGGAGCTGCAAGTTGCCAGGACCATTTCTGGTAACCTGACATAACAGGTGCTACCCCTCAAAACGCTGAGCAAACCTTTAAAGTTACTCTATACAAATGGAATGGCAAAAAAAAAATATTATTTTCTGGGGAAAAGGAGAGAGGATCTCCTCATTTTGTTGTAACACAACTCAGCATCACAGTTATGACAAAGTCTGAATGTTCTCATTTCAGAAAGATCAAAGTTTTATGGTCTACTCAGACCATATAAACTAGTCTGTAGCACTATAAATTGATGGTAAGAGGCAACACCTTAAAAGCAATTAAACAAAACAGCATTTCATTTCTCATACTTTTAAAATGTATTTAAACAAAGCTTTTACTACCACTACAGGCATTTATCCTACTTGCAAATCTCTTTGGTTTAGTCACTGCTATTTCCTTAGCCCCACGCAAGAAGTATGAAACCTTTGTATTCCAATAAAACACTTGGTCTGACCAAAGAAAAGAGTTAGAGCAGATGATCAGAAGGTAAGGAGAAGAAGCACAGGTGCCTGGTTCATTGCATGAACTCCTGAATCTAAAGAGGAAGAGCAGAGGAGAACTCCTCCCATTAAACCCAGATTAGTCATTGTAGTTGTATACCACACTTTGGCCAGGAAACTAACAAATGATCCCGTCTCATGATCACAGAGTCACAGACATACATGCAAGGTTTCACAGCCCTCAGAAACGGATTGTCTCAACATGCAGAGTTGGAGGCGGCTGAACACATGTTTAAACACAGTTGATGCTATCAGTGTTCACGAAATCTGTGACAAGTGTGGGCAGTTCTTTTCAGAGTATCGTGCAAGACCAGTCATGTATGGATCGTACATTATGCATTATAGTCAGTGATGTTTCTCCTCGCTCAGCTGCTAGGCAAAATATCCTTCTCAACTAATGTCACAGAATCAACATCGCAACCCTGCTAGCACCAGCAGGCTTTTAGCATGGCAGTAGATTTCCAAGAAACCTTTATTTTTGTCTGATAGCAAATGCCAGCATCACAGACTAGAGAAACCATAGATATTTGTTGAAAATTTTACTTTATTTCCAAGAAGAAAGTTGCACTGGGCAGCTCAATAGCTCACTGCCCACCCTGGAAGAGTTCATGCACCTCAGTGGGCCCATGGTATGTTTGGGCTTGAACCACCCTCGGCCCAAGTAGGTACAAGCAATTTGTTCCTTCTTGCAACACATCTGTGACACTTTTTGAGCCCACAGTTTCTGTGAAGCCTTTATGGGAAAAAGATCTCACTATCTAAGAGCTTCCTAAAAGAGGACCAGTACTGCCCCCTCCTGTGAGCAGTCCTGTATCCTGGACACTGCCTTATCATGGAATCATAGAATGGAATCATAGAATGGAATCATAGAATAGTTTTGATGGAAGGGACCTTTAAAGGTCATGTAGTTTAACACACACCACACCATCCCCACCCCCTGCAATGAGCAGGGACATCTTCAACTAGATCAGGTTGCCCACAGCCCCGTCCAACCTGAACTTGAATATTTCCAGGGACGGGGCATCCATAATTTCTCTGGGCAACCTATTCCAGTGCCTCACCACCCTCACAGTAAAGAATTTTTTCCTAATCTCTAATCTAAATCTCCCCTCTTCCAGTTTAAAACCGTTACCCTTTGTCCTATCACTACACCCCCGATAAAGTGCCCCTCCCTTTCCTGTAGACTCCCTTTCAGTACTGGAAGACTGCTATAAGGTCTCCCTGGAGCCTTCTCCAGGCTGAACAACCTTCTCAGCCTTTCTTCACAGGAGAGGTGCTCCAGCACTATGATGATTTTTGTGTCCCTCCTCTGGACCCACTCCAACAGGTCCATGTCTTTCCTGTGCTGAGGGCTCCAGACCTAAGCTTGTGGGCTCTCTGCAGCAAATGGACACAAAGTCTTCATTCCAAAAGACCAAACAAACAAACAAAAAAAAAACCCAAAACAAAAAGTCTATACCCTTTTTATTTCAACTAGCACAGGATGTAGATGCAGCACTGAGGTGCAAAAATAGCCATTGCCTACACCCTGAGCTTCTTCATCACTCTTGGCCATTCCTGAAAGCCAGTCAGAGACTTCAAAGATGTTCAAGGTCACTTTCCGGCAGCAAGCAGCTTCTCTCCAAAACACATGGTTTTTCTCCTTCAGGTGGCTTTCTGCTTCTGATCTGTTCTCTTTTATTCTCCTCTCTTTCACACAAGCGCTAACACATAAGTTCAAACATGCCAATGATGGATGTACTAAAATAGAGGTGAAGAGAACTCTGTGAGCACCTCCAGCTCCTCCTGTCAGGCTCGTCACGTCAGCCATGAATCCCCTCGCCCCAGGCACAACTACCTCCGACTCCAGCAACTGCTTTCCCCTGGCCCATAGCCATATATTTGCCCAGGGGTAAAATATTTGAACGGGTAATCATCCAAATTTAATGACCCTCTGTCATCAGCCTTGTGCCAGGTGCAAGAATTGTGCTTGGAGTCTCTTCTAGGCTTCACTGCAATTTGGAAGCACAAGACAACAAAGAAGCCAACCAAGACCCACTTTCAATAAAATGCACCCCAAATCAAACGGCATTCATAAACTGCGGATGGAGAAGCTTGCCAAATGTCACACGTGATAATTCAGTCAAATGGATAAATACTTGGTGTCTTTTGATTTAAGTTCACTTTTATTATATATATTTTTCTGTTTGTACCTGCAGTTTCCATTAGACAGTTTAAGCTAGTCAATAAACATAATTTTTTGAAGAACAGTTCAGAAGGGAATTTTCCAGACTCTGGAAGAACATTGTACTTTGGAGTGTAGTTCTGAAAATGAATTCTGAAATGCATTTTAGGCAGCCAAAATAAAATCTGAAGATCATTTGGAAGTTGCAGGTCTGAACAAAAGCAGGATGGGAACGGTGTTATCACAGACAGAGAAAGGCTCAGGGCTATTTCAGAGGAAAGAGAAGAGGATCCATTTTGACTACATAAAAGTGCACTGAAAGGCATCCAAGAAGAGAACTGCCAGTTCTAGTCGGACAAGAGCAAGAAAAATGATGGATTTGAAATGTAAAAGCAAATTCCTGAATCTTCAGTATTTCTGAAGCCAGATATAGGAACGAGATTATAAGTGAAAAGAATAAAGAGAAAGACCCAGGAGGAGTGAATAAGGTCACTAAGGAGTGAATGGCATGGAAACCTATTGAAAAAAGCTTACAAGAAATCATAAAAGCTAGAACTGGAAGACACTGGGCACAAGAGTAAAGGTTTCGCAGAATATCAAGGCAAACAGAAAAGTCAGAAAGATATTGAGAGGAAGAGTGAAGAGACTTGAAATACTAAAAGTACAAAGTAAAATAGTTTTCATTTCTGAGAAGTGTTATGATTTTTGTGGAGCTGTGTTAAGATATGCTAAAAAGATTTTTTCCAAATTCCATGAAAAATAATTGCCTTGGTTCTAAGAACATGCATGACAAGGTAAGAATGAAATTATCTGTCAGGTAGAAAAGGCCTGCCTTTACAGGTATAAAATGAACGGTGGTAACAGAATGCATCCTATTTGCCTGATAGTCAGCCTGATAACATTTTGTTTTAAAGAAACAGAGCACAATTTCTTCTTATTCCCTACAACAATACCATCTGAGCACATCCACTACACAATAACATTTTTATTTAGCAATTTTGTGGGGAGGTTGAATGTCAGTGTAAGAGAAGTCTAGTTGAGTAAGAGTGAATTGCAAATACTTTCTTCTCTGCTTTTGGGGGTCGTGCCTTCCACATCGGGCTGGATGGGGAGTCAAGCCCCGGACTTGGAATCTGACCCCACATCCTTTGTCTATCTGAAATTTCTATGGGGTGCTGGTGTGAGCCCCAGAGAGGTTTATTCACATGAGGAAGCATTGAAAGAGCAGCCCTTGGCTTAACAGCGTTGGGCAGCTTCCTCTGCTTTCACTCTCATTACCAGGAGGATACAGCTCTCATCCTAGTGGGGTGCAATGAGTGTTAATTAAATTACTGTTTGCACAGAGCTTCACATTCATAGAACTACTCCAGTGAAAAAAAATGCAGTACAAGCACGAAAAAGGGAAACCAACGTGTACATGCAAAGATGGTGATTTGAAAGCCACAGCTCTTCATGTGTGTCGTCTGCCTTTTTGGCTTGACATTTAGGACACCCAGTTGGGGAACTTCCAGAGCAAACACCTCAAGAAGCTGCTGGCAGAGCTGCTGTGAGAGCTTCCCAGCAGCCACCCCCCTTCCACTGATGGCCAGGCAAATTGCCCCCAAACTCACACGCTCCAGCATCCTTTTACTCTTTGCCTTGTGACACCCCGTGCAAGTCACACCTCGTGTGGGGTGAAACCAAGGACTGCGGTCTCAAATTTGACTGCTGCAATGCCATCTTGCTTCAGGTTTGTTCTTAAAAAGTTTTTTTCCAAGCCAAAAAAGCTCATACAGTGCTTTCGAGAGATTAGGACGGAAATAACAAGCTACAGCAAATCACCTTGTACATCAAATCCCCCTTTGTATCTGAAAAGCGTGTCTTTGCCCCAGTTGGAAATGCTCTGACCTCTCACACAAATGGCAGCATTTTCAGCTTATATATTTTGCATGACGAAACAGGAAATTGGGTAACATGATGATGCCAGATCTCCGTGGCCATTTCAGGAAAAACGCCACAAAAACCCGGCCTGCCTGGAGGAGGGATTCTCCCGTGGGCAAATGGTGGCCTAAAAAAGAGAGAGGGAAAATTTATAATTTTTGTTGTGCTACAAAAAAGAGTTTAAAAAAAAATAATGTTTTTTGAAAAAAAGAAAGGTGCTGAACGTATATGCGGCCGGGGATCGGGGGGTGCCGGGAGCCCCGCAGGTCTCCTGTCCGGAGCCACGTGTGACCGGGCGGCCGCGGGGAGGCGGTGCCGCGGGGGTTGCGCGGGGCATCGCGTCCCGCAGCACCTGGCGGCGCGGCCCCGGCCCCGACGCGGTGGCGCGCCCGGCGCGCTCCCGCCTGCCCGCCCGCCCGCCCACCTCCACATGCACACACCCGCGGCGGGAGGAGGAGCGGCATCTTCCTCGCCGTCTTCGTTTCGGCAATTTAATTTCCCCCCGTCCTCGCCCCTTTTTCTTAATTATTTTTTTTTTTATTTTATTATATTATTATCACTGTAATTATTCGTCGGGGTGCTCCGGCCGGCTCTCGCCCGAGAGGGTGGATTATTCCTCGGGGGATCCCCGCGGCTCCTGGGGAAGGTAGGCAGCAGCTGATGCAATCGCGGGGGGGACGGGGACGCGGCTCCCCGCGCAGCCTTTGTCTCCGCGCCGCGGCCGCGCAGCGCGGGCCGGAGCCCGCCGCTTTGTCTCCGCCGTCTGCGCAGCTCCATCCGCCCCCCACTCCCCCCTCTCCTCCGCCAAACCTGCCTCCTCGCCCCGGGGCCTGCCGAATTCAAACCCTGAAAATGCGCGGAGCGAGTCGGGGAGGGGATGGGGGAGCCCGGCGGCATGGTTGCGGGGGGGACGGGGCCCGGCGGAACCGGCCATGCGGCATCTCCCCGCGGCCGGTGGGGCGGCGAGGGGCGGGGGGGGCTGGCTCGCCGGGATGCTGCCGTGGCCAGCCGCTGCGGCGTGCCTTTAAAAATAATTTATTTTTTTTTTAAAAAAAAAAAGGAAACAACGGCAGTCGGCAGCCTAAGAGCTTTCGCTGGCAGCGCAAAAAAAAAAAAAAATTAAAAAAATAATAAAAAAAATAGTTTCAGCCTGGCAAATGTGATGGCTGGAACTGCGCGGCTTGGGCCGCCTGTGCCGCAGCCCCCGCAAGATGCGCGGCCGCGGGTTCAGCCCTGCCTCGCTGGGGAACGCTCCTGCCTTTCGCTTGAAGCCGGCGCTGCCACAGGGGCAGGGGAAGTTTTAGGGCATTCCGAAAATGCAGGCTGGACCCACGGCGCGCACGCGTGTGTGTGTGTATTTGCCCGTAAATACATAGTAACAGCTAAGCTGCTCGCGGTTAATGAGCCCGAGGCGAGAACAAAAAGGGGCCGGTTGGAATGCCTGGGTATGCCTTTGCTCACGTGCATATAGGTCCAGCTTGCTCTTATGGCAGAGGTTTTGTTCCATTGTTGTGCAGAGTGTGCACGGCAACCTGTAGGTAGGACGGATCTCCTTGTGAAAGAGGAGACGAGGAGGTGTGTAAAGCCGTGCTTTGTGTACGTGACACTAGAAGGACTGAAATCACCACCACCACCCCGTTTGGCAGCTGGTTTTATGGAAGGCAAAGCTATACAGTCTGCTTGTGCCACCAGCTGAACCCGCCACATGTCCTTAGGCTGTTCCGGTGTCCCACGGACTGCTTTGGGGCATTCCTAGCAACCTCTATTCCAAATGGCGGTAACCTGTGCTTTGTGGTGCTTCATTCACCTTCAGGTTTGTTTGGGTTTTGCACGTGCTTGAAAGGCAAAATAACATGGACCGGCCTTTGTTCTAAAAGTCAAGTATTAGAAACAGACCCTCGTTAATTGATAAAATACATTCCGGAAGAAAAGAGGGAAAAAAAAAAGACATTCTTAGTCTAACCGTCTTAGATTAGAAGCAAAAACAGCTACAGTGGGAGGAAGAAAGAGCATCCTTCCATCTAACTTTTACTTCATTTGCCACCAAAATACCAACTTTGTTTAAAAAGCCTCTAAAAGGAAATTCCATCTGTTGCTGAAGGATACAGAGTATCAATAACTGCCCTTTTCAGGGTAGGAGCCCATGCTGAAATTGCCCTGAAAGCGACTGGCAAAACCTCTCTGAAATCTAGGAACTGCCATATTGCTGGTGAGCAGAGGCCTTCTGCTGTGGCTCGGTGGAAAATCACTGACTAAAATGGGATCTGCTTCACCGTCGTACTGAATGACTCCTATTTGACTTTGCCTTTTTGGAAGGGTTTTTTATCTTTTTAAGAGGCACCATAGAGAGAGCACTTCACTGAAGCACACTGCAGCATCCTCTGCCTTGTCACTCGAGACTATTCGTGCTGTAGTTGGACCAACTGGGCTCTCCAGCCTGGGTGAGGACAGGAAATGTGTTGGCAGCGAGCGCCACGTTCCACACACCCCTGTGCAGAGGGTTATCCCCTGAGTTGTTCCAGGCTTTCTGCAGACTGGTGTAGAACATGGTGGAGCAATTGTCCTTGGTGTCCAAATCCTGTTTTTTGTAAGGGTTTTAAAGGATAGAAAGGGAGGCAGGGCTCTCTTGGTCAGTCTGCTTGTGGGCTGCTCATACTGGGTCTCTGTCCTGCATTTCATTGAGGTTTTCTGGTTTTGGGGTTTGTTCTTTACCAGGGGAAGAGTAGTGACTGAGCCTTCCTCCCGTGCTCTCCCCTGTCTTTTTCTCAGCTTGCTCAATTCTGTAGAAACACGCTTAGCACATAGCGAGACAATAACCACCATTTTAAAAGTTTGTATTGTAAAGGCAAATGAGATGTTGTGGGAATATTTAAATATCCTAAGCCTGAATTCAGTTTCCTTTCTGGTAGATATTTATTGCTGTGACCTTGATCCAATCCAAGAAGTTTGAGCAGCCACTCTTGGGAAAAATGGCAGCTTTTTCATGTTGAAAGTGTTTCATGGCCCTTTTGCAGTTAACTCTCATAATATTTGTATAAGCTTATCGGGTAAATATCATTTTGAGTCTCTTACAGTCAAGAAAACAGAAGCGAAGAAATTATTTGTAAACTGGGGCAGGAGGCAACGTAAGTTACATATAAACTTATGCAAAGGGTTCTTTTGTAGTACAAAATTTATTTTAAATAAGAATTTCAGAGATGCTATTTAGCCCTTACAAACACATCTGGATAGTCTGTTTCATTGCTGTAACCCGTAAAGCCCCACTCGTACAGCACTACCCCTTTCTGTGGAAGACAAGAGTTCGTTTATTTGTGGCGGTGCGTTCTGGGATCCCTTCAGCAAAACCGAGACTGTTGAGAG
The DNA here is from genome assembly GCF_964106895.1 of Numenius arquata. Classification (NCBI taxonomy): domain Eukaryota; kingdom Metazoa; phylum Chordata; class Aves; order Charadriiformes; family Scolopacidae; genus Numenius; species Numenius arquata. The sequence goes on from NC_133577.1 coordinate 98,659,491, forward strand.
GATTTCACAGAGAAATATAATTAGGAAAAAATGTGACTATATTCCTCTGCCAAGTGCCTTCCCTAAATTGACTGGGAAGGGCTCAAAACAAAAATGTACTTAAAACCATTTTCCTTTATGGCTCATCTTTAAGTGTTTTGCCTAAAGTAATGAATCACTGGGTGAATCAGACTGGGATTTTATGATTTCTTATTTGCCTGCCTTTGATCAGCTGAGTAGCCTGTCGAGACTTAATTTGGGACTGTCTTCCCTTTCTTTCTGGCAGCATGGAAGGGCAGTGTGGAGAGCGATGGGGCAGAGCAGAAACATTTTCCTGTTGCAGCGCAAGGTCACGCAGTACAGAGAAAGGCTGAGAATCCACATTTGTGCTCTTCACTTCTTTTTTATAGCATCCTTCTCCGAGCTTCCTTCTCGAGTCTTCTGTCACTTGTTTGTTTCCTCACCACCACCACCACCTTATCTTTTAACTGTTTCTCACGCCGTGGGGGCTGTGTGAGAGAGGAGTCTGGAAATGAGAGGTGATGGCTTGCAGCCACCAAGCAAACAGCTGCAGCAGCTGGAAGGCCTTCCAGCCGCCGCATTGCCCACGGCCTGGCAGCCTTGCCAGTGGGCAGGACGGGCATGTGCTGGCACCTCGGTGGTTCTCTGTGGCATCTTCGAGCCCACCAGGGCTGGGCCACCAGTGGGGCTGGCGTGAAGCCGCTTTCTTCCACCAGTCCCACGGCTGCAGCCGGCTGCAGAGGGACAGTACCAAGGAGCTGGAGGCAATGACATTTCAAGCACAGCAGATGTTTGCTCAGTGGATGTGAGTCAGTCTTTAATTTCCAAGCTCTTTGTTATCTCGGTGGCTCTTCTCTAATCTCTCTGCTTTGTCCTTCCTGTAGATGACGAGTAAATCGGGAGCTTTATGTTCTGCATGTCAGGTGTCACTAATGTTCAACGAAAAGGGGATAGTTGCTTCTCTGCTAACTAATTTTGTTCACTAACGCTGAACAAAAAGCAGACAGTTGCTTCCCCGCCTCCCAACAAGATACTGTTACATCTAAAGCCTATTCTTGCTTTTTGTCATTTAAGTGAATAGTCCGTACACAGAGTTTCAGACTCAGTGTTTCATTATTTATATCCGTGGTGTCTTACTGGTCACATTGCTCTTCTTTGAGACAACTTTCAAAAGTATGAGCAAAGAAAGACGTATCACATCTCAGGCTTTGCAGGAATATAAACAGCTCGTGTGAAACTCAAGCGCTGGATTCTGATGACTCGTAACCGACCAAGAGGAGTTCTTGGCAAAACTCCCTTTGAGAGGAAAGTTGAGTCATATTTCAGCTTTTAAGCAAATTATCTTGAATTTCATAGTTAAAATTGCTTAGTATGTCTTGGATATTTGCCATTCCCAAGACCATTTGACTGTGGGTAGCTCTTGGTGAATGAAGTGCCCAGTGAAGTACCCTGTGAATGTGTGAGGGCATGTGACAGAAACCATACCAGAGACAGGGGAGATGGTGTCCAGCCCGACCACTCACCCAAACACCTCTTGCATACTGGGTCAGCTTTTGGGTGTCCATGTGACTTAGGATGGCACTTTTTAATGATGTCACTCACAGGATATGAAAAAAATGGCCTGTGAATTAAACCATTACCACCAGCAGTGATGTTACTGTTAAAAACACAACTTCCAGCAAACAAACAAAAAAAACCAAACAAACCAACAAAAAAAACCCATCGCAACTTCTGAGATTACACCTCTTCCAGGTACTGCCCAGAAAGGATTCATGCTTGAGCTAGTAAAAGAAATAAAGCTTGATTGTCTGTAGTACCATATTTTTTCAAACGCAAACTTTTTGAGCCCATTACTCCTGTTGTGGGATTTTAACACTCCAGAAAAGTGGAGTTACAGGGAGTTTTTAAAATTTTTTTTTTGATGTTTCAGAAGGCAACAGAGAAAATGACCCCGGTTCTTGGAATGTGTTTTAATGGCTTGTGAAGGTCTCAGTGTCCTTGAGAAAATAAACTTATTTTATCTTCTTGTGTCATCTCACAGTCCTCCTTCTGAAGTCTGTGACCAGTTGTAATCTTTCCCATGTTTTGCAAGGAGCACACGATGAATAAATTATCCATGATGGGTTTTACAAGGCATGCCATGGGATGTTTAAAGAGAAAGCCAAGTTCCTCGGCCAGAACAGTGCTTTTTCTACTAAACAGAGGGGCTGGATCAGCTACCACAGACCTCTGAGGTTCCTTTAGAAGGGTCATTAGCTCTTTCCTCGTTTTCTCTCGGGGTGATTCCTCTTTCAAGGAGGACTATTTGCCCATCTGAGTGGAAAAGTTTGCAGTAAGAGCAAAATTCTTATTTCTTCTTTTTGAGTTACTACTTGTGTGTCTGAAGAGAGAGGTTTGATGGCAGGTATCTGGAAGTTTTCTTTTTGGGAGGTTTAAGATTGGGCAGAATCGTAGGCACAGTGACTGGAACTGATTGGCATTGCTGCAGTCACTCTCCACATGGTTATGTACTGCCTTTCAATGTGAATTAGGAATAAAGCTCAGTCTAGGAACTCTTGCCAACATAGTTTATTTTATTTGCATTTATTTCATGATGTTTCTTGAATGAAAAGGCCTTAAAAGTGAAAATATTACCATGCCACTTCCAGTATAGCTCAGCATCAACATACAGTGAATTTTTATTAGTTGAAGCATATTTGTTGTTTTTTCTTCCCACAGCATTCGTGGCATCTCCCCCTGAGGTGGTGACTTGCTTAGCCCAGCTACCCCAGTGTGGGAGCTCCCTTTGGGACCAAAGCCATTGCATTTGCTGAGAGCAGCTCATCATGGCTGCAAACCCCTCCTGGGAGCTGGGGTGGATTGTCCTCTGGCAACACCAGGCTTCACTGTAGAGGCCAAGTGATGAGCCTGGAACGGACACTCGGCTTGTAGGGAACAAAGCTAGTTGACATGAACCCTACCCTTTGGGACTGTAGATTTTATTTAGACTCCACGATCTGTTGTATCTGTGAACTTGAAATTTAAAAGAGGTGATTTGGGGATGGAATTGACGTGACCACCTGTACTCCACTGACTGTGGAGGGTGCCTAGAGTGATTAGCAATGACAAAGGGCTTGCTTTGTATATGTGTAAGGTAAAGTTAACTTCACAAAAAATCTGCAGTTTACATAGTGTTTTTTTCCAGGTACCACACTTCTGTCACCCTTTCCCTCTGAATCTGCAAGCGCTTCACACACTGAGTGCTATTGTCGCTATTATCATCTTCATTTTACAGATGGAGGTGCTAAGGATGAGGTGGTTATCCTTTGCCAAAGATTTGCGATGAGTTCATGCTGTGGCAGTGAAAGTTTCAGTCCCCAGCCCCACCACCCTCTCTTCACCCTCCTTGCATTTTGGCGCTGAGATCAGGTTTTCTCATACTTGGAAGCAGAATGCATTATTTCACTCAACAATTTTTTTGGTTTCAGGGATTTGTTCAGTGGCATTGTTGGGTTTTGTTTTTTTTTTTTAATCAATCACTTAACCTAGCAAGAACTCGAGCCAGGTTCAAAGCTGTGGCTTCAGCTGCTGCTTCAGGAGCAACTCATCTGCCTGAAACCTTGGGATCTGCCGGAATGATGGCTGGTGCTTCAGCTGGCATTAAGGTTTTGCTGCACCTTCATTCAATTAGTTTTATGTAGAGTCAGAGTTTTGATTAAAACAAAACAAAAAAGCTTGTCATTTATTCATTGCAAAGGTTCCTTGCAAATAAAGCAGCGAGATGTTTTCCTGCCGGTCCGACCTTGCAGCATTTCAGCTCCAGAGGGGCAGAAGGACATGAAGCAGGAGCTGCACGTCAGTGAGCTGAGAAGTTTGCTCTCCGGCACGCTGCTTACCTCACAGGAGTGCTAATTTCAGCATCTGCTTTTGCAACACTTAATGGGAAATTTATTAAGCACAGGCAATGTCAAGGCAGTTCTGAAAATCCTCCTCGGGGACCGTGATGCAAAACGGTGCCCAAAGGGAAAGCTGCGCTGCTTGAATCTTACAGGAAGCTTTACACGGGTTTTTAAATGCCAGGGGATACAGATCTCGGTACAGAGGTTGTCACGTCTATTAAGGAATTGTTTATTTTAGGAACTCATGGTCACAAGAAGCTTCAGGATTCAGCGGGCTCGGTCCTTGCCACCTCAGCAGTCACTGTCTCCTGTGGCTTTATCCTTTTATAAAAAGATCGTGCTTCTCTTCCAAAATAGGTAGACTATTTTATCCCCACAGCCTCTGGGAAGACTGTTCCAGAATGTCACTGCCAAAAGCACCCTGTGCTTGCCAGTCTGCATTTATTTATCAGCAGCCTAAATCCTTTTTTTTTTCTTTTTTTTTTTTTTTTTTCTCCATTGGGCCAACATTTCAGTACCCGAGCAGTCACTCCCCTGGTATCTCTAGCGGAAATCTTTTCTGTAGAGGAGTTGAAAAGGATTCAGTTCACATTCCCCCCCTCCCCATCTTTGCACCAGGCTGTACCAGGCCCTGTCTGCCACCATGAACACCTACTTAGTTGCTCCTTCAGGAGAAAAGAGCTGATCCTGCCCACTGTAAGCCTCAAGACTTACTGAAATTTGGACAGTTTGGGCTCTTGAGCAAATCTCAGGAGCACATGTAAACTTCAAGATAAAATTACACTTCTGAGAAAGTATTTACAGGGTGGGAAAAAAGGCTCATTTGCAAAGGCCTTTTCTGCATGGTGGGGATGTGGTATAAACCAGAAGTATTGGGTCTTGTAAACTTAATTTGAAACAGGCAGATGTCATAACTGAACAAGTGAACTACATCCTCCTGCCTCGACATAGTACCCTGCAAGAGCCAGGGATGCTCCTGCTTCTTTGGTTGCATGCAAGCAGTTCAATGGTTTTGAGGTAGCCCTGAGAATTTGAAAATATCCCCAAATTAATCTGGCATCTGGGCATTCACCACGTACCCCAGGGTGAACTGTTGTTTGGCAATGCTGCAGAAAATTCATTCACAAAATGGGAATTGAAAGAGGTTGTGGTGCAGGAGCTTGTTTGTGAATAACATCCTGTTGCATCAGCACCACGCTGGAGTTGTAGCTCAGCCGAGAGTGGTTGGACTCCGGAAAATATTGGTCTTTCAGTTGATTTGCATTGCTGATGAGGAAATATGTCACCGTAGCAGACTTGTCTGATCTGCCTTTGGTGTTATTCTTGGTGCTTTTAAGCAACACATCTATCAGATGGGAGATCATCTGATCTCTATATAATAACTGCTTGACACAAGATACACATTACTCTTTCTTCCTATGATACATGAGCTTAGGGATTTGTTTTTGTCTGTCTCTGTCCTTGTTCAGAGTAAGTTTAACCATACACAAAGCATCCTCTTTACCAAAAAACCGTAACCCATTCAAATAGTTAGAATACAGATATTAGTAGAACAGAGTACTAGGGTAACTCTATCCCTCTGTTTCATCCACTTAGCAACAGCACAGACACAAGCTATTTTATATTTTTAAGTAAGAGGCAACATGGAGAACATACAGAAGATGAACATTGAAATGGGACTTGGACAAGCAAATCATTTTTGTTTCTTGATTTGTAGGTGTGAAGTTTTTTTCCTGAAATAAATAGGATTGGTTTGCTCAGTAGTTTGTAAATATAAGTACTGTCTTAGCAGTTGGTTGTGGGACCACGTAAATTTGCAAGGTTAGTGCAGTTGATCTCATTAAGGCATATAAGGTTACTACTGTTCTGCAATGCATTTAGGTTGTAATCAGAGGTCCTTCTAACAGTACAAATTTGATTGGTAAAAACAGTCCCCCTTGTCCAGGTTTCACTGGTTTCTTCTGGTGATATTGTCTGCTGTTGATGGTATAGACCTTTGGGTTTTTTCTTGTGCTTTATTTAGGTTGCTGACACTGTGGCTGCAGTTTACTCACGAGATACCAAGCGAACACTAATATTTGGAGAAACACTTGGATACGTACAGTTCCTCACCCAGGATGCCTTTCAAAGCTGGATTAGAGCTGACTGAATTGCAGAATATGACTGTCCCTGAAGATGATAACATCAGCAATGATTCAAATGATTTCACAGAGGTGGAAAATGGCCAGATAAATAGGTGAGTATTTTTCCACTGACGCTGCCTGTGCTAAGAAACACACTGTTTAAAAACAGCATTCTAATTTTCAGTAAATGTCTTGAATTATTCATTACCAAGTCATGCTCCATTTGAAGATGTAATTTGAATTTCATATGTGACATCTGTTGGGCATAGGCTGCAACAGCAGATAAAGCAAACAGAGTGGCAATTTATTCATCGTTTTGAATCTTTCAAATTAGTCTAATAAAATGCACAAACATATAATGTAGCAAAAAGCCAACATTTTGAAATGTCTGCTTGCACACAGCGAAGAAGTAATGTTAATTAATACAATGAGACCATCGGCATCATTTGAGGCAAATCTCTTTGTTGACCTTTGATCTCTGATATGACAATTTTAACCTGCCTGGCCAGCTCCTTGCACCCAAGCCCTTGGGGATTTACAGCTAGCGGTGTTGGCAGCAAATGTAGCCTTGGTCCATGTTCCCAACTGGGCCAGTTAAACTGGGCAGTGGCTGTCACTCCCTGAAGCAAGGATGGTGAGGAGCCACGTATACCCAACCCATGTCAAGTTTAAAAAACATTGATGAAAATCATTACTTTTGCTTAAATTGGGTGGTAGACTCTTCCTGTAAGCCGTCCAGTCATTTCAAAGAGCAGCCTGTTCCACCTGAGAGGGGTTCTTCAGGCCTTCCTCCCAGCCTCCAACAGGTGCTGAGCCGCCGTGTTTACAGCAAAGACCTGCTGAAGGACCCTGTTTGGGTTCTGTGAGCTGTAAAACAAGAAGCTGTTTTGTGATCAAACTTCCTGTTCAAACATTGCAAAGGGAGGTGGAGCGCACCGGCCAGCCAGTGCCTGTGCAGGGATCCAGCCCTGCCCAGCACTGGTGCTGCTGGGAAGCCTCTGCTGGCACATCATCCTGCTGGGTTATGGCTGGGCTGCTGCTGCCTGTGTTTATGGTCTTTAAAAACCTCTTCTCTTGCCCTTTCTTCCTTTTGGCAGCAACTTCCCTGGCTCCCCGGAGAAACCCACTTTCTAGTGTAAAAACAAAATTAAAAGCTGTTTTTTCCCAAGTGAGGGTAGGGCCCTGTGGCTCTCGTGGCCCTGTGGGTGGACAGGGAGCTTGGTGGGAATGAGCACCCAACATTGGCCATACCATGCACGCAGGAAAACCAGCCGGCCATACCCCAGGACGGAACAGGGGACCTGGCTGGTGGCGTGGATGATGGCCCCCCAGCAGGAGGTGGCCAGCCTGGCCCCCCGCCACCCGCCCGGGGAAGTCCTGGGGCGGTCACCAGCTGTGCTGTGTAGCCCTGCAACCGCAGCGCAGCTGCACCGATGAAGATTAGAGCTGGTCAGGAATTTTCTGATGCAACTGCTTTGATGGAAAGTGCCAAAACGAAACGCAAACCACTTCTGTAAAAAAAAAAAAAAAAAAAAAAGGCAAAAACAAGAAAAAAACCACCTCCAACTTTGCCAAAACAAAACAGTTCCAGTATGAACCTGCTTGCTTTCCCGCTGGCTCACTTCATAAGGCAAGGAGCTCAGGGGCTGACAGTGGTAAATTCGCTCCCTGGAGCCTGCTGAGGATTTATATCCTTGAGAGGAGAAGGAGTGGCTGTACCAGGCGGGCTGCGCCTCCCCAGCGCTTTGGCTGGTGCCACCAGTAACCGTTACAGGGAAAAACCCTGTTAACGCTTCATCTTTCAGTGAATGTTTATGGAGGGGGGGGAAGGAGTTTGCCGTATGTGCCTGATCCTCGGCGGTCACAATGTGCTTTGTGGAGTTAGGGCGTAGTAAGCATGGCAAGGTCTGGGTCAGATCCAGACTGCCTGCGAAGGGAAGAAAAGTGAAGTGAGGAAAGAGCGTCAGAAACTCAGGGAGACAATTCCTGATTACTGTTCTGGCTCTCGGAGCAGATGAACGTATTCCACAATTTTTCATTCCCTTTTGAATAACATTTTTCATCGTTTGCTTGTAGGATGTAGTCCGTTATCCTTCTGCTGGGGTGCTTGCGGGATAGCTACTCACTCATGCATGCATCCCATGCATGAATATTTTGCCCTGTATATCGCGGTGTGTTCATGTTCCCCTCCCTCTCTAAACCAAGAATTTCAAGACAGCTTGCACTGACCATAGCTTCCAGTGCAGCAGCATATTGGCACTGGTGCAGCTCCATCAATGTCCCCTGGGGCTGGGCCTGGGCCTGGGCCAGTCATGGCCACTGCCCCGTCCAAGCGCCAATATGTGTGATGAGCGCACAGGCAGATCCTGTTCCCTACACCCCACCAAACGCATCCTGGAAGGATGTGGTTATTCCCTTTCTATGACTATTTTGGCAAATGCCCTGTCTCCATGGAATAAGAGGTTAACGGGAGAAATCCTGTTGCGCTGCCTGGCACATGGTGCGAGGCCTTGTGAAACTCCAAAGGCCATCAAAAATCAGTGGGACTTTTTCTGTTGATTTCACTTGAGCTTTAGATTAGATCTGTAATTTTCAACTAGCTTTTGTTGTTGTTGTCGTTTCAACCTGCTTGATTTTGCACTCTGTATTTAATTTTGAACATTTTTTTTCTCTCAGTGCAGAATTTTTCAAGCTCAGCATGGACCAAAATTTGTAAGGGTTTTTTGGGGAAGGTAGACCAGTGAGGAGCTGATTCCAGGTCTGGTTTTAAATCCTAAATATTTCTTGATCTTGGAAAAGAATTCTCTAGCTTTCTTTGGATTTCCAGCCTGTTCTTGGCCTAAATATTCATTTATATATGCAGTTGTATGTAGGGAGGACATGTTATTTGGAAGGGGCTGTATTTGGAGGGTTTTTTCTTTGTTGGCAGATATTGAATTTCTTCTGGGAATGTCAATTAAGAGACTTGCATCAAATCCAGACGTGGCTTTGGTGTCTTTTAACTATGTATCCTGGCTATAAAACTTTTTCATTTCTGCACGTAGTTGTAAAACAGTATTTTGATGCCACGTTCCTTATCTGTAACTACGATGATGCTCTCAGGAAACTGCTGGCTGAATGTCTGTCTTGTTTTACGGCTACTAGTGAGTTATCAGCACTGCTTGTTCAGTTAACAAGGTTGTTAGTAGGTATACCCAGATCTGGTCCAAGTTTCATAGTATAAGCCAGACCAAGGTTTTTTCTGCATTTCTTGTTCCTGCCTGCCCTGGAAATCTTTGCTGTTGCTCAAGCTAGAGCTCAGTTTAAGAAGCTGCCTAAGGACAAAGTTCTGACATCTTGGCAAAACTTGCTTTCCCTAACCAAAGTTTAAGGCATTGTCAAATACCACTTTAATTTAATTACATTTAAACGTATCTGAGATGGCTAAATGGTTTTTTTTGCTAACTCTGCTTAGCCAAAATGGTTAGCTCGGGGATACCACCTTAATCAAACATTTCTCCTTTAAGTCCTCTAATAAATTAAATTTGGAAACCATAGTTAAACATGGTCCCTTTAAAACCACTTTATCAATAAGACTGAGTTTCTACTTTGCACTAAATCAAACCAGGATAAGAATTAAATGCAGAAGTTCTTTCCAAGCCACCCATAAGGCTTCATGCATTGCAAGGATGAGCTGATTATTTTTTGGCAAGGATATTCTATTAACGTATCTGAAAAGTTTTGTATAAGCTGCTCATAGTCAGCTGTGATGTAGGAAGCACAACAGGAAGCAGAAACATAGAAGAGCAGGTTATGTCTTTTAATGATGAGTAAAGTGTTTGAAATTAAGACAGCAAACAGCGTAAATGGATTTCATGCTTGTCAGGGAGTCACAAGGCTTTGGTGGCACAGACGGTCTTACTGCGCGTCTCCACAGCACCTGCCACAGTGGCCTCTAGTCCTTGGGAGGGCTGGGAGAGGCTGGAGTAAACAGTCGTTTCACTTCATTCGTGTCATATTTATAAAGGTCAAATATACAACATTCTGTGACAATGAATAGCTCATTTTCTAAGCGAATCTATTAAGGAGAGCAGATGCATTTCACGGTTTAACTAGAAATTCCAGTATTCCAACATATGTTCCCTTTCATATGCTGTAGGGGGAAAAAACACTCTGAAATGAAAAAAATATTATAAAAAGCAAAATCTTGGGAAAACTTCTTTCTCTTGAATCCACTGGATTACCCTCCCTCTATGGTGGTTTTTTTTATTATCATTATTTTATTTTTAAATTTAATTTCAGTAATACATTCCATTTATAGAAAACTTGGTCTGTCATATGGTACATTTGTACCACCTACTGAGCGCGGTCCTGAGGCAACCTTCTCGTCTGGACTTGCAGGTTAAGTTGCCTGCAAGAGCAAATGCAGCGCAGCCTCCGGATGAGGGGGACCCCAGATTCCCCACCACTGCATCGCTGCTGAGCTTCCTGGGCAAGCCGTCCTGGGGCTGGCAGGCAGGTGCTGGGATGCACCCCAGAAAAAAGCTGGGCACAATGCTATATACCTTGTAGAAGGTGTGATTTGGGAGCCCAGTGGCCACATTCTCATATCTGACTTTGCCCTCCTGTACACATCACACAGTATAATTGTAGAAAAATGTGCGGTGTGATATGGTAAACATGGGGTGGATGAGGAGCCCAGCTTATAATAGGAGGGGAGGCTGCACAATAAGCCCAGTTCATTTTAATATAGGACTAACTCAAAAGAAAGCACTTTGGATCAATATATCAAATCAGACCAGTTTTCTTCAAGTCCCATCCAGAAGGAAATAATTTGTTTGTTGGCCACAGAAGATACCAGTTCTGCAGAAACTGTTTACTCTGTGAAAAGTATTCTAACGGAAAGTCCCACGGTTGCTTTATATTCAAGTAATATTACTCAAGTGTTGTCTCTGTCGTGTTTGTTCTTTAACAGTAATTTTCATTGAACTTTAATACCAGATGGTAATAATAATAGCATCTAGATATTTGTTATTTTTGTAATTATTAAGGGGGGACTGGCTGCAGAGGGATGAGGGGAAGTGGGCGAGCAGACTAGTTACTTCTATCATAACTCTGACAAAATCTAAAATGACACATGATCTCCATAAATGACAGAAGAAGGCAAAGTCCACAGATGTTCCCAGCAGCACTTACAAATCCAAAAGAGACAAAACTCTTCTCTGTGCTCCTGCCTGTACAAATTGCCTGCGGGGTGTTTTGAGAGAGAGCTGGAATGTCTTTTTCAAACCGTTCACACTCTGCTGCCTGCGTTCAAGAGATGGGCTTTAAACAGACATGAAAAAAAAAAAAAGCACATGCTCTGAATCAGGTTGAGATTTTATTCCATGAGGATGAAATACCTTCACGGTGAGCTTTGGAAAGTTAATTTTGGATCAGTCTATCTTAAAAGTGGTTGCTTTTCACTTCTTAAAACAGTGGGGGAGGTTCAGCCATCTACTCCAGCTGTGTTAGGGCTGGTAAACCTGGCACAGTGTCTGTATTTTGCGCCGAATTAGTTGCTGAAGTTAATAGCTTAAAAAATTTAGGAGAAGCCTATAGTTGGTTCTAATTGATATAAAGGAAGTCAAAGTAGACCAATGGGCGGGAGTCAGAGTTGCAACAAAACCATCAAAAATACTGCTGTCAAAAATACATTTTAAGGATAAACTCAAAATATGTTTGTAGTACGCAAAATGCTAAAGACAGAGGGCCCAGTGTGTCAGCTGGGGAAGCCAAGTCAGCAGCATTGCAACTGCATGATTCTGGCACAGACTTAGAAGCTGCGCTAGCATATATTGCTGGTAATTAGGCCACAACTGGGGCAGTAGGGAAGTTTGATAGAGATCTGTCTTTATGAGTTCATGGTTATGTTTCCAGCCCGAATACCACTGGATGTAGTCAAATGATGCACAGTCTTGAGTCACAGTTTGAACTGTACGTTCCCAGCCAGTAGACATTCCCAGCTTTGGGAAAGGACAAGCGGTGCTGCTCTTTGTCTGTTTAATTTAAGAAAAGCCACCTTAATTTAGCTACAGCAAAAAGGGTCTCTGACACTTGGTGACAGCCCCTGATGAGGTATGTAATACATATGGTGGCTGATGCATTAGCCGGTGCAGCCTAAGAAGCATCTGTGGATTAACGAAGATGCCAGGGACTTAATTGTGCATAAACCTTCAAAAGATGAAAAGCTGAAAGAATGTTTTATATAAACTAAAATGTTTGCTGAAGAGAGGATCTGGGAGAAAGTAAGAGCTCAACCAAATCAGAAGTGTCGTAAATCCCAAGGATACTGACACAGTCGCAGGAGACAAATCTTGTTCTGGTGACGGTAAGTTCCTAAATGCGGATATATCAAGGACACAGAACAAGTAAAGGGTGCAGAGAAAGAAAAGCTATTTATTCTATGCTTCCCTGCACAGAAGCATTTGATTTTGCAGTATGGTGATTTCAGGACTGGGTTTTGAAAGATACTTAAATGAAAATCCGGTAGCCCAGAACAGTGCACCAGCAGAGCACAGCACCCTGCTCAGGATGGTCAGGGTGGGCCGTGCTGGCTGTGTGCAGCATTTCCTCCTCTTAACCCCAACCATACTGACCCTATGGTGGCAATTTAGGGTTCCACAGGTTGTCACGGTGTCACCCGATACTGAGTGGACAGAAGGTTTTTTTAGGCATCCTTGGCAGAATGATGATGACACTAAATCATAGTTACAATTAAAGCTTTATTTTCTTAACAGGACATTATGATTAGTGTAGCACAGAATTTATTATTAGAATGGCACAGGATTTCTACAAGCAGAATCAATGTAGTACAATCTGTAAGTACCATAATAGAGAATTTATAATGCAACTTAATTTATGAGTTCTAATCACCAGGACCTTCTGCAGATTGGATCACATCTTAATACATGGTTTGCTGTATCAATATAACAATCATGATCATAAAATCATAGAATGGTTTGGATTGGAAAGGACCTTAAAGGTCATCTAGTTCCAACCCCCCTGCCATGGGCAGGGACACCTCCACTAGAGCAGGTTGCTCACAGCCCCATCCAGCCTGGTCTTGAACACTTCCAGGGATGGGGCATCCACAATTTCTCTGGGCAACCTCTTTCAGTGCCTCACCACCCTCACAGTAAAGAATTTTTTCCTAATCTCTAATCTAAATCTCCTCTCTTCCAGTTTAAAACCGTTACCCTTTGTCCTATCACTACACCCCCCGATAAAGTGCCCCTCCCTTTCCTGTAGACTCCCTTTCAGTACTGGAAGACTGCTATAAGGTCTCCCTGGAGCCTTCTCCAGGCTGAACAACCTTCTCAGCCTTTCTTCACAGGAGAGGTGCTCCAGCACTATGATGATTTTTGTGTCCCTCCTCTGGACCCACTCCAACAGGTCCATGTCTTTCCTATGCTGAGGACTTCAGAGCTGGGCGCAGTACTCCAGTTGGGGTCTCATGAGAGCAGACCAGAGGAGCATGATCACCTCCCTAGATCTGCTGGCCATGCTTCTTCTGATGCAACCCAGGATACGGTTGGCTTTCTGGGCTGTGAGCATACACTGCCAGCTCATGTTGAGCTTCTTATAAACAAACATCCCCTCGTCCTTCTCCTCAGGGCTGCTCTCAATCCATTCTCCGCCCAACCTGTATTTGTGCTTGAGATTGTCCTGAGCCACATCGGGTCTAGGCTATAAACTAGACTGTAATCTAGACTTGAAAATCACATAAAAGAATATGAGTCACTCCCCCAATCCTCCAAGGAAACAGAAGACAGTGGGGGTGTCCCTGGCCACTGAGGGGTCCCAGGTCTCATCGTCCAGCAGAAGTTCTGGTGCAAGTTCCCCACTTAGGACTTGTAACTGCTTGATTTTATGGACAGTGCTCTGGGTGCAGTTAGGCTTCTCTCTTCTGTGACGAGGTCATCACCACCTCCTGGTGGGCCGGATGCCTGGTGTCTTCAAGGCTGGCAAGGAAAGGAGTAATCGGGCTGGCACCCAGGAGTCTTGAGGCCGATAGGGAGGGGAAGAAGAAATCTGCTTGGTTTGTCTACTTGGTTCACAGGACCTTCAGGGCCTGATAATGAGGGAAAGAGAATGAATACATCACCTGCTCAGTCACAGAGAATGGCTGCTTGCCTTATACAGTGACGTTAGTTATGCTAACCACATGAGCAGGGGTCGGAGGCAAGGGGTACCAGTCCCACACGACTCCACAGGACACCTGGAGAAGTACCTTCTCTTAGTGTCTATGCAAACAAATTACTTTCCTGCCCACAGAACCAGTGCTTCTGCTTTACTAAATCCCCTAAAAGACCATTCTGTATATATGCATTTATTCTGATCTTGTGCTAGTGTTACCTTTATTGATGCCCGATGTATGCTGGTATCAGTGAAACATAATCTGGCTCATTAAATAGTTATGAGTTTGACCTCTTTTGTCATACAGTTTTTATATGTTGCATATTTTGTAATCACATGCTGCTCATAGAATTAATGTGTTTGCATTTTCTAAACACTTGCTGGAAATAAATCCTCTGACTTCTTTCAGCAAGTTTATTTCGGATCGAGAAAGCAGAAGAAGTCTCACAAACAGCCACCTGGAGAAGAAGAAATGCGACGAATATGTAAGTCTCTCTTGCTGTTCTTTTCCCTGTCAAAATGAACTATATGTTGTATGTATGAAGGGCCTTTAGACGTGGTCTTCAAAAGCGCTGGGCACACACAGTTATAACCAAAATTCAGGTTCCAGTAGGAACTGCCTTCGCTCAGCACTTTTAAAAACAAAACAAAACAAAAACCCCAAGCATTTTGGTCAAGTTGAAGCAAGGGAATCCCTTTGGCCCGTGTTAGGCAGGAAGTCCTGGTGGTTCCTTATGGCCTTACAATATATAAATCATGTGCCTAAGATGTTTCACAGGCATAGTGAAAGATGGGGTTTAAAATTGAAAGCGTAATATGAGTTGTGTATTGCTTATACCACTTAACGGCGGTTTACAAAATCTATAGGACAGCGATCAGAGTGTAGTTGTGACAGGGTTCAGCAACACTTCTTCCTCTTCCAAATCAATTTTTATCAATTTATTTCCATAGCGGTAATTACTTATATCTGGTATATCACAAAACATGGAGATGGAAGCATAGATATATTTCCTTGCTCAGTTCCAAGCTGTTGCTGACACGTCTGCCTTTACTTCTCCAGATCCCAGGAACTACTTCACTGGGGATGTCTGTCTTCAACCTCAGCAATGCAATTATGGGCAGTGGGATTTTGGGTCTCGCTTTTGCCTTGGCCAATACGGGAATTCTTCTTTTTCTGTAAGTATTCATGTGGTGAGTAGCTGATCTCTGTGCAGTTTCACTGCCTTTAAAGAATGTGTGCACTGCCAGTGAGTGGAGGAGTTTATAGCCCATCTGTAATCAAGTACAGCAATCGAGCCCAAAAGTGTTAGCTACAAGTTTCGGACATTGCTTTTTCAGTCAATTTGGGGGGGTGGGGAAAGCCGCTACTTGTAATGTTAGAGAAAATTAAGTCCATGTTATTTACTACTGACCTGAGCCTAGCCAGGGATTTTTCCTATGGTCCACAAGCTACACATACATCGAAAATATTCAGTAGTAATGGTTGCAGTGGGATAGTACCTAGTTCTTACTTGTGTCACAGGATCTCCAGAGCTTTCATCAAAGCAGGGTGCAATAACTACTTTTTTTTTTTTTTAACTAAGAAAAATAATATTTATATTCCTTTATATGTTACATATAATATTTTCATCTCACTCCCACAGTTTCTTCAGTTTCTTATGTGAGAGTCCTTGAGAGCCAACACAAATATAGCCAAGATTTTAGTATAAAAAAAGAGTTGAGGTAGAGTACTTAACTCCAGGGAAAGAAAGGCATTTTGTAAAGGAGAATTTTATAGTTTAAAAATGAAATGGTGCCAGTGAATGAGTAAGACACAGTGTTATTCTGTGCTATTCTGGATCGCAGTATGAGACGTTTCATTGTGAAAAGTGATTGTTAAGAAATCAGTTGGGAATTGTGTGCAGATTTCTGTGATAAATGTTCATTGAGGGAAGAAATACAATAATTTACAATCTCTGAGAACTGTTCAACACAGTTATTGAGTTTACAGATTACTCTAAAGAGGTGTCATTTCTTGAATGTCAAATCTAAAAAGCTAGAACTTTTGTTATTTCGTAGGTTTTGGGGAAATATATAATATGAGCCCTGTATATAGCAGAGTGGATGGCCAAAGTAGTACGTATTGCCATCTGCTCTGGAGTTTTGTGCCAGGATAGCTACATCCATGCTGCTAGCTTACAATTTGCTGTGGTTGGGTAAAATCTAGGAATAATCCAAGGAGTTAATCCATTTACAGTAAGAATGTACAAAGTCCCATAATTGTGTTGCCACTAAGCTAGGCTATAAAGTAGCTGGATTTTAATTAAGGTCTTTCTTATGCAGAGGGACTGAGTTTATTTTATTTTTGCTGCTTTTTTTTATCCAGTACCCTAGCCTGTATATGTTACTTCACCGGTGCTCTGACAAGCACACCTCGGAGGGTACAGACTGGTGGTTGCAAAAAGTGCTGTAACCAGAAAAAAAAAAGTTATGTCTTTTCAGCCTCGTTACCTTTTCTGTAATAATAGTGTCTCAGCCAAGAAACATCCTCGATTCCCCTTTACTGCTTTAGTTTTCTATCTCATCCTCTTCTCATTCTTTCAGCAGTTTTTCATGAGTTAAGTGAAATGTGAAATGTGTTTGCTGTAAAGGATGTAAAAAGGCAGTTTCTTTTAAGTGAAGTAGATCAGACCAGTGATGTGAACACCAGAGAAACTTCCAACACCATGTGATGGTGACTGGGCCAAGTAGTAAGTGTGTAGATCTGTACCACCACATTGTATGAAAAGCTACCAAACCTGAATGTAGAGATTTTATACAGTAAATAACAGCATTATTCTCTGCAGAATTAACTGTGTGTATTTAAAAGTGAATAATTGTTTTTGTTAGCTTTATAATGCCATTAGATCTGTTGGCCTGGAGATAGCCCAGCCCGCTGAGATCAAAGGTAAGGAAGCTAGCAGGACCTAACTGACCAGGCCAGCAGAGCTTTCCCCTTTGAAGCCTGGAGATACAGGATCCTAATGTGGTGTCTGTAGTTATGCATGAAAGTTGAAATGCTTTAAATGTTCTTTTACCATGCAATAATCTAGTTAAACCTAGTCCATTGGTGTTAGATTTTTTCTCACACTCTCATTCAGTGCATTTTTCCCATACGTGTATAGTTCTGCTGTTGCTATCACAGATAGATCTTAGAACAATTTCTGCTTTACAAGTGATTAAAGATAGAGTTCCAGCAACAGTTTCATTGCTTTTTGCGCATGAGGAAGCACTTACATGCACTGCTCCTGAGTAGCACAGTTCAGGAAAGTTTCTAGTATTCTATAGCATGCCATCCAATATCAGCATGCACCATCTCCGAAAAGTAGAAAGCAGAGGTGGAAAAATTAAAGGAGCATTTTCAGTGCTAACAAAGCAGACCCGGCCTGATTTCCCCTCTCAAAAGTTTTAGGCTCCTGCAGTGTGAAGTGTGCCCTGCCATGCAAACCTGGATTAGTTCAGATCCTACATTCTGGGCATAAGACATGCAAAATAAACATGGCGATGAGTATATACTCTCACATCCTATTTGCATAACTCTGGGCCATAGCACAGTGTCATGCTTCCGAGGAGGAACTCGGAGGAACTTAATCCCAGTATTGTTGATAGCTACAGCCTATTCCAAAGAAGAGCATCCTTTCCTGTATGCAAAAGCCTTGCTGCAGAAAGATGGCACAAAAGGCTTGGGAAGTTAGAGATGGGCCAGGACATCTAGGGATGGCAGGAGCACTTGTTGCTGCCTGTGGTTTCATCCTGGAGAGCCAGGACTGGAGTGAGGGATTGCGTTGCGGAGACATATGGTCTGGCCAAGTGCAAGGTGCCTTCAGCTTGCATTTAGCCCAGCACTGCATGTGATCTGAAAAACCCTGCTGAGGCACAGGGGCTTGTTAGATGAGGTATAGTATAAGACTACAACTGAAGTTTCACACTGCTTTCTGCAGCCGCTTCTGCTAGGGTTGGCTGGAAGCAGTCACAAGGCCACAGCATAACTCCTCCAGAGGTTTGGGGCAGGCTGGCAGACCAGCCCTCTGGGAGGCCTGACGCTGGCAAACCCTGTGTTCTGCCATGCTTCTCTGCGCCCAATACCTTATGAGGGTTCAGAGCTGCTGTGTGCAATAAGGCAGGCGACTTGCATGAGCCTCAGAGGTCTTCTGGCCCCAAAGCCCAGGACTCCATAGAGGGCTGGGGACAGCACATGGTGCAGCTGACCAGGTAATGCAGCAGCTGGGAGCAACCAGCACTGGCATCGCAGGAACAGCTTGTTCTTCCCAGTGCTGTATCAGTCCTAGGCCCTAAACTCTTTATTCTGGATTTGTTGGGTGGAGGTGCCTTTTGCGTGTGCTGGTTGCTGGTATAGCTGCCAGCACTTCTTTAAAAGCAGGCAAAATAAAAAGTAGGGGAGTGCTTTTGGGACTGCAGCACAAGCTCCCCTGCTTCTGTTTTGAATTTGTTCAGAGCGAGTGGCACGGACATTTTCATTCCTTTCCAAGGGGTGGTTCTGGCACGAATATCCCTGTCCATACCACAGTCCTAACACAAACAAGTTTTTCATACAGCACTAATGAAAATGCCAAGTGTCTCTGTAAGAAACCTATGGGGAGCTATGGACAACAGATCCAGATAAATACCTGGCTGCTTGGGAGTATTATTTTTACCGCTGCAAAGGCTCCATGAGCTCAGTGCCTGAAAAACGGGAGCTTTTAATATTAAAATAGACTTGATGCTGGCATGCGGAGCCGGAGCCGTTTGGGGCTGGGAGTGAGTCAGCCCAGCAGCCCAGCATCAGGAGCTGTGAGCACCATGCCTCCAGACAGACAGGGGCTTGGCGGCTCTGCAGGCAACACAGGCAGAAGGAAGGCTTAGCAAACCGGTAAAAAATGGAGCTGAGTGACCTCAGCCAGTACAATCTCCCTTCCCTTCCCCAGCTCCCCAAGGAGCAACACCCTTTGGGCTGCACAAAGAGTGTGTTGTTATTGTCAACCATCATTCTCTGTTGGCAAAAGAGCAGTTCCTCCTATCACCTCTTTATGTTTCTGCCTGCTTCTCTGGCCCCCAGAAACTTCTGGGTCATTATTTGGCAGTAAAGTATTTCTAGTCTAAAATAATAAAAAAGGGGAGGGAGGAGGCTTCTCATCCTGTTCTTTCTATGTATTCCTACAAAAAAAGACATGTTGCTGCCTATCTATGACAGCAGCTTGTTTTCTGTTAAATTTTAGGCTTGTTTTTCTCTGTGTCCTGAGGGTAGTTGTCATAATAAAGAGAGGAATTGCCAACAGATTGTCCGAGTGCTCTTCACACACATCATGAAAACATCATCAGGTCTTTGTGTGTCAGAGTGTTGGAGAGGAAGGCACACATGGTGCTTGGCTTAAAGACACTGAGCAATGAGCAAATGTGTTTTTATGCACTAAGCCCCCGGCGCTGACTAATTATCATTTGTGCCAGCAAGTTCCCTACACAAACAATTTGGTCATTACCTCCTGCAGTTCTTCTAAGGGAAGTCAAATTATGGATCACGACAGACCAGGAGTGACATCAGTGAGGGAACACCAGTCCCCACCTGGACAAAGCATAAGCCTTTGCTTTCCACATTTATTCCCAAGGGAAACCAGTCAGGCCTTAACTTCCCTCCTCTCCATGCTCCTTGGGCACCAGGGGGCACATAAAAAGCCCTTTGGGCACCTCTTTGGAAGCATATAAAACATGTCTGGGGAAAAGATGCTTCCATTTGGTATGGAAGTCTTTAAATAGAGGGCATTCCTTCACAATTTTTACTCTGCTTCCAGAAAAAAAGCTTGAGAGTGGGTGATGAGGAACATACCTGGCTCATCCCTGCCCTGATTAAATCTTAATTCCTACCTGAAAAGACATCTTTATTCTTGCTTCTTTCAGTATGGGGAGGTGTAACTCACTAACAGGCTGCACTCTGCAGCTCTGCTAAGTTTTACTTGGTTGAATCTGTCTGCGTGCAGGGCTTTCTACCTCCATAGTGGTGTGGTGGAACTGCAAAAAGCATGTGAATCACATGTATTTTTAGGGCTTTTTGCATTGTCAGAAGAGTATAAAAATTATCTTGGGAGTCAATGGGAATATGACCTAACATGAAATATTGCCATGTTAGAGCTCAGCTCTTACAGTAAGCTTTATTTTCCATTCTTTTGTAGGCTGCTCTTGGTTTCAGTGACACTGCTGTCTATTTATTCAATATATCTCCTGTTGGTGTGTTCAAAGGAAACAGGTAATTTAAAATGTTATTATACCATTTTAGTAGAATTGTAATGAGTAAGAGGTGAAAAGTGCTCAAATAAGGCCAGGTGCTTTGTGTAAGATGGAGTTTTTACCACTTTGCTGACACAATAGAAAGGCCTAACACATTTTGGGTCAGAAGCCCAGAATTAAGAATTTATGCCATGGCAATGGAGAACAGCATCTGACCATCACTATAAAGAGACAAACTTAGGACAAAGAGTGAATTCTGCTATCATGAATTGTCTCCAGTGAGCTAGAAAGAACAGCTCATATAGTTTCTTTGTGTTACAAAACCAATTGCAAATGAAATTTAATGAATCTTTGCCTATGGCAAAGCTTACCTGAAAATACAGTTTGTCCTTTATGGTTAGTGTGAAATTACTGATAGTCTTTTTGATGAAGTAGGAGGTCTTCTACAAGAAAATAAAAGGGAACAATTCCTCCACAGAGAGAAGTGTAACTGTAAGCAAAATATATTCTAAACACAGAAATTAGAAGTTACCCACAGTGTTAAATGTCACTGTGCTCTGAAGTCCAAGAGTCTCTTTCCTTGGATAACAAATCTCTGAAGCCAGATTTTTAAAATTATCTGTGCACAAGAACACTGTAATATTTTAATATGTAATTTGGACACACATGAGTTACTGTTATAGCATGTATAATGACGCTAAGTGCCTATTTAAATTAGGTATGTATGCCTAATTGTAGACACATTTGTGCCCTGTTAGTTCCACAAATCTAAGCCCTGGTTTCTATGCTGTTGATAAATTTAAACTCAAACTTATTGTTTATACAAGCTTCAAAGCAGAAATGTCAGCTATAAGGAAATATAGAGAAAACCAAACAATGGGATACATTTTAAAAATCATCTGTACAGTGTAACATCAGCAGTATTTCTCTTTCTGTTCTCATGTTTCTCGCCATCTTCACAATGTCCAGTCTTTTTCCCAGCCTAAATCACAGCCAAGGAAAAAAACATTTAACAGAAACACAAACTAATTAGTAGCGGAGTTTCTCAAGCTTGACAGATATTTAACAAGAAGTTTTAGTTCTAATTTACACTTTGCCCTGCTTTTCCCAAAAGCATTCCACAGTGAGAATTCACAAGTTAAGGCTTCGTCATTAGAACTTGTAAATCATCCTGTAAACCAGTGGCTGCCCTTATTTGGATTGTTTACAGTCAAAGCAAGGGAAACGGCAGAATCGCGGTACTGTGTCTGCTGTGGCCAGGCTGCCAGTGCTAACTTGTGGATCCCTCTGTACCAAGTTTTGTCTGGAGAGGAGGCTTCCTACGTCACTCGCATTGCGGGCGCAAACCTAACATGCCAGGATGGGGATACCAGAACTTAACGTGTCACTAGGGGTATAGACAGACTCATTAAAGCGGTGTAATAGCCTCATTAAGAGCTTCGGTTTCAAAAGTGACTGGTAGCCAACGATAACATTTATAGACGTCAAGAAAACATTCCTACACAAGTTTCAGCCCCAGTAATTACAAGAGAGCTCTCTATTTACTTGCAAAGGGCAGATATGGCTGCACAGATGGGTGGTTAGCTGAAAAAGAATCATAAATGTTTTGACGCAACAGCTCTCACTGGTGTATTTGTTACCTTTCTCCTTGGTTCTTTTCATCCAGGCTGCATGGTGTATGAAAAGCTGGGTGAGCAGGTCTTCGGTACCCCAGGGAAAATGATTGTCTTTGGATCTACATCGCTCCAGAACGTTGGAGGTAAAGGAGATGAGGGGTATTGAAAAACAAAACCCAGGAACATCTTAATAATGTTATGGCTACCAACCAGTCAGGTTCCTCCGTGTCTCAGTGACATCTTGGGATCTTCATGCTCCTTGATATAGCTGTGGCTAACACTTTGCATGCAGTCCTTTAAAAATGCAGCCCTTTAAAACTACAGAATGATCAGTAGTTTACAGTCAATTATAGTTTGGGGTCTTCCATCATCAGGCTCTGATGTGGGAAAAGGTTCGGGATGCTTCTCTGCACTTGTTCCACAAAATATCTTACCCATTTTCTAACTTGACTTCCTTCTTCCTCCAGCAATGTTGAGCTATCTCTTCATAGTCAAAAATGAGCTGCCTTCTGCCATAAAGTTTCTAATGGGAAAAGAAGAATCTTTTTCGTAAGTTGAATTAATTTTGGTGATTAGATTATGGAATTTAACATTGTGGAGATAAGTTTAAGCATATGTTTATAAAAGCTCTTAAGTATTGGATACTCTTTGGGTGTGCCAAAGTAGATTTTTATAGAAATATTTCAGGGGGCTAATAAAAACCAAGGCAACTTTGGGAAGGAAAAGAGGATGGATAAGAAATGAAAGGTTAAGTCATTAGTAGTTACTCTCCTTGCACACCAGATTTTCATGAAGAATTGTGATTTATACAAAACTCTTATCCTAGGATCCAGTCTTTTACAGCATTAGGCAACACTTGAAGATACTGGGAACAACACAAGTTTAAGATACTGGGTATTTCCCTGTGCTCTTAGCATCTTTTTGCTCCTGAAGCACTTTCCATAGTATGAAATTCTTCGATACTAGCATATGACAACAGCATAATAGTATACTTAGGTTTCTGCCACTTACCACTTGACTTTTACCAGCTTCTTTAACAAGGGGTGGTATTTCTTTATAGTGGTAAATATCCTTTGCACTAGGTTATACGGTGTGCTGTAGTGCACGAGAAAAAGGTAGAGGTCCCATTCCTCGGGCTTTCATACTAAATTGGACCAAGCAGTGGAAATAGGTCATACAGAACATCACTAATGCTGTCCCCTCTCCCCTTTCTTGCTTTCCAGCAGGATTCAAAGCACTTTGCTAGAAGGAGATACCACCTTAGGCTGGCTTGTGCATGCCAGCCTGCAGGAGCCTGGTTTGCCATTCCAGGCACATCGTGCCCGGGTGATTTAGCAAATTAATCATGGTAGCCCCCCACTGTGCTGTATGTGTGGCAGGGTGGCTTATATCAGGTTAGGGAGGGGGGTGTTCTGCCTCTCAGTCCCGTTCACTGATCTCAGCAGTAGGGTGGTAGTTTGTCTAGTGACTATGAAAAGCTGCTGTTTCTGAGTCTCAGCAGTGCCATGGTTTAAGGGCTTGATACTTAATGAGTCTACAGAGTTTAGATGTGGCACCATCCCTCCTTTTGTGGGAGCTTGTAAGGAGACCAAAGATAGTTCTGTAACTGCAGCAAAGAGAATAGCTGAGTGTGAGAAAAAACAGAGAGGGTTTAAGGTGTGCTTATGGTGATTTTTTTTAATGTTTTATACAGGGCATGGTACGTGGATGGGCGGATTCTTGTTGTCACAGTGACGTTTGCTATAATCCTCCCTTTATGCCTCCTTAAGAACTTAGGTAAGATGCAAACACCATTGTGGGAATAAAATAAACGAGCCCAGACATCGTGCCACTGACAGCCGCACTGGCACCTCAATTATAAAAGAAAAAAAAAAAAAAAAAAGTGCTGATATTGTAATCTAAACAGCCTCCCTGGTCCAGGAATAAGCTGTGTTTTGAGCATTGTGGAACAAGTAGGCCTAAACTGTCAGAGTGGTTGAACTCAGTATAAACCAGCTTCATCTATACAATTGTGAAACTGATTTGAAAAATTATAGTTAAGAGGGTCCTCATTTCATAAAGCAATTCTATTTTATGTGTAGCATCCAAAAATAAGTTCACAAGTTGTGAGATTATGAGAAATAACATTTTTCTATCAGCATCAAAATTTTTAGTTGTGATGTTAATTGGAGGTGTTGGACTTTGCAGTAAGATATGTATAGAGAATTGCATTTCCAAATGCAATTGGAGTTTGAGTCCACAGAGATGCCAGTAGGTACAAAATGTGTTTTTTAAAACCATGTCACAAGATTTGGCACTGTTGGGATCTTCCTTTTGAGAAAATAACCCATACTCAGCTGACGTGGCTCATATCAGGGAATCTGGGTCACATTCTGATTGTGATTGCACATTTTCAGGTTTGTTTCAATTATCACAACCCCTTTCAAAAGTAAAATTAGTTAAACTGCTGTAAAGTCAAACCAGTCAGAGCAAAGCTCAGGTCTGTCTGAAAGCTGGGAGGCATGCGACGTGGGAGACTCCCACACCAACAGGATGTGCTTTTGTCCTGCCTGGAAGCTCACGACATATATTAAATGTATAATACATTTAAGCTTTTCTTGGAGCAACAAAAAGTGAAAAACCAAGATATGGCTAATAAAATAATTTTGTATGAGATTTCCTTTTAATTTGTTTCAGGGTATCTCGGCTATACCAGTGGATTTTCATTAAGCTGCATGGTATTTTTCCTGATAGTGGTAAGTTCAGCTTGCTTTCTTTGTTGGATGAGAGTTACTTGATAGGATATTCCCCTATTTCTCTGATGTTTTAATTTTAATTTGCTGGTTTTTAAAATTGTTGTTAGCAATTAGCTGTCTTCCACTCTCATTCTAGGTTATTTACAAGAAGTTTCAAATTCCCTGTGGCGGATCGGAGCTAAATGCAACATCACCTATCCTATCAAATAGCTCAGCACATGAACATATGTGTAAGCCAAAGTATGTTATCTTTAATTCCAAGGTATGTTTCTTTTTATAATACTTATTTTCAATTCACATAATTTATGCACCTACACCCTGTGTTCTTAATCTGGTCAGCACCATGTAGGGCCCAATTTTCCATGCCTCCACTTGTGCTCCAGTGGTGAACGCGCAATGAGTCTCCTTGCCCAGTCCTACGGAGATGTTGTGTTGAAAGTACCTCCTTGCGCTCTTGTTCTGCTCCAGTAGTAGGACGTGCCAAGGCTGTGAGCCCAAGCTCCCACCGGACAACTAACACCTTCTTTGGGAGAGTTTTCCTTTCCACTGTTTCTTACTGTCCCCTTCTGCAACTCCGCCTTGAGGCTGTAGTTCAGCAGAGGCTGAGTAAGCCATTCCTGCATCCAAAGCCCAGAAGTAATCCCTCTGTCCTTCTGCACACAAACCGCTTCTTTGTGACAGGGTACATGTTTCTGTAGCCATATGGTGAACTGGATTGCAAAAAGGATACAGTTGAAAGCTAATCCAGCAAAAATTTGATTGCCTTTCAGCTGGATGCTTTCCTCCATCGCCGCACAGCTGCAGGAAAAGTTGTGCCAAGAGAATGTGAAAAAGCAACTGGCTGTAGCTGTGGGAGCAGGAGGATCGCTCCTGTCAGCTGTGCTGGGCCACAGTGCTCCTTATATAGCACCTTGCCCAGCAGGGCAGGGTCCTCAGGGTGTTGCAGTTACATCCATAGGGAATGCACATGTATAGCATATGCATGCAAAAATTATTTTTTTTTTTAAATTCATCCTATCAGCTTCAGTTGAAGAAGCCAAACTGAGCACTTTTCTTTAGTTGGGGGCATCCATCAGCCTAGGTCTGGTGGGACGAACCAAGAATTAGTTAACTTAGTGTGCAACAGCAGCTTAGGTGCAGGCATGTTATAGCTAGCGTTGAAGGGCAGTCGTCTTCTCCTAGAGTGTGTGTCAGCATTTGCCTCAGAGTCGATAGAGGCACATGGAAAGGATCAATCCAGCTGAATTGGGCACACTGGAGCTGAACACTAGAGATTTGACCCGGAGGCCAACAGCTTGCCAATTGATTTAGCAACTTTGGTGTGTGAGAGAAGAGACAGTTCACAGAATTAGAGGACAGCTGAGGTTGGCAGGGGCCTCTGGAGGTCATCTGGTCCAACCCCCCTGCTCAAGCAGGACCACCTAGAGCTGCTTGCCTGGCACCTTTCCCAGGGATATCTCCACGGGTGGAGACTCCACCACAGTAGCAAGCTGTGAATAAGGGAGAGGAGGCAGCACAGGCCTGGGTGAGGAGGGACCGCTGGAGAGCACCAGTGTATTTACTGAATCTGCCGGGTCTGGGTCATATCCCAGGCTTCTGTGGGAAGGAGATGCCTGTGGCCAGTGCCAGCAGATCTCAGAGGGCCGGGGAGAGCTGCCTGTGGGGATGGACTCATTTTGTCCCCGCAGGAGGACCTGTTTTTCATGTGATCTATGTTCATACCCGTTCTCTGGGGAGAATGGGAGTGCTTGGGCACTGAGATCATTTGTGAAGTCTGGCTGTACACTTAGGACTGAAACCCACTGAGGTTTTTGGTGGAGAAGGGGGTGAGGTCCCCCCTGGAGGCCTCTTGTGCTTCCTGGTGACGTAACGGTCTCTCTCTTTCCCCAAGGAAAAGCATGCTCCCTCCACAGCCCTCCTAGCCCTTTTGTGGGCCTGGGAAATGAAGGGACTCAGTCTGGTACCTTGAAATATCCATTTATTTGTAAGTTCTGCATTCCTCTTCTCTTTTCTTACAGTCTGGATGTGGGCTTCCTCTCCAGGACTTCAGCCTTAGCACCACGGGTGCGCACCCCTCTCCATGCCAAGGCAGGGTAGCGTAGCGGTGACCCACCATACGTCCCTTTTACGTGTGACAGTGTGCTAGTAATGGTGACAGTAGCTGGGCAGGGAAACCTATCCCAGGGAGAAAAACCAGCAGCCATGTGGCATCCAGCACTGGGCTCTGCAAGCAGAGTCAGGACCGTGCTCACGTGGCCAACGCAAAGACTTTGTCCTCCCATTGAAAGAGCGCTGCTCTCCATATTTCATTAAATACATGCTAACTGACAGGTCTTCTACCTTCTCTGAAGGCTCTCAACATTTGGTTGAAGAGTCCAGAGAGTTGGGAGCTGAGGTAGTTGAACACGGATCATTTCTTCACGCCACTGGAGGAAATACTTCTTAACTTCTTTTCTGAAATTCTCTCTGAACAGACCGTGTATGCTTTGCCCACCATTGCTTTTGCATTTGTGTGCCACCCATCAGTCCTCCCGATCTACAGCGAACTTAAAGAGTAAGTTTTTCTCTTTTATTTTTTCCACTTAATTGTTTTGAACTGCTTTGCATGGAAAATATTAGCGCAGAGGTGCTCTGAGTCATTCGTGCCATTCGGAGGAGATGTGCTTTAATAACACCCAACAAGCTAACGAGCATGGCTGTCAGCTAGGAAATCTGGCCTCCCGGGCGTGCAGCTGGGGCGGGGGTGAGGGAGGTTGAGGATAATGCAATACTTTGGGAGTTTTCTCTGGAAGTACACGGCAGCCTGGGGAGAGCCAAGTTGTGCCGGTCGTTATTTGGCATAGGAGAGAGGCGTGTGTTCAGCTAACAACGTTTGTTTCAGTGCAACTAAAAATCTGTTTCAGTACCAGGAAAAAAAACCCGTTATTTTCAGGCTCACTTGTATTAAGAGACCTTTCCCAGTACGGCTGTCTCGCTGACACCTCTGGCTGGGCAGGGCTGTGGGGAGCTGGAGACCAGCCCTGCTGCGACATCACTGGCAGCTCCAGGGCTCCTGGCCAGGGGGGGAGCCCGAGGGGAGAAGTCAGGGTCAGCCAGACCCATGGGTGCCCTCAGGTCCCAGTCACTTGCTGGATGCTTTGAGTTCCAAGGGAGTCCAGCAGGTTCACAGGTGCCTATTTAGGACATCCCTGTGTGGGTTTAGAAGTCTAACTTTAGGTACCAGAGTGGGAATATTTCAGAATAAATATCTAAAAATGAAATGTTTACACTTAACCTATTTTACAGGTTTACAGTGGTCTGCATACATTCATTATTTTCTACCCATGGGGACACAAATGTTTCTCTACAGACTTTCAGAACCTGTTTTTTTCCTGTGTATAATTTCACTCTTTCTCTATTTTGGCCTTTTAATTTAATTACTGAAATGTTTAAGGGCCATCCTTCTCCACTTGGCTTCATTCTGTTGAGGTGGGTATGGCCAGGGAGCAGAGCCACAGGGCGGACCACCATTTCTTGACTTAACCCCCAAGTAGGGTCTGTTTCCTCAGTCCTTCTTGTGCAACTGTCAATGAATTCCTGTTTTAAATGAAAATGCATTCATGAGTCTCCCCAGAATTACAATGTTTATGCAAAGACTTAATACATTTTTAAACAGCTATTGAAAAATCCATCCTAACCCTTTTTATGTGTTCTTTTTTTCTTATTTCTCCAGCCGTTCACAGAAAAAAATGCAGTTGGTTTCAAATATCTCATTTTTTGCCATGTTTGTGATGTACTTTATGACTGCCATATTTGGCTATTTGACTTTCTACGGTAAGTATGCAGTTCTTTACTGATCAAAGTAGAAAGGGAATACATATGAAATCAATAGCATATCCCAGTTGGAAAGAAAAGTCCCGTCCACTTATATTAAAATGCTTTTTCAAATAATTTTCCGTTAAGTTTTCATATTGAAGATACAAATCCTTTCTTCCTTTTCCCCAAGGACGAAAAGCACAAGTGAAAGCAGTATTTGCAAAAAGCATATTCAAAATATGAGGGAGACAGTTGTTTAACAAAATTGGGGATTAGCTGGGCTCCACTAAGATTTTCATTCCGAGGTCCCCAGCTGAATCTTGTGTATATTGGTAATGACTGAAGCATGCATATCTGCATAAAATGAGCCAGATCTGAGAGCAGGTCCTAGGAAACGTGTATTAAATCAGCCATCACAGCTTTTTCATTTTCTTATTGACACTTTCATCATAGAGGTGAAGGACCAAACGTTTTCCCTGTGTCCCTAGAGCTGACCCCTTCAGGTCTTGGTTAAATAAACTGGCAGTGAAGGTGGGAAAGCTTTGAGTGTTGTCCCAGCTCAGCCGCCAAAGGATGGCTATTTCAGTGTTTGAGACTTGCACCCTGTCTCTTTTCATGCACATCAATTCACTTAAAGAAACAAACAAATTATGTTGCATCACTAAGGGATACAACATGTATGCCCTAAAGGCACAATTATTAAGTAAAATAGGATAAAATATGAATGCTGCCCAGGAAGCTACTCCCATGTTCCAGACTAATGGGAATGTTGCAAAGTAGTGTCTTTTTCCATGGACCATTAAGGGGTTACAAGACAGATGACAAAACTGGTGTTTGCCTTTTACCTCAGAGTCACCAAAAGGTCATCAGTCTTCTCCATCTTATTCCAAGTGACCTTTTTGTTACAATCTCCTCATTCATGATACCGTTCCTTGTGAGCCACGTATTGCAAGAGAAAGAAAATAAGTAAATATGAAATCTGGCTTTTTTTTCCCCAAAGGTGTATCTATCTCATATTTGTTTTCTCAGGCTCTCATTCTGATTATGAGGCCTTAAGACTGCATGTGGTGAAGTAACTTGAGGTCATCTGTTCTAATTTTCCCTATAAAACCGCAACTACGCTGCAAGTGACAACAGCAACAGCCACTCTCATCCAACTGCTCCCGTCTAACGCATTTTCGTAGAAATGCATCAAATTAGCAGCCCCAGGGAGCAAATGGGCGTAAATCAGCACGGACCCCTTCGCTTTGGCAGGGAGGAGATTCTGATGTGATTGCCCCAGGGATCTGAGGAGGCAGATCCGTGGCGCTCCTCTCTGGGAATCTCCCACGCCCCTCAAGGACGAGGGTCTGGAGTCCATGGAGGAGGTAGGGGCTGCGTCCTTCTGGCCCTCCCGAGGGGGAACGGCGGAGGAATCCCTGGGGTGTCTCGTGTGCCTCTCCCCACGTCAGGCATCCCTGGTCCCCAACACTGAGAGCCCACAGGTGGAAGCTGTGTGGCTCCACTGGGGCTTCTCCAAGGGTCAGCGCCATGACAGGCAGCAAAAAAGATACTGAGGGAATATATAATTCCTCCACTTTGATCCTTCATCCCCTCGCGACTGACAAGACCTTATCTGTCATATGTTCACTTACAATTTTCTAACCCTCTTCTGTACCCTTACCTGGGTAAGAACAGTATTTTTATTATGGCCATTTCTCCTTTACACCAATAGTACTTGTCTGTTTGCTGTGTTCTCGAAAGTGTTGCAGTGATGACTATATTTACATTGCAGAATTACAGAAAAGAGGTGTTTTTCTTCCCCTAAAAGGTCACACTGTGGTTGGGCTCTGTGGTGTATCTAGCTGAAAGGAAAACAGACCTTCAACTGTAAGCCTTGCCCTTCACTTCCTACCTGGCTGCAGTCCGTGAGCGGTACAGAAGTTGCAGTCTGTGCTTGCAGGAGCAGAGTAAGCTCTGTGTCGCAGAAGCTGTGCATGTGCCCGGCTTGAAAACCCCACTCCTAATCTGCAGGGAGGTGGGAGAGCGTTTTCTTTCTCCTGGTGGGGATTCAAGTACTGCATAGGTGGCATTGGCCCATGGTCTCTCCCCAGAAGGGCGTCCCTGGGGGGGAGCGCAGGCATTTCGCTGCAGGACAGATGTCTCTGCCTCCAGGATTACAGGAGGTTTTACCAAGCGCCAAAGATTTTAAACTAGGCATGGCTGCTGAGTTCCCTTTAAGGACTTTGGTTTAAGAGCTGTTACCTTTTACCACCAGCTTTCTAAGATTAGCAGGCAGAAACATGAGCCTAAACAGGGGTAGTGAGAATGTTTTGTGGTGCCCTTAACAGCCACCCCATTAGGGTATTGCTCCTAGATATTTAAAAGCTACAAAGAAAACACACAGGTCCCTCAGCAGCTTGGTTTTCCTGTTGGTTAGCACAGGCAGACCCACTCTGCACTATTTAGCACAGCTTCCAGGAAACGTTTTCGCAGGAGGTCTTATTAAAACACCGCCGGCGCCTCCCCGTTAAGTGCCACCCCCCACACCCCCTATCCCCTTCTCCCATGATTTGTCTTGGCTGCTGGGGCCACCGGCTGGTATGGGGCCGAGCTGCAGGCACTGCTGGGTGGGTGGCAGGTTCAAGAGAAAAAAGAAAAAACCACCAGGGCAGCCCTGGGAGGAGCTGCCGAGGGATTTGAGTGCAAATGTCAGAGCGTCCTGCTGAGCGTTGACCCGAGATAGGCTTTGTTCTTGGTTGAGAACAGGGGCACTGCTTTTCGCTGGAAGTTTATTTGCTGTTTAGACTAATTTAGCTCAAAACTTTGTAGTTTATATTAAGTTCAGCCCTTGCAGTGCATGTGGTTATTTTTGTATCATTTGACACTTTAAAAAAAAAAAAAAAAGCCCATGGAACCAATTAGAAATAGCTTATTTCACTTTACTTATTTTTTTATATATGTATATGTAAGCAAGCTTTTGTGTACGTCTCACTGTTGTCTTTCCTACAGTGAAAATTACCTTAGACTTAGGCATGTGCTGTCTTGAATTAGGATGCATTCCTAAATCAGGCCTCCAAAGGATTAATCTGTAATAATGGGATCATTAGAATTTGGTTCAAAGTGCTGTTTTAACTCAAGAATGTTTCATTCCATACTCTTTTGTTTGCAGATAAATCACTTGTTGTTCAAGAAGGCTGTTGTTAAGCAATGATTTTTGTGAATGGATTGCCTGTTTGCCAGAACACTTATCTTACTGTCTTTTCCATAGACAATGTGCAGTCAGATCTGCTTCACAAGTACCAGAGCAAAGATGACATCCTCATCCTGACCGTGCGCTTGGCTGTGATTGTTGCGGTGATACTCACGGTGCCAGTGCTGTTTTTCACTGTAAGTAAAAAGCTCCACACGGTTTGGAAGCCGGTAATGGCTGTACACAGCACGTTTCTTCAAACCACAGTCCAGCTGTTGCCGTGGCAGTGACGTTGTGGCTACAAAAAGATCTTGAGTTTGGGTCAGTCTTTTCCCACACCAGAGACTCCCACTAACTTCTGGAGAAGTTGTTCAATGCAGAAAATAATCTGTTAAACTCTGTTATAATCTTAAATCTGTTTTAAATTGAATCACACGGGCCCTTTCTTATTTCACATGACTTCACTGGAGCAGGCTCAGAGTTTTAGGTGCAAAAGGACCCCCAAAGGCATGTCAGAAAGGGAGGAATATCCTTCTGCAGATGCATGTATACCTACAGTTTTGAAATAACAAATTAATTTTAAGAATTATTTCAAAGGGCATGATATCAGGGACCCCACATGCAGCACTTGCTGTTGCATGAAGAACTAGTTAAAATAAATATGGGAAGCTTTGAATTGGCTTATAAACTGTTCCTGACAGAAAACTCTCTCTTTCTACAGGTGCGTTCATCATTATTTGAACTGGCTAGGAAAACAAAATTTGACCTATGTCGTCACGTTTTGGTTACTTTTGTTCTTTTGGTTATCATCAACCTGCTAGTCATTTTTATCCCAACCATGAAGGATATTTTCGGAGTTGTAGGTACAGTATCCTGGTTTTGTACTACTAATAAAAGACTGTTGCTAATCAGCAACACAATAATTAGCTGTTGCTGACAACTAACAAAACTCATTTATTTTAATTTTGCAGGGGTGACTTCTGCCAATATGCTGATTTTCATTCTTCCTTCATCGTTGTATTTAAAAATTACACAGCAGGATGGATCAAAGCTGACTCAGAGGATTTGGGTATGCATTCCTTTCCCGTCAATGCAACGCTTTTCATCTTGTCATTCCTTATCACGTGCCAGATGCAAAGCGTACCTAATCTGAACATGTGTGGGAGCTTCTTTATGTAACTTTCCATCTTTGCTTCACTCAGCTGGCAGTTCTGCTTGCCTTTCTTCTTTGCTTCCCTGGGGGTCTCCCGGTGGAGAGGCCATACCACGCAGGGCACCTTGTGTTCTGGGGAGCCCTTCTCTGCAGGGCGAGGGGCTTTTCCTGTGGCTGGCGGGTGGCAGCTCTGCAGCAGCCGTAGCTGTCAGCAGGGTGCGGGTGCCCCTCCAGCCCCCTTCAGCAGCCCTTTCAGCACAGCAGTATTGCTCTGTTTCAGTGTGTCGATCCAGAAAGCATGCAACTCCTTATGTAGTATTCCTCATGGTTTTAATGGACCCCAGTCAGACTTAGGGTGCTTCCACCAGATGGGAACAGGCCTTGGAAAGATTTCCTATGAGCCCCAGAAAGAGGTGCGGCTGAAAAGGTGCAACACACCTGTGTATTCCCAGTCTAACGGGGCATGCACTGGAAGTTCCGAAAGGTCAGACCTTCCTGCTCTGAGCAGACAGGCAGGAAACCCTTGTTGCACTTGTGGCTCCATCCACAGACCCCAAGACGAAAGGGCCGAACTTCCAATGGACACGTATCCAATGGGAAGAGTATGCCTATTTCTGTGAGGCTTTGAAAAGAGCAGAGCCGATTGGTCCTAAAAACAGACTCAGTTGATCCTCTTTAGGGATGATCAGTGTTTAAGAAGTGAATTGAAAGGAGAAAAAAATTGGGTTTGGTGTTCAGCAAGTAATTATTAATGACACTAATCTGTCTAATTATCTATGGGTCTTGTCTTTACCAGAAGTGCTATCCCATTTTAGCTGATAACTTTGATACATCACCTTGTAAATCTCCTTAAGAGGAGAAGTTAACATACTTGAATTAATTGCCTTTTCTTTTTATTCATTAACTATCTCTTCTTTTTGTTCCAGGCTTCTCTTTTCTTGGCGCTGGGGATAATGTTTTCCCTAGTGAGCATTCCCTTGGTCATCTATGACTGGGTACAATCAGGAGGCAGTGCTGAAGGCCACTGAAGGTCACCTCCTTCTGAAAAGAAGACACTCCTGTTTGCTACACACCAAAATCGCAACCATCCGTTCTGTTATCTATTCCATCTTTTGTGAGTTTACTCAAATCAAATCCAAATAATGATTATCCAGTACTGCAAATACTGTTATGGGTGTATTTTCTTGCAGAAAACAGACCCATTTTTCCGACAGGCATATCACTCTGTCCCCTGATACTCAGTTATCAGATCAGCCTAAAGTCTGTGTTAATTGTCTATGAGAGTATATAAAGTGTTGCTCATAGAAATTCATCACAGTTAATTTGTTTCCCCTCTTCCACCCATGGATTGCATTGTTCCATTATCATCCTTAGCCCTTCAAACACAAGCTCTGCTCCTTTAGGGCAGCAGCGCCTCTTGTTATCAATCCCAACTGGAGTGATGTCAGTTCACGTCCTTCCCCCCGCCCTTTAGCCAAAACTCTGCTCTCCAACTGTACGCATCCAGTTTGTTGGTTTGTTTGTTTGTTCTGTTGCTGTTTCGTGCACCGTTTGCCTCACTGGGTTAAGTGTAGCATTCCGGATATGGGCACGAAAGGCACCACAAGAGCGTAAACGAGCATTGTATAAGCATATGTCCTAAATCTGGT
This sequence comes from Numenius arquata, assembly GCF_964106895.1. Classification (NCBI taxonomy): domain Eukaryota; kingdom Metazoa; phylum Chordata; class Aves; order Charadriiformes; family Scolopacidae; genus Numenius; species Numenius arquata. The sequence continues at coordinate 98,694,006 of NC_133577.1, forward strand.
GCTTGTCTCTCATGTTCTGGTGGGGGAGCCAGCCCCAGGGCTTGGCTGTTTTGTGGCTTTGGGGAACAGATCCGTGTGTCTTTGTCATGGGGTGCAGGGAGCAGGAGAAGGACAGCCACCACCAGCAACCACCATTACCCTGGCACGCTTCAGCTGGAGCCTGACCAGAACTAGACTTGACCCCAAGCCATGAGTACTTGAGCCTGAAGAGAAGCAGACACTCGGAGATTTCCATAGGAAGTCTGCATTTTCTTCAGCGTTAAGCTGTTTACTAACGCCCCACTTCTCTCAGAAAGAAAAAAAAAAATGGCAAGCTCCAGTTTTATCAAAACCTACGCATTTAATCATACCTCATGCCTTTTCCATTCTGGGATTCATTTGTACATTCCTTGTAGAGACTGGCTCCCCTCTTGCGTCTTACCCTCCTCCCACTGAAGTCAGCGGGGGTTTTGACAGCAGAGGGAGCAGGATTTGAGTCACCCTGCCAAACTACTGGATTTCTAATGGAAATTGAAATCTTTAACATTTCTTTAAACAAACAGAAACACTTTTTTATATTTAAAATGTTTCATTTACATTTATCATCAATTCCCTGTAACAATCAAAGAAAAGACATTCAATTACTACTAGCAGAAACACTGTAACTTGTATCTGTTGTCCACAAAATAAGCATTTGCCTAATGCCTTATAGCTGGTGTAGAAAACTACATGTAGAGACCCAAAAGCTAAGCAGGTGATCATTAACCATCCATCCTGAGCAGACATCTATTAGTGCACTGCCAGCCGCATCAAACGTGTTCACTTTGTGTCATTCACTGTGTCAGCTAAAAAGTGTCTCAAAATATGAACTCGGCTCCCACCAAAAGAACCGAAGGCTAAAGGGAGTCCCCGCTTCACACCCAAGGGCTGAGCAATGCCCCTGGTGTGCTCGAGCCGTACCTGTCAGTATGCGGTGATCCTCTTGTTCCCCGTAGCTGGCTCATTGCTGACTCCCATTGTAACTGTGGAAGGAGCCTGTCATCAGCACTGAGGAACCTGTCATTGCCAGCTTGCTTTTTTTAAGGTTAGGGATGAAGACTTCAGGATCTTGGGATTTCTGTGAGCTATTGAATTGCCTCAGTTGCCATTGCCTTGTCCTACATGGCTTGAAGTCACTGAGAGTTGAGACAACAGAGCACTTCTCAGGACCTTGAAAGATGGTTTCTAAGGGTAACATCCAGAGAGGTTAGTTTGGGGCCTTCCTTGGAATTTGGGCGTTGAGATGCAGAGTGTTCAAGCTGAAGTAACTAAGCCTACTAAACCCAGACTTCTGGATCCGTACCTCAGCCTAGGCTGAGGTACGCGGCTCTGCTGATACTCCACTGTGATCCAGAAACAAGGCCCAGTGGACTCCACAGGCTGCTCAAGTCCTCAGAGTAGCCCAGCAGCAAGAACAAAACTGGAAGCCTCCTCCCTCTGGGCAAAGAGACCTGCTAGACTGAAGAATAGATGAAGAACACCTATTCTGTTGTCCTCCTGGCCCCTCAGACCTTCTCTCATGGGCTCCCAGCATGGTCTCTGGTGCAGTGTCATTCCTCCCAAGCACTTCCCAGCCCAGCATTTAAGACACGAAACGCTGAGCTACCTGGGACCCCCAGGCTGAGGTCACTCGTGCTTTCCTGTAGCTGGTCTCAAACCTTTGCCTGTGATGGTGCAGGTCATTGCTTCTCTCTGCGTTGTCTCTTCATGCGACTGACTCCTGTCCTTATTCACAGAGAAGTCCATACGATAGCCTATGAGCCCATGTGTTAGTCAGCTCTGGAGAGAAGAACCCATGTTTGGTTCCTATCTCTCCGCAGCTCATCCCAGGCATCTTCCCACCTCGGGATGTAAGTTTGTGGTTCCCTGTTTGCAGGCACTCAGCCCTCCCTTGTCACTGCAGCAGGAGCTCAGCATCTCACTCCATTCTCTGACTCAGCTTGCTGCGGCTGCGTTTCAGGTTTTGAGGTGCCTTATAATCTCTCTGGATCTTATCCTAAAAAACCTAACTCAGACCTGAGAATGCTGTACAGTGTTATCCTCAAGATGTTCCAGGGCTCTCCTGCTTTCCTCCCCCCTTTATTCTTCTACTACTGATTTATGAGCAGTGCTGCTCTGTGCATTGGGGGATTGTGAGAGAGGAGATCCCGGGAATGACTTTCAAGTACCCAGGTATGGGCTAGAGGTCTGATCTGCTGCACAGGGTACCAGCAATGTCACAACTGCGACATCTCCCTCCCACCCCGCAAATAGTTTGTAGTCTCGTGTCTAAAATACCAACCATTGAGTTTTGGCACCCAGCTTCCTTCGACTTGAAGGGCTACTGGGTGACTGATTGCTCCTTGCATCTTCCCAAATCTCCTCCATCACTACCCTTCTCCCTCCTCTTTGCTATCCTGCCTTCTTCTTTTTCCCAGTTTATTTGTCTACTGGAGTTTTAATGGATAAATAGGGAGAAGAATGAGCCGGGTGTGTGCATAGAGTGAAATTACCCCAGGTACTGGACCATCAAAGCATATCTTGGATACTGAAAAATATATACCCAACATATCAAGTCTTTAAACAGACTGTTTCTGGGTCTCTGAAAGAAAAAGAAAAAAAAAAAAAAAGGAAAAAAAAAGAAAAAAAAGAGGGACTTTTGCTTAGACTGATTTACTGGCATCATATTTATAGATATTTATGGAAAGGAATCATGTGTTTATTGATGTCTGTGGTAATGAACGTGAAATAACGTGCTTTTTGTTTTCTCATCAGGTTTATACATTCTTAACAGAATGCAATAGACCCTGCTGTAACTGTCAACATCAGTGATGGATGACAATATTTGTATGAGGTTATCTGTAAAATGTACTGCTGTTATTCAGTTCATTTGGAATAGTGAACTTGTAGCCAACGATGTATGAGTCCCACATTTTAGCTAGGATTTTAAGAGCACAGTGAAATGCTGTAGGAGTTTCTCTGTTGTTAAATTAATAGGATCCAGAGTACCGTATCTACTTGGTAGGTGGTAGCATGCTTTCTTTTCATAGAGAGTTTATCACTATTGTGAGCACTGCAAATGTCAAAGACTGGATGCAAAATTGCTCTTAATAGCTACAACAAAATACTTTAAAGTTCTTTTTTGCGTAATAGCAACAATTGAGTGGTGAGGGACAAGGAAGGAACTAATTAGAAGCAGGGGCTCCTACTAAGATTGTAGGAGTTAATCCTACGCTTAAGAGACGGCCTTGCTGCCGCTCCCAGTCCACAGCACATTGCAAAGAAAATAGTCATGAGCTTAAAGCACCCTTATGGTTGCAGAACACAGCTGCCCTTCTCTGCCCAATGGCAAACATGCCTACTAAGTAAAACACAGTAAATTCTTATTTGGGAACAGTATCTCGGGAGCAATGGCCTCTCTGGATGACGCTTGCTCCTGGTCAGAGGGCCAACACCAAATCAGTGCACCGGCACAGACCTTTTGTAGGTCTGAGGGGTACCCGGCCCGTGTGCAGGTCCAGGGCAGAACGGCTGGTCTCGTTCCACGAGGTCAGGGATGGGGATGCCCATCTGCTCCCGAGGGCTGCTTTCCTGACCCACATCCCAACCCATAGCTCGTGCTCCACTTGCAATAGGTCACACGTGCAGATGCAGGTTGGATGAGATATGGGTTGTGTCTGTACATCTGCCTTACAAAACATAAGCACCACAGCTCTCTCTGATATTAAGTATTAACAGTAACAATGGTATCTCTACCTTATCTTTAAATGAATAAGTTAATTTGCTTGAACCTTACATTAAGGCTAAAGAGCATCTTGGTCAAAACAAAACTTTTTCCATGTGGTGGTGTCCCACCTCCAGTCCTACCGTCCCACCCCAGTGCCTGTAGGAGAAAGGCACAGCAGAATGTACTCAGCTCCATCAGCAGCTCCACAAGATGGCTTTATTGCCTGGCGCCAGGGTCCTTTCTTAACCAATTCCCCAGAGCCCTCGGCGTCAGGAAAATCCTTATTTCCTATAACTTACACAAAGAATGTTTTATTTGTATCTAATGTAAGCATTTCTGTAACAAACTGTGAAAAAAAAAAAAAAGATAATGAATTAATAAAAAGTACAGGGCTGGAAAGGTCTAGAATTCAAAAATTGTACACATGCCTATGTTTCTGAAGACAAATCTATGCAGTTGTGTTGTATTGTAGGAAATTTCATTTTTATGTACATATATATATTGTAAATAAATAGGATGCTGTATATTTTTGCAGTTGTTTATCCCCTATGATATAGAAGTGTTGAGATAGGCTCTGCATATTAAGAGTAATTTTAATAGAAATACAAATACTTTAGCTTCTGACTTAGCAAAATATATATCCTTTCCTCTCTCCCAAGAGTTCACAAGTTAAATCTTGAATTTGAACTTGCAATAACATCGCTAATGTAACAAGAAAAAGAGAAATAAAAGGTCCGATGAAATTGCTAGGAGTAATTCCAGTGGGTGACTCCCTGTTTTTGCAACAGCAAGTTAGCCAGTCTTCCTGCTGGGGAAAATATCTGCCTTGTAAAGAGCCCCTTTGGTACCCAGGTACCTCTGACCTCCTCAGCTGAGGTCAGGTGGTAGCGAAGTGCTGGAAAGGTTTTTTGCAGAAACCAGAGCAAACTGCAGCCAACAATTTGACCCAGCATTATCCCATGTTGTATCCAGGCATGTATGTACCCAACAAGTACAAACAGAAGTCAGGGCAGGACTTCTGCATTTCCATTTTCAGCCACCAGAAATGCCTGTAGTTCAAAAAAAAAAAAAAGAGTACTACAAGCCAGGGGTGGGCAGCAACCAGAGCAATCCATGCCATTTCTACCCTGCTCCCTGCAGAGTTCTTCAGCGTCTCCTGCAGGAGACCCCAGCTGCAGACCCCGGCACGCTGCTATCACATGACCAAAAGGCTACCTAAGGCTGATGTGAGCATCCCCGGGAAGGGACTGCTTGCACATCCCACCCTATGAGCAGGCAGAGGCCAGTATTTTGGTCGTGGGATAGCTGCATGTCCAGACGTGAGGGTGATGGGAGAGGAGGGTTGTGTATATCCTGAGAGTGCCTCCGTCAAGAGCCTTGCATAGACTTTCTCGCTGGTAAAGCACAGAAATGTGTTTTTTTCAGGATTGCTGAAAAACGGAGGTTGAGAAATGCATCTAAAAATAATTGCATTTTTTTCCATGTTTACTTTATGATCTTGGATGAAAATGAAACTTGAAATAATGTTTGTTTTCACCGTGAGCACAAATTTGAGGAAAAAAACCTATATGCAGTCACTTCTACAGAGCTTTTCAAATTAATACAAGTGTACGTTTTGTTTTCAGTGTTATAGCCAACAAAATATAAACTGTAAAGGTATTTTTCCACAAAACTTGAACTTTACCTTGTTTATAGAAACCTGTTTTTAGTGTCCCAAGGTATGTTAAGGTTCACCCAGATCCAGTATAAACAATACTGTTTGAATGATGTACGCTTGATACGAGCTGTTCTCTAATAGATTGTTGAAGTGAGTCATTGGTAACATTTTGCTCCTGCTAACATCATCATACTTTGTGCCGCTCATATCCAAATAAACAATGCAGGTTTTCAGTTTCTGTGTGTAAATAAAGAAAAAAAATGTATTAAGTTCTATAATCTCTCTGTTACCTCTATAGTTTTTAAACATTAAAATTGTGATCTAAACTAATGTTGAGGCCATACTCATTATTTCAAAGGGATGACTATATATATCATTATAATGCCTTAAACAGCATGTGCTCCCCACCTTTTATGCAAGTGTTTTCACTGAGCTCAGCATGTGGCTCTTGCAAAGCCAACTATATTGGACTCGGTGCAGTATATAGAGCAAAACATCAATAGATGGCTACGGAGCATTAACGTAAAGTTTCCAGTATTGTTTTAAAGGGATCTGAAGCCAGGACGTATGGTCACCACAGACTGGAGTTCCTGCAGAAGACAGCGTTTCTCAAGCCCAATGCTTGTTTCGGCCTGCTCCTTGAAGACTGTCGGAGTGTTCGCCAGTCTGTTTCAGGGTCAAGTCAGGCAGTTTAGCTTTAAGGGCTGCTGTTAGAGTTGGGCTTGAGTTCAGACACCAAACTGGTGCCTGGAGCAGCTAAACCCCTGCCAGATGCTCTGCTATGGAAGCAGAAGCCATTAGCAGATGGATGAGGAGGATACTCAAGGACAGTAATGTCTTAAGCATTCCCAGCTAGATCTGCCAAAATGTCTCTGTCAAACCCTTAGAGCGTCTGGAAAATGCTAGATTTTTGCTTTTGACCACTAATTTTTCTAGTGCCCAGGCTGTAGTGATCACTTACAGGAAGACCTCTTGGCTAGAGGTCCGTATAACTGAAGAGCTAACTTCACTGAATAGGATGAGTACAGCCAACATCTCTGTGGCACAGTTCCCTGGGCTCCTCTGTGGGAGAAACGATGGGAGGATTTATGTATCAGAGGATCCTTGGCAAGCCTTTGCCCAGTGCCCAAGCCCAGGGATATGTCTTGAAGCCATAATCCTGACCAGAGGTACAAGCTTCAGCACTGACTTGGTCTAACAGCCTCTCCTGTTTGGGCATACCCACTTCTCTGCCCAGCCAAGCATAATCATCTCAGAGCCATACCTTAAAACAAAAGAGCATGGTTTGTGGAGCCAAGGAAAAAGAGAAACTATATTGATTTTCTTCCTTGCTTGCAGAGACAACAACAAACCTCTGTTGCCTTCTGCAGTGCAGTCTGACAGCTTCACCTGAAGCTCACCTCAAGCCACGCAGCCAAAGAAAGAAACACCAGCCTCCTTTCCAGCCACAAACTTCTACCTTTGGTTTGGCTTGGTCTTCATGCATCCCCAAAGTCAGGATCTCTGAGTTCATCTGACCAGTCCCTACTTGCTGAAGAAAAAAAAAAAAAGGAAAATTACCTAGGGCAAGTTCTGCCTGAGGGAAGGGACCCCCCATTTGGTTCAAGTGGGGTCTTATTTTTACTTAAGTTTAAGTGAACTCACAGTTAGTTTTCAGGCTGAAGCCCAAATTCAGGCCACTGTTAAGATGTCTCATTCCCCACTGTGCCAAGAGCTGGTAGTAAGCATTCACACCAACTTAAATAAGCGTGGAGAAAGCGGAGGTGGTAGGCGCAGGGATGAGTGATATGACCATTTCTAAGCCTTTCTAATGACAGACCCCTGATAAACTAAACATGGGCTTCACTTCTTACACCTTGGTCTCCTCAGACCCACGCAGGACAGCAGCACCATTTGCTTTGTGTTGGGTTGTGCTAGCAGGCTCTAGCCAATATACTGACTTCTTACCGCAGACCCCAGTGCAGTGAGACAGAAGTTTTCAGGCAGCCTGGCATCTTTATTTTACAAATATTAAGTGCCATGCATTTCTGTTTCAACTTCCAGTCACAGAAAATGGAGTCTCTTAAAGCTGACAGTGTTACACTGCTAAATGCCACTGGCAAGGGACGGTGTTGCTGGCTTAGCAACCTCAGCCTTGCCATGGCTCACTGCTTGAAAAACATGAGGTTACTAGGATTCTTGGGAAAAGGTGTAGTTCGGCCAAAGCTTAGACAATAGGGCTAGGAAAGTAAACTGCGACAGACTGGGGTGGCGCAGGCCAGCCCTGTCCGAGAGCCAATCTGCAGAGCAAAGCCACCTTGTGAGGCTGGGGCTAGTGCCTGGCCAACTGCCACCCTCTTTGAGATCCCTGTGCCCATGGAGGCTGCTGCCCTGGAAAAACAGAGGGAAGCGTATCATCAACGGGAGCCAGAACATACCCCAGAGCCAAGAACCATGTCCCCTCCTTGGAAAATCCCACCTCGCTTAAAGCCTCAGGTTCTTTCCCCAGAGGTAACTCCTCGTGCCTACCATGTCCCCTTGGGAGAGTGTTTGCCCACTAATCAGCAAACCTTAACTGCTCCTGTTGCCAGTTATGAAAAGCTGGTGAAAATCACCTGGGTTTTGGTATAGATCATCAGTTCAGACTACACCCTTTGAATGTACCAGGTGCTGACTGTGCCCGTGATTTGCTCCCATGAGCTCTTCCTTCCTGGACACCTCTGGGGACCCGTGCTCAGGTAAGTTTCCAAAAGTGACTCTTTCCAAACCCCACTGTTTTCCCCACAGTGCTCACTTCACCTAAGCTTTGCAACAGCTGGACCGTCCCCGTTACTGCCTGTTACAGGCCTGCCCCACAGCCCAGGCAGAGCTGCTGGCTCCCCTCACCTCGCTTAGGAGGGGTTTGCCCAACCATTCCCCTTCCACAGCACCAGATGGCAACAGCCCTTGTACAGAGGTGTTTGACGGCAATTAGAGAGGTGAAACCCAAGTATCAGATGCAGGAGCATCCACGGCTGCCGTTTCCTCTCTCCAGGCTCATACCCTGCTGGCGAGTGGCTGATGGGGATGAGAGAAGAGGGTCTTTTGGCCAAATGTCTCCCCAGACACCAGGACCAGCCCTCTGGAGCTCCCGACGTGTTCCTGGATGTGTAGTCTGCTGCAGAGATGCGGCGAGCATGGGGCTCAGCAGCACCCGCTGCAGGAGCCAAGCACACCAAGGATAAAAAAGCAGTTGTTCTACCTCAGATAATTATAAGGAAGCGTAGCGGAGTTAGGCGCCAAGGTATTGGAAAGTGTTATGATAACAAAGAAACTCATGAAGAGGGTGGAGAAATTTTTACGATGTGAGATCAGATTAATGACCTGTACAACGGCTGCAGTAAAAACAGCAGCATACGGATGCTACAACATTTGTAGAACACATTTCTTCAAACCATAACTAAAGCCTATAATTTACTAGGATGTTAAAGAAAAAAAAAAGAAAATTATATGTTCACTGACAAAGCCAGTTCTTGCAGCCTCTGAAGTCTCCTCAGGCTTTGCGCAGGCAACAGTTCTCACTAGTATTTCTTGCATGAAAGCTGGTTCTCCTATTAATTTTCAGATACCTTTTGTAGATAAACAGAGAAGTACCAGATGCTGGAGAAACAACTTCCCTGACATAACGAGGAATTATATATCTCTTGCAATTAGATCATCGTAAAATGAAAGGAAAACAGGCATCAGTTTGCCATTCTTGCATCCAGTGGCATTTAAACAATGAGTGCAGTCTCTGTTACTACTGCTGGCAGGCCTCCAGCAGCACTTTGAAAAGGCAGCGTGGCCTCCCTGTAAATTGATAAACAATCTTGTTGAGCAACAGGCACAGGAACATTCAAGCCTTTGTTAAATTTTGACTCGAGTGGAGCACTAATTGGCATCTTTCCGGGCAGAACAAACAGGGTCAACTTCTCCGCTTCCCAGAGGCAGATTATTTTAACCAGAGCCCGCAGTGCCCACAGTTAATGGCATAAAACCCAGGAATGTGGATACTACAAGACGCAGAAATTGTTTGTTTTCTTAACGAGTTCTGGTAGCGAAAACAATCAAACTCAGTTGACGAAAAAGCCTGAATAACTGAGTCCTAGCTGTGCTGATGGCTTTGACACACACTCAATATCACTACAGGAGCAGACATGTCATCTTCACACAGAATGCTGATTTCTGAGTGTAAAATGTGGTCCCAGCCTGTACTGCTTAGGACCAATCTAATCCAGAGAAGGGGTGATATTCTCACCTCTGCTCTGGACCGAGAAATAAAGAATGGCCTGAAATTTTTCGTATGGGGCTGCCAGTGCCCACCAAGATGCAGAGTACTATCTAGGGAGCGGAAAGTGTGCTCAGAGACACACCTGACACCTAGTTATCTTCCTTTGTCCAGTGCTCTGGCATGTCCCTGCCTGCTCCAGATTACAGCAGGTCAAACTCAGCTCTTGGTGGGACTCATGCTCTGGTCAGCTGCAAGGAGAAAGTTCCTCCTCACAGTGACCAGAGCATGAGCCCACCAGGTAGAAGATGCACCCCATGCAGTTTGCAAACCCCAGGCAGGCACCTAAAGCACTAAGAAAGTGGGGTGGCACTACAACACAGCAGGCAAACACATCACCAACACCTTGACTTCTCTCTGGGGACAATGTCACTAAAAGAGAAGATGATTATAAATCAGCTCATTCAAGTAAGAACATGTCTATATTTAAATTACAAACCTCTACCAAGCACAAGAGACCATTTTTTTCTGCATGTTTACTGCAGAAATAACCCATATTTCCTCCGAGGGCATCTGAACGCCATTCTGAGGACTAGGGACAGTTGTCTAAAATTGGAAAGGTTTTTTTGATTTTGGTATTTACAAATAGTTCAGATGCCAGTAAACAAAATAGGTCAAAACTAATTGCTAGAAAACACCTCTTGCAACACACTCTTTACCTACCAACCTACCTCTGAGAAAACACTATGGTTAGCACAGCTGGGCAATGAAAACAACACCCACAAAGAGCAGGATTCATCGAAGAGAGGTTGCACTTCTGAGAGGTGCACTTTTCGCAAGGGGACAGACATTGACGAGGGCATTTACCCACAAGAAGAACATGCAGTGTTTCCAACCCCACTACTTTATAGGTGCTGTCTCAGTGGCCCTCCATAAGTGCTCCACCAAAGGCAGTATTGTACCAGCAGACAGCTGGTGACACCTCTGCTACCTTGCTGGGGCAGTACTAACTTTGGGATGTCCTATGGCTCAAAGCTGCAAGAGATTTCCTGTGTCCTTGCCACGGGTCTGCCCAGCAAATTTTTGTTCCCAGGGACCTTCCAGGAAGATCCAAGCTATTCCCAGGCATCACTTCTGCAGACATTCCAATGTTCACAGCCTGCTGTGAAATGGTTGAGGTCACTGTGGTCAATGGAATTAGCCTTAGATGTATGTAATCTGATAAAACGTCTTAGATTTTTGTAATTTGAAGAACTGCCTTAATGGGTCTCTGCTAAGATACTAAGACACATGAATTGCTTTGGGGGGGGTGGAGGGGACAAGGGAAAGGCTAGGTAGGCTTCAAGCCTTTGTGTCTTTTATTGCTGATATAGGATGTATATTTTATTTGTTCCAACCTTGGTCAGAAATGAAAAATTCTGTAAAAGATGTGGAGAATCAACAAAAACCCAGGAAAAATAGATAGCAAAGAATGTCAGTGTTGCACTGCTGAGGAAAACATTTTAAGAAATGAAAACTACCACAATGGAGTTGTAGGAGCTCCAGGTCTTTTAGGGCAATGTTATTGCAAATATCAACTAAGAAAAAAAAAAAAATTTAAAGGCAAGTGCATTTGTAAAACTCAGTGAAACCACATCTAGTGTGTGAGGTTCAAGCTGTGATAGGGCAGCCAACATGGCTAGTGATGGCAATTGAGAATTGCACAACCGGGCACCTCAGTCTCCTCTGTTCTTGAGGCGACGTTACTTTGCATATGCACTCATATTTCTAAGTGTGTCTTTAGCTATAGCTGCTCTTTTTCCTCATCTCCACAGTCAGTTGAGCAAAAATATCATTAGCTATATGATTTTCTCCTTGTGGGCTACACATGCAGACTAATCCCTGACACAAATTTATCATTCGTGTCCAAGATCAAGAGGTAAACCAGCAGGGACAGCAGCAGTTTAGCACTAAACTAATAGGCTTTGCAGCAGTACTGCATGGTATAGAAAACATGTCTGCTCTCAACTCCGGTGAAACTGGGTCACCAAAAGTATCTCCTCCTGCGCTGTTGTTTTGTATCTGAACATGCAGAAACTGAGGTGTTACTCCAGTACACAAGCTCACCATGACCTGTAGAACAAATCCACCACACCCAGCAAGGAAACGAGAGGCAGCCCCGAGCCTCACTGGTACTAACAGAGTTTTTCATAGGGTTAGATCTGAGACAAGACAGATATCACGTTTTGCTCTGACATCTGAAAAAAAAAGATTCATATCCCAACACTAATATGTGTGTGTGTCATTTAGCAGCCCAGCTCACATTTCTTGTGATGGCCTTAACCAATCTGCAAGGTGCTGGGTGCCTGCTTCTTTTTCTGTTTCAAGTCAGCAGATGGTGCTTTTAGAAGGACTGTCTTCCATTTCGACTGCTTTAAAGCCAAAGGAGTTTGGTAGACCCTGTAAAGAGATGCTCCAGAGAGCTGCACGTCACCTGAGAAGCCTAGAAGGGGAGTAAGGAGAGGACAACGTTTCATACAGATCCTTAATACCATTTGAAGTAAGGAAAGACCGACAGAGGGTCAGAAAGCTTTGTGTGAAAATATAGGTCCCTTGATGAGCCATGCTTTCATTTTTAGTAATATGCTACTCTCATTTCAGCATTTTATACTGCTACTTCTCAGCAGAGGGTCTCAGGCTGCCCCCAGTGCACAGCCAGTCAAGATGGTGAAATCTCTGTTCAACACATTCTGCAGAGAGGCACAAAACAAACTGCAAAGGAAGAAAGTGCCCACAAGAGACCCAACACCTCCTCAAACCTGGCCAGGCGAGGAGATGTTGGCCAGAAGGCCTGTTCGCCTGCCATCCTGCATTTGAGGGCCTCGAGGAGGACAGGGGAGGAGAATAAGGCAGCTCAGTTTATTTATAACTCTCTTTTTAATGCTACTGTCCTTTTCTGTCTGATTCCGCCTCTGCTCTGTGGTTGGAATTTCAGTGTCAAAACCTGAGCAATTTGAATGCATTTTAATAATGTTAGTAATGGTATTATTAATCATAATATTGTTACATTATTATAATAATTATTTTAATTCCTATGGAGTGAGGCTGAGAGAATTGGGGTTGTTCAGCCTGGAGAAGAGAAGGCTCCAGGGAGTCCTTATAGCAGCTTTCCAGTACCTAAAGGGGGACCACAGGAGAGATGGGGAGGGACCCTTTATCAGGGAGTATAGCGATAGGATGAGGGGTAATGGTTTTAAACTGAAAGAGGGGAGATTTAGATTAGAGATTAGGAAAAAATTCTTTACTGTGAGACACCGGAGCAGGTTGCCCAGAGAAGTTGTGGATGCCCCATCCCTGGAAGTGTTCAAGGCCAGGCTGGATGGGGCTTTGAGCAACCTGCTCTAGTGGGAGTTGTCCCTGTCTATGGCAGGGGGGTTGGAATTCAATGATCTTTAAGGTCCCTTCCAACTCTAACCATTCTATGATTCAGAAAATATGCAGTGTTTCTATTCTTAAAATGTGCATTCTCTCTGCCTTTTTATTGAAAATGATCTTTTTCTTGAACTCTTACAATGATCCTGAGCATTGTCACGCATCTCTCCTCTCCCCCCTGCCCAGGCGATGCAGCCACATCTGGATTTTCATGGGGCAGCTCAGGGTCCCTTCTCCACGCACCCAGGCTACCCGGGGACCTGTGCTCTGTGCCTGATGCTCTTAGGGGCTGGGCAGGAAGAGCAGACCCAGTTTCTTGGCCCCCAGTTGACTTCCCAAACCACGTGAGAGCAAAAGTAACTCACCACATGTGCCAGACAGGCTCACTGAACCGTTCCCAAACTCATGAGGTCAGTGCTAGGACTGGCCGTCCCACACATCATCCACCCCATTCTTTTCTTGCCATAATAAACCCATAATTTTTTAGTCATTGCCTTTGTGCTCTCGAGGGACCACCAGCAGCCTGGCTCCTGTAACACTGAACAGAGCACAGCACAGGAACAACATGCTGACACCCATAACCAGCTACACTGGCCTTTGGCTGGTACTGAGATACACTCTCCCTGTGGAGCCAGCCACCCATTTAAGGGTTCACACTGCTGTACCATAACCCAAGTGGCATCAACGACATTTCTACTTCTCACCTGTGCTTGTGGCATCCTGATATTATAATAATAATAATAATGAAAAACAGATCTACGCAGCTTTCTCAGTTCCTTTGTAATAACTGAGAAGTACCACAAACATTATTCTAACATCACCCAAGAAAACCTGTGATAAGTTTCGGTCCTGTACGGAAAATATTTCAATAAATGAGAAGTTCTACATCAGTTTTCTTGCTGTTTTACAGAATAAGCCTTGTCAGAAGCATTTTACCCCTAGCCCAGTTGATTGGTGGTACTCAATGTGTTTCAGAAACCTAGCAAAACTCAAAGTAATTGAAATCAAATTAAGGGGTGCTCACTGGATAGTCACACGCAGGGGAAACCACAGAGGACTGTTAGTCCTAACCATGTAGAAGTTAGGCAATCTGGCTTTCCTGGTATATTGCTGCAGAAAATGACAACACAAATTTGATACTAGGCAGAAGAACAGCAGAAGATCTGCAAACAACACCAAGGAGTTGACTCTCTACAGTTGCCTGAGCTGTGCCTCCTGCAGTTTGTTATAACATCACTCGCACACGGAAGCAGATGGTATGCTACGTATCAATTTACTATGCCTCTCTTTCACAGATTTTTTTCAGCTCCGTCTGTGCATTTTTATTCAAAAGGGGACCATATGGTCCCTGTGAGGTATTTTATAAATAATTGTATATTTACAGTAGCAATTGAAACCACAGTCACATGCTTACCTTCAGGAAAGCAGCTGAAAGTAGCTGGGCACTATAGGGTTTGGAATGATTTCCTCAGTACAGCATAGAGATGTACAATGAATAATTAAACAGGAATTGATTTCACATGGCCTTCCTGATTGCATTTGTTCTGCTACTGCCACAAAATACAAGGTTCCTAATCAGAGCTGGTCGAAGAGAGTTGGGGCCATGTACACTCCAACAGCATCACCTCCATCTATCATTTGCAGGTTGGAGCAGGGATCCCCTGTCCCTACTCTGCCCAGGGGTGGATTAAGCTTTCGATGAAGGATGGCCTAGGAAAGATGGTGCTGTCTCACCAGGAGACGCTCCTTTACTTCATCTTTGAAGTCTGCAGGGACTGGTTTGAACACTTAACTCAGCCCTTCCCCCAGGAGAGCAGTTTTCCAGATGCAGATGGCTGGGGGACAGCAGATATCTAGCTAGCACCACTTCCCCAAACACTATGAGGCGTAAAGGCTCCTGCAAGCAGCCACCAGACTAGTTCCTCCTTCTGCTTGCCCTTCTCCTTCCTCCCTGCACACCTGTTGACCATACCTTATTTTCATCTCAGCAAAGAGCAAATTTACCTTAAGAAAAAAACAACTGTCTGAAGAAAGAAGACCAAAGTTACCCATGTAAAAGGCCAACCTTTTTCAAGATGGCAGTGATTGAATCAGGGGCCACTTGTGCCCCTTCTGAATATTTTCAGCACTGCCCTCATTTTTGCACTTAAAGAATGAAAGAAAAAACTGCATCTCCCCAGTACCAAGGGAGGGTGTGCAGGGTCAGATGTCCCAGATCCTCGGTCTCCCCACTGGGGATAAGTTGCCAAAAGTGCTCAGCTCCTGCTTAGGTAAATAAATAGGAGTAGATTTCTAAGAAGTGCCTCACATTTCTATTACTGGCCTGGATGTGTCAGTCAGAGTGCCCTTCCGGACAGTTCAATATGGTGAATCCTGGCTACTCATTTGTGGGCTTAACTGGGGATGCTGGAATAAACATGGCCCCTGACTCCCTAATCCCACACCATCAGCATGAGATCTGGGCTCCTTTGGTCATGGAAAATCCTGTAGTGCAATTCCAACCTCATTCCCCACCCCCAGCATGACGGCTTTTGTGTGTCTAAGAATTAATACTGGATAAAAATGATGATAAAACTGATTCAATCTAGGCAGCAAAGTTATAATTCACTTTCCTTTCTCTATCGCTTGCACTGCTGATGGGTAACGAGATTTGCTTTTCATCATGATCCTCTGGGTTGATGCCTAAGAAGAGGGCTGTGGGCTGTGATTTACCGAGCCGGGAGGCAGGATTAGGTGGGTTATGTAAGCAAGACAGCAAAATCAATCACGAACGAAATTTAGACTCATTCCGGTGTTGTGTTGAACTCTGCTCTCTCCCCTTCAACTTGAGGAGAAAAATTGCAGAGATCTGTACAATGATTTGAGAAGTGGCTTTCAGGGCGCTGTTCCTCCTACTCCTTTCCAGCTTGGCTGTTTGCTCTGCCAGATGTTGCCGGCATCTTTTGCTTCAGTTTTCCAGCACGTTCATCAGTGCCACATGCAGCGATGTGCGCTGATGTGTTTCTCTCACACATGGATGAAAGAAAAGTAGTATAACATATAGATGCAGTTCCAGTTGATTCTTAAGTCTGCTCCTGGGCTGCTGAGTGATCAGTAAATCTGGATTTGGGCAAGCTGATGGTTTGCCCACCGACCATGGGGATGAGCACAGCCCTAAGCTCTCCAGTGGCCACTGCGGGGATGGCACATGGGGTTTGCAGTGTTACAGAGACATCTCCTTCAGAGATGTCCTGCCTCCAGAGTGCTCCAGTTGTTTCCCTTACCAAAGCTGGAAGAGGCATTCCCTGGAACTGCTGCTGTTTTATCACTTCATGAGGCGGTTACAGCATGGTCCTCTCACTGAGAGGGCTAGGAGGGCTGCCCGCCACCCCTGTCCTCCCTGCAGGATGTCCTGTCCTGCCCTGCACCTTAGCTAGGTGACTCTGCAAAAGCATCTGCAAAGCCACCCCCCAGGGACTCAGCCAGTACCTTCCCCACTGCTGGAAGCTTTCTGCCCACTTTCATTTTTCAAAAGAGTAAGAAAGGAGTCCTGTTTTTCATTGTTTTTCTTTTCGTGCTTGACAACCAGACTGTTCACAGTAACAGAGTTAGGTACAGATTAATGTGTTTCCATTATCAGGACTAATGTCTGACTCCACAAAGTTATTTAGGCTCCTAAAAATAAACATGGGCACCAGGCTTGGCCTAGATTTCCAAATTGAAATGCCTCTGAAGATCTGGGTCTAAGTGGCCATTATCAGTAAATACACAAAACTAATTATACACAGAGGGCTATCAAATGCATAGACTAATCAGCTAAAAAATAGAGGTTGCTTTTTGCTAATCGCTTTCATTAATAATTATTTTGATGTTATTGGTAATAATAGTTCACAGTCTTTTTCTTCTGATGGGAGAAATTTAATATTCCAATGCAATGCTTGATACAAATACAGTGCACCAGTTCGGTGCTTCTGCAAGAACTCCATACAGTAAAACTGACATAAAAATGAGAAATATAATTTTTTTGTCTAAACTAGTTCACAGTGATAAAACAAGCAAGCAAAATTTTTAAAAGTCATATTGATTCATATAATCTACAATATTACTGGTTTAGTAATCCTACCTTTAAAGGTATAGACCCATTTTGAAATATATAGGACCAGATAGCACACTCATACAAATAATAATTGCACTGATTTCATCAAAGCAGCTTTAATTTTTGTTAAGTGACAAACATCCAATAGTATCTGTACTCTATTTTTAGCTTTACTCCAGAACTCCACATTGTCCCTGGCATAGTAAAATGACACCTTCCACAAAGACAAGAAATTCATTGACTTCATATTCTAAACAAGCCATTGTTAAAATAAATGGAAGTCTCTTAACTCTTAACAATAGTGAGTCAAATGGATCTGACCTCTGTGGGTGGGACTTTAATTATGCCTGCTATGTTTAAGAAAGTACAGTATTGTAATAATATTATTCATTGCATACCAAGAGTTCCATCAAAGGCTTGACAATCCCAGGAAACGATGCACATCCTCACTTACAGTACTGCTGAAATGCTAAATATGTCCGGTCATATAAAGCCTGATCCTGTGAAGTTTTGGCACCGCCGCCTCATAGGAACTAACAACATCTCCGGCCATCCCTTTCCCTAAGGGACAGTCATTGTGCTCAATCACAGCTTGCCGCCTTTAGCACTCTCTAAAAAAGGATAACTGGGATAAAACTCCAGCAAAAACAAGTGGTATTGCTGCTGTACAATGAAGTGTTTGTGAGAGGAGGGAAGGAAGGAGGTGAATCAGTAATTATCTAGTGTGGAAAGCTGGGGACAGGTAATTTATAGCCTGTAGAGGACAAAAGGACTGCTGGAAGGAAGGAGGTTGCAATGGGACATAAAAGCAGCATCTCTGCAGAGCCTGTGGTCTCTGCTAACCCGCTCAGTTATGAATCGGAATTCCCAGCCACCAAATCATCCTCTCGAAGGGTGACATGCTGTCTGTCGCCTACCATTTTGGGGTCTGGCGCAGAGTGGGGGGTGGCTCATCAGGTTCTCTGCTCAACTTCTGGAAAGACCCACCAGGAGCAATAAATCCTGGCTTCTTCTTTAAATGAAGTGGTTAATCAATACTTGCTTGATAATTAATTTTCAACTGATTTCACTGAATTTCACTGAATTTCACTGAATTTTTTTTTAGAGTTGGAAGGGACCATATAGATCATCTAGTCCAACTCCCCTGCTGAAGCAGGATTGCTTAGAGAATGCTACCCAGGACTGCATCCAGGCGGGTCTTGAAAATCTCCAAAGAAGGGGACTCCACAACCTCCCTGGGCAGCCTGTTCCAGGGCTCTGTCACCCTCACCATGAAGAAATTCTTTCTCATATTCGAGTGGAACCTCCTATGTTCCAGCTTGTGCCCGTTGCCCCTCGTCCTGTCACTGGGAACCACTGAAAAGAGTCTGGCTCCCTCCTCCTTCAACCCACCCTTGAGATACTTATAGGCATTAATAAGGTCTCCCCTCAGCCTTCTCTTCTCCAGACTAAAGAGTCCCAGCTCTCTTAGCCTTTCTTCATAAGGGAGATGCTCCAATCCCTTAATCATCTTCGTTGCCCTTCGCTGGACTCTTTCCAGTAGTTCCCTATCCCTCTTGAATTGGGGAGTCCAGAACTGTGAACAGAAAAGTTGCCTGAAAGGAGTTACTGTGGCAATCCTTTTTGTTTGCTGGAAATACAGGATGCTGTTGCTCAGTTATACTTCTCATTCACAGCGTGTAGCGTCCACAGAAATAATCACGACCTTATTCTGAGTCACAGCCTGTGGTTTAGATCCTGTTGAAATATTTTTTTTCAGGTGGAAATTAGCCACGATGTTCAAGCATCTAGAAAATTAAACTCTTCCCCTAATCTTATGTTTTCATTGCAGCAGTTGGGTCAGTAGCTGGGGTCCCGTGCCTGCTGGCATTCAACCCCACTATTTAGCTTTGCTGAACAGCTTGCTAAATCTTTTCCCTGTTGAGAACTGCTTTTCTGTGTCTGCCGTCTATTTGAAGGCCCACTGCTTACTTATGTCTGGAAGACACCAAGCAGGAAACCTGCCAGGAGTTTGGGAGGCAGCATCTCTTCTCCCAAAGCCAGGAGGAGCATCTCTCGGGATGCTCCGACCTTTCTCGCCTCGGTATTGGCTCCACCGTGTGGCTAGTTCAGTTAATTTGCATCTTCAGCAACTCCAGTTGTATGAGAGCTGCTTGGTGGCTGCTTCGCGCAGGAGCTGCCCCAGGAAGGTTCTCTGAAGGGGATTTCCAACCACTCATCCTGATTTTAATTTGTAAAAGAGGCCCTATTCAAAGAGGATTTTGCATCTTTCCTCACAATTATCTAAGTAATTAAAGCTGGGGGAAATATAGGCAATTGTAGCTAGCATACACAGTTTCTCTTTCCATTTAAAATTTTCAAGAATTATTAGTCTCTCCAGAGTGCATTGAAAATAGCTGCATGGCTTTGAGGAGCAGCACAAGAGGTCTGTCCACTTCTCTCACCACAAAAAAGGGCGCACCCAGAAGCTGGCAGTTGCCATCTGACAAATTTATCTCACCCTTAAAATGGTTCCTTACCTTGAAGTCCTTTTAGAAAGGCAGTCTGCGAGTGGAGGGAGCAGCATAATTGGGCCCCCCAGGCCACTGCACCACCAGCCTCCCACATGAGCTGCGATAGGGAAGATGGCATCAAGGAAATGCTGCCTTGCAGGGCTGGAAAATGTTCAACCCATCCAACTTATTCCGGAGGGGTTGGCTGACCACAGAGCACCCATCACATCTCTGCTGGAGACCTGCAGTCTAAGTGTTGGATTTCATTTTTGTTAAAAAGGTACAAAATTATATTTGCAGTCTCTTTAGCATTTCTGTTACAGATTTTTAAAGCAGCCAGAAGAGGTTAGTAGGCAAAAATAAACACCCTTATACTATGTGCTTAAAATGTTCCTTTTGAGCAGTGTACCCCGATTCTTGAAACATAAGGTTTGTCACACCTCAGGTATGGACTCAGCCACACATTTGATATTGAATTGAGCAGGTCACTACTGATTCCCCTTAACAGCTTAGTGATATTAATAGCTACCAAATATATAATGTGCTCCCTCAGCAGAAATGTGGCTTTCTGTTTTATTAAAACTTTATAACATTTCCTTCTCACTAACCTGGGAGGGTGGCATTTATATGATCTACTTAGCTCCCTAGCCTACCAATTCGCGAATTTATAAAGCAGCTCATCTAATGTGATAGCATTTTCTTCTTTTTTTTTTCCCATACTTGCTCAAAAGCAGCTTGGCAGAAAAGGCCCTGGAGGTCCTGGTGGACACCCAGTTGAATGTGAGCCAGCAAAGTGCCCTTAAGGCAAAGGCAGCGAATGGTATCCTGGGCTGCAATAGGCAAAGTATTGCCAGCAGGTTGAGAGAGGTGATCCTTCACCTCCACTCAGCACTGGGGAGCCACACCTGGAGTGATGGGTCCAGTTCGGAGCTCCCCAGTACAAGAGAGATACAGAGCTACTGGAGAGAGCTCAGCAAAGGGCCACACAGATGATGAAGGAACTGGAGCACCTCATGTATGAGGAAAGGCTGAGAGAGCTGGGACTGCTCAGCCTGGAGAAGAAGAGGTTCAAGGGGGATCTCATCAATGTGTACAAATATTTAAAAGGAAGATGCAAAGAGGACGGAGCCAGGCTCAGCCAGTGGTGCCCAAAGACAGGACCAGAGGCACAAAATGAAACATAGGAGGTGTTCCCTCTGAACATCAGGAAACACTTTTTGACTGTGAGAGGTGACCAAGCAACTGGCACAGGTTGCCCAGGGAGGCTGTGGAGTCTCCATCCTTGGAGATATTCAAAAGTCGTCTGGGCAACCATCTCCAGGTGGCCCTACCTGAGTGGGATGGGTATGACCAGATGACCTCCAGAGGTGCCTTCCATCCTCAACTATTCTGTGATTCTGTGAATTCTGCCTGATAAACAAATGGATACTCAATCATCCTGTACAGGTCACAAGGACATATCCAGTGTGAAAAGCACACACTGACCGTGAAGGGCAATGGGTCCCTAAGGAGTTGCTGTGGGCAACTACCTGCAGGCACTCCACCTAAACAAGTCTGCGGTAACAGCAAGGTGTTGGGGGAAAGAGATAACAAAGACAGTGTTTGTTCCTTTGATAGCTGGCTAATTGAGTTTGATAGTTCAGATCCCTCTTGATTTTTGGAATTACATGATGGTTGCAACCCAGTCACTCTTTTTACCTCCTGGCTCCACTAAAGAGATGGTGGCTTTTCCTTTCAGACACTACCCCAAAATTTGTCTTTCGCCTCAGTGTCCTATGAGCCTTGCTTGGGTGACAGGTTCATATCGTGACAGTCCTGCTGTTCCCCCACACAGAGCTGAGAGCAGCAGGGACAGAGACCCCACAGCACATGGTGCACCCCAGGGCTCGGGGGTCCCAAGACTACAGCGGAGTGGGCATCAGAAGGTGCCTAACTCACTGAATTCCTATTGGGAAGGTTACCTCGCTATTTTTAGTTATTATTAACAGGTGTGAAGGTGCTTACATCTTTAGTTAGATTTTCTTTTAGCATTTTAAATTCAAAGGACTAAGAAACTTCGGGTGGAAAAAGTCCCACTGGAAAAAAATCCTAGCTTAACTGCTGAAAATTATTTTTTAATGTAACCATAGGAGAACAAAATAAAACAAAACAGCCTAGAAAAACCCTGAGGTATGTGATGATGGACCTCGGAAATAATTACATTGGTGCTTAATTGTATATCCTGTGCGTAAACTCTGCGATTCGACAAAACTCTCCCCGGCGCATAAAGCTAAGCACCTCCTCCGGTCCAGCCTGGCCGGTGGCTGTATTAGCTTGAGCTCCATAACATTAACAACTCCTCCACCTAGCTGCCTTTCCCCATAATGTCAGCCCCAGCAGCTGCAGACCGGGAGAGGCTTGTTGAAGTGTTATTTTGGGGGAAGTGCCAGAAATTATTTATTTCAACAGACTTTTGAACATACTGTACTACTATTCTTAGAGTGTATTAAGTGGGGTGTACTTTTAGCAGAGTGGATGCTTAATTCTTGTTTAGGGTAAAAAGATTGTTTATTATGCTCTAAAAATACACCAGCGGTATTATACATGATTAAGGGATGTTCTTTTTAGTGGTGCCCTTATTAGCAAGTCTGCTATGAAAAATGTGTTTATCAGATAGCTAACAGCACTTCAGCTTGTATTGGACCATTAGCTAGCAACCTCATGGGTGACTCCACTGCTGTTTCTGGGTGATCAGCTGGGGATTATTGCCTAGGGACTGTAATAACATAGCTCAGTCTGGGTGCAGTAAATCACTAGTGTCTAAATTATGTTACCGACATAAAGTATGTGATAATAATACAAAGCTAAATGACTGTTTGGAAAAGCTGATGATGGTGGTGTTGGCATCAATGCAATTCCTGTGAGCTCTACAGCAAATAATCTGAAGTCTGAAATGATTTTTTTTTTTTTTTAAGTTATGGCCAAGTTTTGTTCTTATTTTAGTCATTTGGATTATTGCTTGTTGTGCTTAGGACCCGACACTTGCTGAATGCATTTAAAGAATGCATTTAGAGAAACATACGCAACTCTAAAACCAGTTAATAGAAGTTAATAGAAGAAACAGTCTGAAAGTCTGCTGAGAAGGTGCCCAGCCCCTGAGAGCCGCAGCCTCAGAACAACTCCTCTTCCCACTTGTGTGACACAGAGCTACGGGCCTGTTTTCTGCCTTCTCTGTGGAAGACCCTTGCAACCAACAGTGTTGATTTCTTGCAGGGTGTGTGTTTGGTTTTTTTTTTTTTCCTGAAATGGAAACTTTCAGGAGAGGGACAGCTTCAGAGGGGAAAGTAATGTCTCTTGGTATGAACAGACACACATTTTCTGGAGACACTGTTCTGCAGCAGGCTCTTTAGCTGCTCTTGGATCACATCTAGATGGCATAGTAGGTTGGATTTCAGAGACTCCTGTTCATCCACCCGTTACTGAAATTAAGTTACAGATACAGTATTCCTCAACAAGGGGAGTGGCAACTGCAGGAAATTTGGAGAAGTCTGGTGTATTCAAAACCTCAAGGAAGGGCAAATGACACTGCAAGACTCAAAAAGTTGGACAACTGAGGAAGAAAAAGATTTCAAACCAGATTTTTTTTCTGAGTACTTTTGAACTGTAATAGCTAATCAATACTTTGGAGAAAGTAAGTCTGTGCTAAAGGTTCAGCATTTTAAATGAAATACATGCAGTTCTTTTACAGTAGAACCACTAAAGGTCAAAGAGTGTTCCTAGCTTCTCGAGGTTAAATAAGGAAAAAGATCAGACAAATCAATCTGCCCTTATGTGTCATGTAAAAAATCAACTAACAGACCTTTTGCATCTGTTTAAAAAATAAAATCTTGTAGATATTCATATAACTACAAAAATACTGATTCAAGTGAAACAAAGCTATTAAATTGTAGTTATAGTATTCTCCAGTATGGTTCAGACTGCAAACGCTCTTGACAGATGAGATGTTTTCATCCCTTAGGGCAAACAAAATGAAGAAAAAGAGACAGGGAAGGAATGCTCATTTATACATTTATTGATGCAAAAGGGTGCTGGTACGCAACAGGAGCAGTGGAGTCCAGCTGTATGGTACAAATTAGGAGTGTCAACATGCAAATAAAGTACCAATCAATGCAACTATGTGACAGGCCTCAGAAAGGTTTAATTTCACAGGGTTCCTTCAGTTCCTCAATAACATCCAGGTATGCCTAATTTATTACCTGTTTGTAATAAAGACATGAGCTAAAGAAGTCAAACTGATGAATTAGCGGTTACCAATTGCTTTAGCCGAAATATTGTAAAATACACCAGAAAGGTGCAGCTTACCCATCCCCTCATAAACGAAGAACATTAAGGGGTTTATTCCTATGTCAAAAGGCAAGAAAAGATGAGACCTTACGAGAAGTACATTAAGAATTGGTCATTTAAAAATTCAGTATATAATTTTAAATGTTCTTCTTTCTACCACTACGTGGGAAAAGTATAAATTATTTTCATTTATGTACTTTCTATATCAAGAGGATTACAGTAAAGAGTTTCCCAAGTAGATGGCTGAATCTACAGCAGGCACAGGCTGAGACTGAGAAACAGAAACACTTCCAGTGTTGGCTGAGGAGGTATCAAAAGCTGAGTCTTGCCAAGCTGCATATTTAGAAAATAGTAAACGATAAAGCTAAGAGCACTGATCTATCTTAAAAACACTAATCAACCACTATTTAAGTAAATAATATGCAGAGAAAAATGCAAAAAAAAAAAAAAATTATATATAAAACATGAACTAGTACTTTTAGAAAGAAGAGTATGAAAAAGCAGAAATGGATTTTTTAATATTTTTTTTTGCCATTCCTTGGTCTTTTGAGACAGCAAAGTTTTTGAAGGAGTGACCTATGCAGCTGCAATCATGTAGCACATCCGTGGGCAGCATCTGAAAGTAATCATAGCCACAGTTACAGGCTGAAACGTGCAATCCCCAGCTGTAGCTCCTAGTGCCACCAGCTCCTAGTACACACTGTAACTTCACAACACACAGCTTGTGCGTGTTTCATGCCGTGTTTGCCCCAAGCGTTCGTGAAGCACGTGTGTGTGGTGGATTCATGTATGTTATGAACCATTACACCACTCGATGGAAGCAGGTGGCTAGCAGTGCAGGACCCTACAGCTCCGTGTGAGAAGGGGTTGCTAGAGAAGTAAGGAATCTTTCATCATATTTTTGCTAGTTCTGGCTATTTGCACAAATTTAAAAGACTCTGCTTCCCTAAATATTTCAGCTGTTTCCTCAGTTTTTTTCTTGGCATTACTGGTTAACTCCGCTCCCTCTCATCCTCCACTTGCTCCCCCCCACCCCCAACATACACACACTCCCACAGCAAAACCTCTCCGCCCAAATTGTTCAAGAGCCCATGTGTGCCTTTGATTTGAGCTTAACTTGGCTTCCTCTTAGCTATCTCCTATATTTCTTCTAAGACGAAGGGCGGTAGTTACACCCAGCACTTTCAATAATATTTATCACAACCTGTTACAGCAAGTTTGAGTGAAACCAGTAAGCCTGTTCAGGGCGGCAAAGAGGACCATTTCGTAACGTGGTTCAGCTTAAGTCCAATGCGCTAAATTAGTTAGACAGGTCACCATCCCCAAAATCAGAAAACATAATTTGGAACAAGAAAAGAACGCAGGCTATTTTTGCTAGGGAGCGCGCGGTTGGGTTTTTGTTAGAAATTGCACACAGTATGGACATACTATGTGCTGGTGTTAAAAGCTCCAAGCATTTTTTGCCTTAAGACTGTGAATAAATGTGGTTGGTCACAGCTTACTGCTAGAATATTTGCAAAATGCTCATGGGAACTCTTGGAATAATTAAAGAATGGTGTCTCCATGACAGGATAACATCCATCCCATTTTTTGCTGAGGAAACAATATGGTTATATATTATAAATTATGGCTAATTATCTCACATCCTGTTTCCTCATAGCCCTAAACACAGGAAGCCTTTTCTTCTTCATGATATTCAATCTTGCTGCTAATAACATCTTTCATTTCTACAGTGGGATGTATTCCAGAGGATTCCAGTCTATCTCCACAGAGCACAGTCAAGTGTGACCATGACCTGGCATGGTGAGAGGAAAATTCTGGCCAAGACCATTACAAAATTCCTCTGATCCTATATAAAAGGGTTGCTGCTATCCACAAAGAAATGAGAAAGTCTGATTTCCTAGGGTTTTGTCCAAGATCTTCAGCTTCAGAGCCAGAACATACTTCAATTGAACAGGAAAATCTCAGGAACTGACGCATGGTTCCTGATATGGAAACACTGTGAATCTGAAATGTGTGCTGCCAAATTTTATCTGATCTGATCCCACCCATTGGACTCTTTTGAAGCTGAGTTTTGCTGAAGATTAAGCCAATGAGGTTTTTTGTATTTAGTTTACTAAATGGTAAACATGGCTCATTCAAACACCAATAGTAGAACCAATAGTAGCTGATTAATCTCTTCTAATGGGTTAGAAGGTCAAAAAAAAACCTCAACCAACCAACCAAAAATCAGAAACAGAGGTTTGATAATTTTGTTTCCAACAAGTTAGCCCCAACAACACCCTTAGCATTTATTAAAACAAATACAAGGAAAAAAAAAAATAAAAAATACACAGCAGTTGTCTGCATTCAGACTGACTATACTCTCAAAAAAAAAAGTTTTTTTAGGTGTTTGACCAACCTTCTACATTCCCTTTGGCTAAAAAGTGGAAGTCTTAAATTCTTCAGTGTGTTAACTCATCCCACTTATGTTTATTTATAGAGCATCACGCTAGATTTCCAAACAATGAAGCTTGCAAGTGAAGATATACTGCATGTAAATAAAAAACATAATATCTCAATCAAATAAATTTTTAAAACAAGGAAAGAATGAAAAGCTTTAACACTGATATAATGTTCACAGTGCAGCCAAGTATCCAAGGCATCTTGACATACAAAACACACAATTTACTTGGATAAATAGACATATGGCTGAACTTCAAAATTAAAAATTCCCTAAACAGCAATAAGAATGCAAGTATCAATGACAGAGACTTCAGGACACTACATTATTAGAAAAATGAGCTAAGCCACCTAATTTATTTGCAAGTTTTTTTCTTTTGCATAATATATGAGCACAAGCCAAAGTTGAATTTTAAATTATAGCTATAATCAAAATTCATTGCTGGAAAGGGGGAGAAAGAGATCCCCAGAAAATTTCTAGAGAAAGTAATCAAGCAACCTATTTGTAAGTACTTCAAAGATAATAATAAGAAAAGACTCAACATTGATTTTTCAAGAACAACTCATGTCAAACCACTCTCATTCTCTTTTATAGTGGAGTAATGGGCCCCCTGAATAGGATAGACCAAGCACTTGTCATATATTTGACTTTAGTACGCCTTTTAATGCTGTTTACCCTAAGAAGAAGAGATTGAGGAGGAATTAAAAAAAGTTAAAACCAGATTAAAATCTGCTGCAAAGAGAAAAGGGACAATATGTTCCTTGTGCCCATGGTGGACAGGACTAAATGTACAGGCTTCTGATGCAGCAGGAAGGATCCTGATTAGTGATCAGGAACAGCTTTCCAAAAGTAGAAATTTTAAGGTAGAGAAATAGCCTGTTTGAGGAGGCTTTGGAAGAGAGAGTCCACAACCAGGGATCTTGAAGAAGAGGTTGAATGAAGAAGCAACACACGCATGACATGGGGGCAGAGAGGGTAAGTAAGCTCTGAATAAACTCTGAGTCCACTTTATACTTTTTAAATGCTGTTTGAATATATCTACATTCTTCAAAAGCCCAGAATCTAAGAGCCAAATAGATTAATTGTTCATTGCTCAAACGAGCATCTGAAACCAGACAGCAAAAATATTCTATCATAAATGGTTCTTCTGTTCCTTGGACATAGGATATTTTGGTGGCTTTAATCGATCGCTCCCAACAGTGTCACAACAGGAAGAGCAACCCACCATGCTAAAATGTTTTCATCTTGTCTCTTCCAGAGACAGAACATAGTACTGGCAGCTTCAGGACTCCAAAAATACCACTTCAGGCTCATTCAGGTTTATGACATTCAGAAAGTAATGATAATAAAGTCACTTGCCTATGCCTTTG
Organism: Numenius arquata; assembly: GCF_964106895.1. Taxonomy (NCBI): domain Eukaryota; kingdom Metazoa; phylum Chordata; class Aves; order Charadriiformes; family Scolopacidae; genus Numenius; species Numenius arquata. The sequence continues at coordinate 98,721,726 of NC_133577.1, forward strand.
TTGCAGTGCTGTGTAGATGGTAAATGGCATAGGATTGTTTCAATAGTGCAGGATACTTCCAAGTTAAGAATTCAAATTCACAGCACAAAAACTCAAGTGTCTCCATCTCTCCCTCTGTCCTCTATGCCAATCCTACTTTCTGCACTCATGGATAATTACCATTTTGTCCTCCAGGAGTCCCACTTTTTACCACGTCCTGCCTCATCCCTGCTTTCTTCACCCACCACCTCCCCTTCTACGCTCTGTCTGCCATACTATGATCAAAATCTTATGGTCTGTCCTGCTACCATTTCCCTTCCTCCCCCTAATACCACTCGTATTTCTTGTATCACACTCCCTGTTGCTCCCCTCTCCAAACAACCATGCCCTCACACCATTCTCCCATGCATACCTTCCAGTTTCCTTCTGGCACATCTGGCTTCTACTTGTCCTCACAGCTGCACCATGAATATGGCCCCGCTTCTGCTTTCACACAACACTGTCCTCCCAAGTGAGAGACACACGAGTCAGCAAGAGGCTCAGCTTCAGGGAAGTTTCCAGCTCTCGTGGCTGTAGGGAATCTCTGAAATTGTGGGTAGAGTACATCCCCCAAACAAAACACGGGGCACACATGAAGGGACTCTGAAGTACTGCTAAAAATCATGTGCTTCCTACGGCTTGGGGTTTACTCATGGCCTTTGAGTAAAACATTCTGGAGCTAACTGGACAATTAAGAAACAGTCCTACTTATGCCTAGCTACAAAAGACAACAGGCAAGAGTAACTGTTTTCACTAGTCCTGGATTTATGGGATGTGGAGTCCACCTTGACTAAGGACAACCTCTGCACTTGAAGAACACTTGAAGAAGTTAAAGACTTTACAATATGTGAAACCAGACTAAGGAAATGACATTTTTACCATCCCAAAGCATGAAAAAAATAAACAAAATGTCAAAAATAACAAGCTTGGGTCCCAAATCATAGGATTTTGAGAGTAAGATTCTCCTTTCAGCAAAACTAGCTGGCCCTCCCAACTAGTCCACTAATCTAGAAATTTTAATAAATTATTTTGTAACCATTCATATCAATTTTGTCCCATTCTATTACCTCTTTTCCTGCCATCTTCACCTCAATTCCCAATGACAGTTCATCTGTCCCTTCAGGCCAACCCACCCCCCCTTCTTGATTTTTGAGAAAAACACTAATGGGTATGTGAATGAGTGGAACCAGTTATATTTATAAATGTGCCTATACCACAGGGTTTGCAGAGGTTAGTAGAACACTGGAGTTCATGACCCCCTAATTCTATATACCTGCACAAAACCTGACCTCCTCGCTCCTCCTTTCACCAGGTACAGAGCAGGTAGAAGGAGCAACATCTCACACTGCCCTCTTCCTTTGGCTGAACTGACCAACCACTCATCCTCGACAGGCTGGCTCTGGGAGCAGACATCCAACTGGACACCACAGTCCTTCAGCCCCAGTTGGACTGGAAACCTCTGGGGGCTGGAAGTTCATGTACATATAGGAAAACTCAAGACATATTTGCCAGAACTGACAGCAGCGAAGCCCCGAATTTTTCTCTCCATCGTAAACAGCGTACGGTACGTGCCCATCTCCACCAAAAGGTGGATGAGAAAGGGCCAAAGCCGTTCTTCTGTTACTACATATCTTGAAGTTGGGTGAGTAGCTATAAAGGCCACTGCTGGAATGGATGTAAGACACACAATCAGAACATCAAACGAAAGTACAGACAGCACCTCAGAAGTGATGAGTGTTTCTCTTTGCATTCCTCTCTCTCACAGACACCTCTCTTCAGCTCGCCTGGCTCTTCTGCACAGCATGATCCGTGCACCATGAGCAGATGACAGAAGTGTCTTCAAGGCTTGTGACAGAAACAGTGAATATCAAGGCTTTCTCTGCATCTGTGAGTCCCGAGTGACTTAGTAGTCATTTTAATTAAAAGACTCAACAGTAACAAATAATTACAGCAGTTCTGTATAGTATGCCCTCCTTGCAACAAAACCTTACCTCTGTAGTCGGCAAGTCAAACCCACAGCTGTTTTTCTGCCATTGTTCTCCCTTCTTAATTGCTTCAGTGTCTTGTTCTAGGGTCATTCAAGATTTCAGTCTATTCAAAACACAGCACTGAAAGTCATCTTTCTCACTTTATAACAGGGCTTTCTTTAATCCCAACCTTCAATAAAGCTTATTCCTTTCTATAGAGGATCCCATTGAAGATTTGGGGAGTTCATTAACCTTAATGATTTTAAAGTCAGACTTACCTTAAATATTTCATCTGCATTCGTAAGTCTTTGCTTTCCTACCTATGGCTATAGTCATGCCTCATTACATTTCTCTGCAGCCTGCTAATGAAGTCTTTTCCTTTCTTCCTGTGACTCTTCTTACACGCTGTCCCCACAGGCTGCTCTTACTTAATTCAAGTTCTTCTGAGTTAATCCTAAATTAATATTCCATCAGTAATCATGGCAACTAATAATGTGTCATCATTCTTGTCGGACTGATGCTGATATACACCTTACTCCACTCAGGCTCTAACGACATCATTCTGGACGTGAGAGGACACTCAACTGAGGTCGCATATTTGGAGTAGCTGGTGCCCCTTCCCTGCTGTTTGTTGCTATGCCAGGTGCGTTGCCCTGGGGGTTCAGCTGAAGGTTTGGTGAGCCCCCGTGGATCCCCCCCAGCTCCCCACTGCCTCTGGTCCTGTGTGGAGGAGGTATGAGCAGACTGGCACAGTCTGAGGAGCAGCTGAGGGAGCTGGGGTTGTTCAGCTTGGAGAAAAGGAGGCTGAGGGGAGACCTTATCGCTCTCTACAATGACCTGAAAGGAGGTTGTAGCGAGGGGGGGGTGTTGATCTTTTCTCCCAAGTAACAGGTGACAAGACAAGAGGAAACGGCCTCAAGTTGTGCCAGGGGAGGTTTAGGCTGGATATTAGGAAAAATTTCCTCACCAAAAGGGTTGTCAAGCACTGACACAGGCTGCCCAGGGACATGGTTGAGTCACCATCTCTGGAGATATTTAAAAGATGTGTAGATGTGGTGCTGAGGGACATGGTTTGGTGGTGGATTTGGCAGCACTGGGTTAACAGTTGGACTGGATGATCTTAAAGTTCTCTTCTAATCAAAACAATTCAATGATTTTATGACAGTGCCATGACGGAGATGTTATAAAAAGGACCGGTGTGCAGCAGAAGCTGCTGCATTGAACAACTTTCCTGTTTGCTATCATCAAGATGTATGACAATATGCCAAACCGCTTTGAAAAAAAAAATGGTTATACAAACATTTAAAGATTAAATCTCACTACTTCTGTGAGGCCCACAAGCACGAGGCAGCACCAATCGCCACTGACACCACTGGTGTCTGGAGGGACTCTTCAGGCGCTTGCAGAAGCGGTGCTGCCCCTTCCTCCACAGGGCAGAACCCCATGCCGTCCCCAGGCCCCGCACACCGCCCTGGCCATGCTGCTGGCACCCTGCAGACACGGCAACAGGCATCCCTCCGGGGGCACACACCTGGAAGCCCCAAGCCTCTCTGCGGGCGCTGAGGCCGCCAGCGGCTCCCTGCCAGCTCGGGCCTCTGGCCCCACAGCCGCCATCGCCCCAGGCCGGGGACAGCAGGCTCAAGGCTGGGCCTAGCCCGGCTCGTCGGCCGCCGCGTCGCGCACAGGGTGGCGCTCCTGCGGCCACAGGGCTCCGTCCAAAGCACCTTTGCGACAATTTTATTAAAATAATATTTTTAAAAAAAAAAAAAGGTTTGACCCCGCGTCGCCGTCAGATGACGTCACCACTCGCGCGCCCCTCGGCCGCGCCCGGCCCGCCGCGCCGCCGCCAGAGGGCGTCCCCCGCCCGCAGCGCACGGCCCCGCCCCGCCCCGGCCCGGCGCGCCCGCCCACCCTCCTTCCATTGGCCCTCGCCGGCGGGTCACGTGCTATCTCCCTTCCCCCACCCTCCCCCCAGACGGTGCCGGAGGACCTATCCCACAATGCTCCCGCCGCCGCGGGACGGTTTGGAGGAGTCTCGCTGGCGGGCTGCGCCGCCACGCCACCGCGTCCGGCCCTCGCCCCGCCCACGCCCCCCCCGCGGTAGGCGGAAGGCGGCGGAACAGCTCCCCCCAGCGGCCCCCGCCGGTGCCGCGCACCCCCGGCCACGCGCGCGCGCGCGGACATGTGGCCCGGCGGCCGCTGAGCGGGGCCCCGCCGAGCCCAGCCCGGGCGGACGGACGTTCCTCGGACGCGGCGGGGGACCGGAGCCGGGAAACCGGAGCCTCCGCTTGATGCGGGTGACCGCCCGAGGGGACGGCGCGGCGCCAGGTGAACACCGGCGGTCGGGGCCGGGGGGGGAGGGAGGATGGCGGGCGTCTCCCTCAGGAGTTTCCGCGAAGAAAGTGCGGGGGGCCGTTCCCCGGGGCGGGCCGGCGGGGGGGTGCTGCCGTTCCGCTCTGGCCGGGGCCTTCGGGGCCCGCCGGGCTCGGGTGCTCCCTCCGCTCTGCCGGGGGGAGGGCGGGGTTTGCTGCCGGCCCCGGCCTCGGAGTTCCCCCCCCCCCCCCCCGCGGCTTTGCCGCCCCCGCGTCGTGGCGCCGGCCCGGTCCGGTGCTGGCGCTCGGCCGCCGTGACAGGCCACCGAGGGGGCGGGGGCGGGAGGGGGGCCGCCCGCCTGGTCTCCCGGGGCGAGAGGGGAAACAAAGGGGGGCGGCCGGGGCCATCCGCCGTTCCCAGGAGAGCGCCGGCCCCCTCCGCGCCGAAAGCTTTTGTGAAGGCGCAACGGGAGGAGCGGCGGCCCTGCCCGGTGATCCGTGAGCCGGGGTCGGGGCGGAAGGGGGGACGGGGGGAATGGACACCGCCGCGGCGCCGGCCCGAACAAAGATCCCGGTGCCGGAGGCGGGGCGGGGGGGGCAGGCAGGCAGCGCCGTCCCGGGAGCCCGGAGTGGTAAATACCGGCAGCGTGTGATGGAAGAGCGTCCTGGAGTAGCTGGAGTTAATGGAAGAGTTTGCGGTTGTGGAGGAAGTTGAGAGGCTGAACTTCAAGCCCGGCTCCCCGGAATCGCGGCTGCCTTAAACAGCGGTGAAGTTGCACAGAGTAACGCTGGAGCCTGGAGGCGAGACAGTTACACAGCCAGGGCGAAACTCTCCGACTCTTCTGGTGTTTTAGAGTACATTGTGTCCTAATTATTTTTTTTCCTTTTTTCCCCTTTGGTGAGTATTTAAAAAATATTATTAGCCTGAGCCCCAGATGCATCTCATCTTTGACAACCCATTTCCACGTGTATAACATAAAAACAGATTAGTTTTGGTGAGGCTAAAAAGGGATCAACCTTCCTCTCACAGTGTTTTTATTTTAGACTGCTAATTAATTTTACGTTTTTATGAAGAAAGAGATAACAGAGGCCAGGTAGTTACTGTTTGTTTAGTATCAGTAACTAGGTACTGTTGGCAAAGAATCACTTATTTAAAATGTCAAGAGACGGTTAAGGCTGTTCACATCTAAGTAATAATTATATAATGGATTGGAATGCCCCTGATTATTGAACAGCTATTTTAAGATTGTGGTTTTATAGCTTTTTAGGGCTTTGGTAACCTTAAAGGGAGATCTAGTTAACTTAGTGTCTGATGTTATGTTTGTATATCACTAATGTATTGGGGGCCTTTAGTTCTTTTTCAGTGGATCATAGTTTTAAGTGGGAAGTATAATTTAACTTAAGAGTTTTACTGTGTGGGTATTCAGACTGTCTTACACACAGCAGAGGAGTGGGGGAAGTCTTTAGCCATTTTGTCGTGGTTTCTTTTGATCTTAGCAGAAATAAATAGTAGACCTCTATAAATAAGAGTGACAAAAATTCTCTTTATTTGGTTGATTATACATGGTAATCTACATCTCTTCTTTTTTAACTGGAAAGCTGTATTTAGAGATTCACAAGATTAAAAAAAAAAGAGAAGGATAGCATCCTCTTCATTGATATGGAAGAGACTTGGGAATGATCCCAACGTTTTTGAAATGTTTCCTTTAGAATTTCTAGGAATATAATGGTTGTTGTTCGGTTTTCCTTGGATGAGAGGAAAAATAGTTAGGGGGGAGGGGAAGCTATCTAAACTTTTGTGTTTATCTTTTGATGTTAAATCTTTTGCAGCTTTCCTTTCAGTATTTTACACTTGTTGATGTGTCAACTTCCAGAATGATAAATGGCCCAAATAATAAATACATGAATTTTCTTTCACATTCCACTCACTTTAAAACCTGCTTGTAAATAAGCAGAATGGACAACAGCTTTGTGGCCTTAAGGAGAATCTCCCTCTTCCAAATGGTCTTGAAAGAGAATGTTTTTAGACCTCTAACAGCAGTATAATTGGGTTCAGTAGTTTATCTTGTATTCAGATTATCTTTGAGATTGGGACACTTATCCAGGAATTTGGTGAGTTTTTTGAATATGAATTTATAGTGCTCAAACACAGTATGTGGAGGTTGTAGAGTTTGACTCAACAAGGAGATTTACATTTACCTTACTCTCCAGTTATTCAGCTATTGCTTTTGAAACATCCAGATGATAAAGAGTTTCTTTGTGCTCTCGACTGTAGTTTGACACAGTTGATGTGTGATTTCTAGCCTCTGGTTTTATAAAACCTGTAGATGCATCTGCTCATGATACGTTATGGTTCTGCTCTGGTTACAAATATCTGTGTTTTTTTTTTTTTCCTATTATAGGGATTCTTTGCAGAATCTTTTTAGTTTTCTGCTGTCCTAAATATTAAAAAAAAAGTGCAAAAACTTAAGTTTTTTAAAGTTGGCTTTATTTAGTAGTTACTTTAATGATGTTTTTATTTCAATTAATACTATATTTAAGCATACGTGATATTAAGGGGGGGGGGGGGGGGAAACACTGCCGGAAAAAGTTTCATGGACTGGCTTGCCATACTGACACTGGAATTCTTGAAACCTGGCCTTCTCTCCGTCCACTGTTCAGTGTTGGGATTTACTTTGCCAGCAATCTAAGGTGAGCGAGAAAAAATGTCCTTACAGTTAATAGTAATGAAAACACGCAGTCCAGTTCCTGATAGTAAACTGGTTATTCAGTGCTATCAACCATTGTTATCAATTTGTCTGAGTGCATTCTGAAATGGTTGCAGCTAATCTGCTGCACCATTTAAGATTAATGTAGATTTTATAAATCTCACTGCTCAGGTTTCTTTGCCTTTTTTTGCAAGTAGGAGATACAGTGTTAAACAGACTTATACTTTAACCATTCTTCTGTAGTCATAAATACCAGAAGTCTCTAATGTGCATATTCTGTAGAGCGCTTCAAAACAAGGGCTAGTTCATGGCTTTTCAGCAGCGTAGGCACATTTTGTTTCATCTCTATGTACTGCCACCTTGCCTTGAAGGGCACTGACCTCGATCTGAGAGGACACCAGTGCAGTGACATGTATCTTCTTTTCCCTACTTGTTTCATCTCTTTGCCCAACAGTTGAGGATATGGGCAGTTTGCAAGCAGAAAGCTGTGAACAGCTCTCTTTTGGATTTGAAAGTTGCTTGGTTTTGGTACCTAAACCACTTGAGTAAGATGTTTCTCTTTGCATAGGTAGTTAGCTGCCTAACAAACCAGGACAAGTCATCAAATAACAAATGGACGACTGCAGCTGCTGGAAGATAGAAGGTGAATGCGTGTCTGCCTTTCTGTTCCCTAAAGCTGCAGCTCTGCTGCCCTGAACGGTTGTCCATCACCTCTACATCTAGGTCTGATGAACCACCAAAGGCAGGGTGACTGTGTTGGAAGGGCTCTCAAAGGCTGAATATGCATATTCTGAACTTCAGTGGCCCACACCAGATTCAGCAAGTAGTTTTTATCTGTCAGGAATTTTTAAAAAAAAAATTCTAAGGAAGTTGCCTTTTGCTTTTAAAAACATTCTGCTTTCCTACAGCTTATTTTTATAGCACATCAGATTGTTTCTCCAACTAAAAGTCTTAAATAAAGCAAATTAAATTTAACCAAATGTGGAAGTTGTCACTTCTAGGCTGGGGAAATTGTTAACTGACTTGACAAAAGATGATCAAAATACACTATTTAATTATGTATGAATAGGCAAGATTAAAATAAACTTTGTATAAAATGCATTTGCTCAGGTAACAAATATATATGCACACATGCACCTGCAGGCGTACGTGCATCTATGCCTTACATTTGTTTATGTTGTGCTAAAATGGGTATTTTCACCCATTCATTTTCATTATCAAATAATGCCATCTCACAAATTGTCTTGATGAAACAGTAGTATTACTCTTTCCTTTTATCTCCATGAGAACATAAAATATTAATTTTAACTCAGAAATACTCCATCACAGCAAACATGGAAAAGTAACATTTTAATTTGATGGTTCTCTGGCCAGTGATATTTCTTCTTAAATTTCTGAGATGATTTCAGATTATTTCATGCATGCATGTGTATATAAATATTAAAAAATAAAATATGAATGAATATGTAGACGGACTTCGGAAGAAGAAACTCATCTTCCAGAAGCTGTTTTCTAAAGCCTAACACTGTGGTAAATTGCATTATCTGTTCACTTTTTCTAATAGACACTAATAATAATGTCTGTCTTAATGCAGATTTTATTTAAGGATTGGTGAACTCCCATTTAAATGCAATCTTTGTTCCTCTGTTATTAGGTCTGTAAGTACTGCTTAACTGTGATGTGCCTTCAAAGGTACGATCTGTGAGTAAACCTGAGTGATGCATTTAATGATGTTTGGAAATCTTCCAAGCTAGTTTGAAATTGCTTGGAAACGTCAAGTAAGTTAATGCTTGTTGTATCTCTGCTTACTACCTGGCTTTAATTAGACTGGCCGCAGTAATAAGGAATGTGAAATTCCATGGGATCAGTGTTGGATACAGTGTACATCCACATCTTTAGATAGCAACACAGGCCAAAACTGCAGCAATGAAGACTTTTACCTTTCTTGGTGTGCCCCAGGGCAGATGGAGACCTTTACATGAAACAGAGGTGTACTAATACTCAAAACTTGAGTTTTAAGATAAGACTGATCATCTGCTTTCATATTCTAATTGCATTACTCACTATCCAGAGCAAGTCTGGTCACAGGAAGGATAATGAAATTCTCTGCTTTCAATACAGACACTGAATAAGCACTTCTTATACACAGTTTTGCTTTTTTAAAACATTCTTAATTTTTTACTTGTGATGCAAAATGTAGTGACCCCAGTGGATAGATAGGTGTAACGAAAAGTAATTGGAAGTCCTATGAAACAGTTGGAGGAAAGCAATCTGTTGGGACTACCTGGAGCTCATTGGAGTTTTGTTTTAGAGGTGTTAGCAAATAAAGGTACCTATAACAATGAAGGTCAAATATATTCTTCTCTCAAAACCTAGGCAGCTGTGATTTTTAAGATGTAGTTTCATCAACCCGAGCAAGAGAGGCACCTTATACAACTCTTGGGTAAGTCAGTTGGTACCGGCAGTTATTTTGTGGTGTTTATTCCAGCAAGAAACTTTGAATGAGAATGGGGTTCATCATTGTAAGGAGCTTCTAGCTAGTATTGTTGATGGTGGGAAGCTTAAGTTCTTTTTGAAGCTTTCCAATGAAATAGAATTATCAATTATTAACAAAAACTAGGTTAAGAATTCACAGTAAAGTACTGTTTTGTTATAGGTGATTTATTGATGCTGTCTATATGGTAAAAATAACCCAAAATGGTGATTAGCATGTTTTTCTGCTGGGAGACTTTCTTCCCAAGTTGAAAGGAAAGGTGATGGAGTTTGAGTTGTATTTTAAACATCAGATCTGGCTTTTCCCTCTTGAGTGGTTATTTGTTTCTGTTACCTTTTTTGTGTTGCTATTGGCATTAAGAAGACCTTCTCTCACGTACCTGTCTTCCATTCCTGGCCATGTTTTTCTAGCTTTGTTTTAGCTATCTTGAAGGTTATCGCTGAGTAAGGGCTGTGAAAGCAAGATTAACAGTGACTGAAACTGCTTAGTCCCCATCTATCTACTACTTCTGAAATGACATCTAGTGCATTGTTAGTCTACAAATGTTGTAGGAGATCTTCTGCAAAATACAATTACATTTAAAATTATTTCAGTTGTCTTAAATCCTTTGCAAACTCTATGTTTTTCTACCATTTTCCAAAAATACAGCATTTTTTTTCCTGAGATTTTAAGAGGTCAGTGTAGGCCTTTGACCTGAGCTTATGAAATACTGTTATTCAAAGTCAAAAGGAGCTTGAGGACCATGTTTTTAACACGCAAGCTTTAATCTAGTGCTTTTTATAAGAGTATGCCTCAGAGAGACAAAATGTACTTTTAAATGGCGATGTTATTTCCTTTCTTTTGTTTGCTTTTGAATCCGCGTCTGTGTATTTCACATGTAACCTGAAATTACTTTTTATGAAAACACATAATTTTTTTTAATACCAAAAGAACATGTCATATTACTAAACTCTCGATTTGATGCTTAACATGAAAGAGCAGCATGCTTTTAATAGTGGACTCAAATTCAGTATATTTTTATCAAGTGTGTGTAGGGTTCTATGCAATCTTCTGTAGTGCTTTTTTTTTTCCTGTTTAAGTAAATCCATAAAATTATATGGGAGCCTATAGATTACATAAATTTTGTTAGAGGGATGCCTTTCAGATTGCAGGGTTTCAACATTCAGAAGCTGAGAAATAAGATTGCCACGATGCATGTGAAAGAAAAAAAAATCATAGTCTGTAATTGAACAATTGCGTGCTATTTCTTCCTTTGCTGGATTCAGCCCTTTCTCCTTTGGCTCAATATACTTTTCTGATTGCCTACCTCTCTGCTTTTGTTGCCCCATTAATTTTTCTTCATCCTAAATGTGCTTCTTGCCATTGCTACTGCACATGAGCCTTTCCTGTGAGTTCAGTCTTACTCCATCAGTTTTGCCCCTCATTTTTCCTTCCACTGGTAAGAGGTCTTAGCTTTTCCACTTCTGTCTTTTGGTTCAGCTCCTGTGTTCCTGGTGTTTAAGTCCAGCTATTTGGGCATGTTTAGGATGGTATTAAGAAAAATAAAGATGGTCTCCCTAGTTTCTTTAGCATCAGAGAACTGATTCCAACAAGTCCTGCTGTGTTGCCATAGCACTGGCTGAAGTATGCTCATTCATCTTGTGGGAATGTTGCATATGCAGTGTAGCAATGGGATAGGAACTTAGAATTATTAGTGTATGCTAAGCACAGATCCAGTTTATGGGGGAAAAAATTAAATGCAATGACTAGCAAAGATTTCTTGAATAAATGCAAACTGTTGTTTTTTTTTTTTTCCCCAGATCTGTGGCTAGATTTGGAAGGGTTGCTTATGTGGAAAGCATGTTCTTGATCTCAGCGATCAACTGCCAAATATCTGCTCTTTGGTGGAAAGCATGAAAATAGTAGTGCTTCCAAGTGGCTATAAAAAAGTGCACTTTTTTTTTTTAACTGTTCTTGGAAGTGGCTGAGCCATTTTTGCTGACTTTGGTATGTAATGCTATCCCTTCCAGCTGCAAGAGTATGCATGTGACTAAAGACCCTCAGCAGCGGAAGGCAAGGTCATGAGTTTACACTGATTTGATTTAGTTGCTTGAAGCATGTGCACCATGACAATAGTACCTAATCCCTAATTAGTTCCTGTTATTTGCAAATCTCAATTTCATCCAGTTTAGTCACAGACTACTTGGAAGAAACACCTAAGTATTGAACTGTACAATTTGTGAGAGAATGTTACGTACACTGTTTTCTCTTTCATATTTCTTTGTATTGTGTTAATCACTAAGGTACTTCAGTGTTTTATCAGCAGTTTATGAAACAACATGACTTAGCCCCTGGCTTACATGCATGTTCTCCCTACAGGGGTGGTTGTGGTACAGTGCTGCTTCTGTTTGGAGTCTTATCGTACACCCACACGTGAAACAGCAGCACAGTGCATGCTGCCTTCTATTGAAAATACTGTTTTGGATAGCAAAATAGGGTGGTCTTTTAATTTCTGTGAGTATATGTTTCATCATCTTGTATCAGTCTTTAGAAGGTTCTATTCATCCTGTCTTCTGTCTAAATGAAGCTGTTTTTTTCAGGGGGATTTAACCATGGCTCCAACAGGTGTTCCTTTTTTATGGCGGTTGTGGACCCAGCCATACGCCTCTGTAAAGATTTGGTCTGGGATTGTCTTGTATGATTCAGAATATCTTTGGAAAGCAGTGTTATGAGCGGCAGCCTTACTGAGAAGCTAGCTTGCAAAATTGCCTTATTTTAGTGTGTAGGGAAACTACGTGGCTTTGTCCTTGCTGCTTTTGCATTGTCAAGAGCTGCCAGAGGCTTGAGTAACCTAGTTTGTCTTCTGGCAGAGCAGAAGGGGATTTTCTCATAAATTTGAGAAATGTCACTAAAGAGCCAGTAGGGACACAAGCACAGATTTAAATTACAGGTTAGATTGATCAGCTGTGAATATATACTTTGAATCAAATGAGACTGCACTGTGACAACTAACTCCCCAAAGTGCTTGGTTTGTTTTTTGGTTAGGGTTTTTTTGGTTTTTCCTTTTTTCCATGCTGACTAGCAAATTTAGCTTCATCTAGTTCTCAGTCTGTAAACGGAATTTGCCGAAGCACTGGGCCATCTTGGTTGTCAGTGGTCACCCTGAAGGTACTGATAGTGTAGAGCTGTCATTTTGCTGTACTTTGGTGTGTAATGTCATGGGGTCTGATGAGTTAACCTCACAGCTGCTGGTGGATACTGGAAACGCTGGAGGGATAATTGATTTAGATTGACTTGTGGAGGGAATCTGCTGAAGCACAGTTTCTCATTGCTGCTTACTGGGTATGAGCCGTTAATAGGAGTCAAGGAGAAATCCTAAACTTGTGCCACCTATCCTAGTGGAACAAAGTGTTTTACAGTTCACAGTGCAGAAACATGAGAAATGAAATTTGCCTTCTGCAGGTAAATTACCCATCAGTGCCAGTGAGGTAACTGTAGTTCAGTACCAAACTCAAATTTGACATGTCTAAGAGCTGCTAACTGCTGTGCAAGCTTGTAATCAACTTCACCTCTTCGTGAGCTTCCTCAGAAAAATGGGGCTCAGCCCTGTGTGATAGCATGGTGAGAACTGATGTATATGGAGAAGCTTTCTTCAGTGTGTTTTTGACAGAGAGAACTAATATCCCTTTGATACTTCACCTGTTTGGTCAAACATCATACTCTTTCTGGCTTGTAGAAGTATCAGTCTTTGTGTGGATTTTCCCAGTAGTTATGTGGATGCTCGCGATTCTGATAAGCAAATCAGCCCTTGCATGTGTGCTGTCTTTTGAGGGAGGAGGGGTGATATAACAGTGTTTCACAAACTTTGGTGCCTTGCGTTGTTTTAAGTTATCTACTACTTAAGACTGATATAATGGCTCACTCTTTTGGATGGTTTATTGGGGGTGAGGTTTGGAATTTCGCTGATAGCTGTGATACTTTATTATCAGTTGAATTTTAGCACAAGGTTTTTGAGTTTATTACTTTGTTACAGTTTGTTTTCCAGTTCTAATAGGCCTTCTGTAACCAACATCCTTGTTTTTCTTTATTACTAGGTAAAAAACAATGAGAACTGGTTACTTTGGGAAGGAAAGAAACATGAAGGCTGGTAGATCAGGGTGCCAGCTGCATGACTGGGATTCTGAGATGAAGGGATGCTTGTCCCATACGTGAGTTTCCCGGTACAGAGAGAGATGGGATGTTATTTAATAGATACCTGCTGGTGATACTAACTTTGTTACTGTCTTCAGTCTCTCATTGGCTAAATCTGTTGGGTTTTGCGTTTGTTTTTGCTTTGATAGTAACTGTTATTTAAGAGCGTTAAATTAGCACGATGCTGTTGTTAGAGGTATTAACAGAAAAATACAAATTTTATTATATAAGTATGTTGCCCTTTTTTTCAAGTTGGTACTCTGTCTGGTTTAGTTCTGTGTTGTACTGAAGCTTTTTGGATAGTGGCTTTTCTAAGTAGAACTAGAATACAGTCATTCGTCCATATGCATATGAATAATGTAAGATGATGAATAAAGTATTTTTTGGTTATTGTTAGTAATTGTAGAATAGTAAAGAAACCTGTGGATCAGCAAGACTTGTCAAGGCACGGATACATAAAATGGTACTGCTGACATTGTTTGGCTACCTTCTTACGCTGTCCAGTAAACTGAAGTGTGTTAAATGCACATGGGAAATAAGGAGGTGACTGGAGACAGCCAACATGGCCTCACCAAGGGCAAATTGTGCCTGACAAATTTGGTGGCCTTTTACGATACTGCCACAGACTTGGTGCACAAGGGCAGAGCAACAGACGTCATCTACCTGGACTTATGCAAAGCATTTGACTCTGTCCCGCAGGACATCCTGGTCTCAAAATTGGAAACTCATGGATTCCATGGATGGACCACTCGGTGGATAAGGAACTGGCTGGATGGCCGCACTCAAAGGGTTTTGGGCAACGGCTCAATGTCCAGTTGGCAGTCAGTGACAAGTGGTGTTCCTCAGGGGTCGGTATTGGGACCAGTGCTATTTAACATCTTTGTCGGAGACATGGACAGTGGGATAGAGTGCATCCTCAGCAAGTTTGTTGACGACACCAAGCTCGATGTTGCGTTTGACAAGCTGGAGGGAAGGGATGCCATCCAGAGGGACCTGGACAGGCTTGAGAGGCGGGCTGGTGCAAATCGCATGAAGTTCAACCAGGCCAAGTGCAGGGTCCTGCACCTGGGACGTGACAATCCCAGGCACAAATACAGGTTGGGTGGAGAATGGCTGGAGAGCAGCCCTGAGGAGAAGGACTTGGGAGTGCTCGTGGATGAGAAGCTCAACATGAGCCAGCAGTGTGCACACTGGCAGCCCAGAAAGCCAGCCTCATCCTGGGCTGCATCAAGAGAAGTGTGGCCAGCAGGTCGCGGTAGGTGATTCTACCCCTCTACTCTTCTCTGGTGAGACCCCACCTGGAATACTGTGTCCAGCTTTGGAGTCCTCAACATAGAAAGGACATGGACCTGTTGGAATGGGTCCAGCAGAGGGCCACGAAGATGATCAGAGGGATGGAGCACCTCCCCTATGAAGACAGGCTGAGAGAGCTGGGGTTGTTCAGCCTGGAGAAGAGAAGGCTGCAGCGAGACCTCATAGCAGCCTTCCAATATCTGAAGGGAGCCTACAGGAGAGCCGGAGAGGGACTCTTTGTCAGGAGATGTAGTGACAGGACAAGGGGTAATGGTTCGAAATTGGAAGAGGGGAGATTTAGATTAGATACCAGAAAGAAATTCTTTACTGTGAGAGTGGTGAGGCACTGGAACAGGTTGCCCAGGGAAGTTGTGGATGCCCCATCCCTGGAAGTGTTTAAGGCCAGGCTGGATGGGGCTTTGAGCAACCTGCTCTAGTGGAGGTGTCCCTGTCCATGGCAGGGGGGTTGGAATTCAATGATCTTTAAGGTCCCTTCAATTCTACCCATTCTATGAAATGCTAGACAGTAGAATTCAGTTTGCCTTGTAGCAGCATCTCAACATGTAACATTCTGTAAAAGATGTGGTGTGCCCCCACAGTTTTTAGAACCTACTCAAATACATGAGGTTTTACAAAGTGACATCTTTCTTACAGCGCTTTTATGTTTTGCCAATGTCTTACAGGTACTCTTCTGTTAGACTTAAGTGAAGAACACTGCTTACTCCCTTCACTTAACATGAAAAGGTCTGTATGACAGGTTCTGAGCCAGTTTATGATTATAAGCTTTATACAGGAAGGGCACACCTTGTGTATGTGTCCACTGTAAGGTTCTAAATCTTCCTTGAAGCTCTTGGCTCTTTGGATGGTCAGACAGGTTACCAGATGATAATCGCTGTGTCTGAGCCACTGCAGCAGTTTCTTGAGCTGTATTTGCACATCTCCATTGAGTTCTGCTCACCTCCCTTGCTTAGGAGGCAGTTCTGATGTTGTCCTGTCTACTTCGGTGAACGCTGACTGGACATGAGCGTTGAGTGTCCGCAGCTACCATTCAGCTTGCTATTGTTGAGGCAGCCACAAAAATGAAAGTGTTGAATCTAGCAGGGACGTAGCTGTAGCCACAGCATCTGCAATGTCGGTGTGCTTGTCAGTGTCTTGCTGCTAGACTCTGGAAAAGGAGGGCCAGAGGAGAACATTCACTGTTGTGTTTTGGGGTTGGTTTTTATTCTTCTTTTGTGTAGAGAAGGGGAAAGTCAGCAGAAGGCAGTGTACTGTTGGTTGGTAGGGTGGTACAATTGTAGCCATTTGGCACTGACAGTTTTCTCCTGTGACTTTACCTTGTGTCTTCATGGATTTGGCAGGTACTGCTGTGTCCTTGAAGAGGGGGGCAGTTTGACAACAAAGTTGTAGTTGTTCTAGCACCTTGCCACTGCCAAAAGGGGCAATCCAGTTTTATGTCTTCCCTCCCCCATTCTGTCAACTTGCAATTTCTTTGGCACATGTGTGGCTCTTAGCTGAGTCTGCTCACCATCACTAGTGGTGAGAAGCACAGCTGCTTCTTTCGGTGGCAGCAAACTGTTAGATTAGATTAGCTTTCTTGGGTAATTGCATCCTTAGAGGGTCTGGAAAGTCTTTAAATCAGCAGTGTCTCCTCTCCTGAATAGTGCTGATTCTTTCCAAGACACTGGATCTACGTGAACAGGCTTAAACCACCTATAGAAAAAGATTTCCCTTTTTATTCCCCAAAGCAAAGCACTAGTCTTTCTCTTCATCTTCGTCTGTTCTATGGCATTCCATCTGGGAATGCAGACAAGGTGCAATTTGAGCACACAATGAGTAAAGATCCTCTTTACATGCCCTCTTTTGAGTGTGCCTGTTGGTTCTATTCTCCCTAACGTTCTGGGCCATGAGATTTTAGTACAAAAAGGAGCAAATCCAGGATAAGTGCTTCCAGATCCTCAGTTTAGGCCTCATTTATTGGAACACAAACAACATTACTGAATTGTTACTTGAAACAAGTAAGTCTGCCTTCCAGGCTTTTCAGACAAATTTAAAGTTTGTCCAAATAAAAAGAGCTGTGAAGGTTCTTGATATACTTTTGCAAATACCTAAGACTGTCTTTTGTGGGTGGTTTTTTTTTTGTTTTTTTTTTTTTTCTTGGCCTATGTGTTTTGTTGGGCTTAATGATACAAGTAGGTAAAAAGCTTTTCAAATGTTCAGCTGTCATTGGAAATACTAGGTGTTTCCTCAGCCCATCTCAAAGAGGGCATGAGACTTCTGTCAGAAGTTTTCAAAATTTTCATCAGCAGCTGGACGTTTGCCCAATAATGGTCCAGAGGTTACGGTGAGCCCATATGGGGAACTCCAGAGGACACTCCGGGGGCTGCCATTAATTACTAAAAAAAAAATTCTAGTTTTGTAAATGTGGCTAATTGTTGAGATCTGTTTTCCTTAAAAACATGCTTGCTGAGGGAGAGTCATAAACCTCCTTCCGAGGTTTCTTAAAAACCATCAAAATGCGTAGGGCAAAATAGAGTCTTACTTATGGGTGCCCAACATCTTGATGGGAATAAAGGGGGGTGGTGGTATTTTATTAAGCAAATAAACTTTGTACGCTGAATGTATGGCTGACTGTTGTTTCATATTTGAAACTGGATGTCTTTTGAGTTAGTAAAGACATCAAAATACAACTAAAAGTGCCACAAATCCTTCTTGGAACAAAAGAAAATACTTTTAATAGAAACAGAACAGTCATAATAAGTCGCTACTATTAAGTATTGATGCAACATGTATCTAAGAAATTGAAAGGTTACAAATGTTTCCTATATTAAGTGTGTGAAGGGAATAAGAATAAGCCAGTCTTGGACATCATTTTTGCCCTTGCTTACGGAAGATCTTGTTGCATGTGTTCTTGATTTTCATCCCGCTTTCCAATTGAACAAGTGTAGTTCTGTGTAGATAGGGCTCTGGACCATTCCTGTATTGCAGGAAGAGTGTATTTAGCTGTTGCATTTTATTTACAGGGCGCAAAGAGTGCTTGTTAAAGGCCTTGTCTTGTAGTTAGTTAAAAAGGAGACACATGTTAATTTCATGTGTCACTTACAATTAGGCTACTATAAATTTTCATCCAATGATTTTTCTATGCCTATTTAATTTTAGGAGTTTAATAGATTTTAGTTCAGTAAGAAATTCGGTTGCATGACTTTGAACAGACCAAGTCTTTTCTTTCTGCATGCACAGTGAATTAGTGTTGAAATACATCTTTATTTTTAGGTTATGAATTGTATAGAATAGTTTGTGTTAATATAAATCACTCATATTTTTGTGATACAGGAAACTGTTTAGTGTGTAAATGGCACTCATATCAGTCTGCTTTGTGGAGTTTAAGTACATCATGAAGCTACATTCCCCAGATGGACAGTGACGAATCTATTCTCACGTTCTACAGTTAACGTGTCTTTGTTAAGCACTTTTGTTGGCAGATGTCATTGACATCTGCCTTCCACGAAGACAAGAACAGGAATTTCCTTTGAAGAATAGCCTAGAAACTTAAACGTTTAACTCCCTTAAAAAATAATGCGGAGATGGGGTGGTGGTGTGTGCTTATGGTAATGTCCTTGTTCACTGTTTGCAGTTTAATATACTAGAGTATTTTTGCCTTTATCTCAAGTATGAAATTAAATAAGGTATTTCTCTTACAAAGTAATTCCATTGAAATATACAAGCACCAGAAAAGTACCATCTTGGCTGTAATGCTATGCTGTCTTCAGGCATTCTTAGAAAGTCTTTTATCTGTAGAGTTGTTGGGGGGGGGTCGATTCTGGTTTTTGTCAGCACTAACGTAGTATAGTGCTTGTTGCTGTCTTCTCAAGTGCCTTGCATGTGTGGGTCTTGGGGTATTCTCTAAAATTTCACATCAACAACTAAATGATTGTTACTAAAATGTGTTGGTCATGAGTCAGTGGAATCTGGTAGAAGTTCTTTTTGGATATTAGCATTCTTCAAATACATATTAGCCTGATCGGACATGATTAGCCATGGATATGGACATAATATGATCTTTATGTGAACTCATACAATTTGGTAACTGGGAGAATGACAAAAAAAATTATCTTGCTTCTTTGACTGTCTCTCCCTCCCACCCCTCACCCCCCCCACCAAGACTACAGATTTCTTGTACAGCATGCAGCTGGAATGAACGAATCTGAGAAATACTTCCAAATCTTCTTGAAGTTTAAAAGAATCTAAAGGAATATATCACATTTTCGGAGAAATAAGAATTCTGTTTTCTGTGCTGTCTGCTTCTCCTAAACCACTGTGTTCTCTTCTCCTAACTCTGGTTTTAATTTTATAAATTTAATGGCAGTCTTTAGTGGTAACTCCTTTTCTGCTATTCCAATGCCTGTGATGCCCCTTTTAAAGTAGTGGGGAAAGTAGTCTTTGTGAAGTTAATTTGTTAAATAGTATGTAATTTTTGATGGTGTCTTTTACTTATAGATACTTACATTTCAGTAGTATTAAATTCCTTTGCTGTGAAGTGTGAAATGCATGGTGTCAAACTGGCAAAAAGGTGTGCTGTGCAAAGTGGTCTGTGAAATGCATTAGCAGTATTTGCTATCTGTTTAAAGAAGAGGTTTGTGAGAAGAACGATGTAACACCACATAAATGTTTTCGGTTGCTGTACATCTTGGATTTACTGATACTCTGTCAAAGTTTTAGAATCTCTGTTTTTCTAATTATTGTAACTGCAGGAATTTCTGGGATGTCTTTGTGTCTAGAAGGAGTACGATGGAGAAAAGTTGGGTTTTTTGGTGTTTGGTTTTCTTTTCCTAGGGAAAAGCAAATCTAAAAAGCTTCTATAGATTCTATTTCTGCAGTCTGTCTTGGTGAACTCGAGACCTGTGTTACAATCAGCATGAACTCTAGAGCTACTGCTTAAGTTAAGATTTGATATTTAGATGGTGTCTATTTAAAACTGTTTCTGTGGATGGATGCAGAGTCCAGAAATCTTGATCTTGTCTTTTAATGGTCTCAGCAGTGGTGTGTCCTGGGACTTTTAAAGTTGAGAGAGGTTTGACCACAGCTTATGGATTTTTCTGCTTCTGTGAAGCATGGCTAAGGTTTTGTTAAGACGTAGAACAGAAGGAATGTTCTTATGTTTTATATATAGAACTTGCCATATACCACACACCATCATATGATTTAAACTTTTTGGGACCAAAGCCACTTA
This sequence comes from Numenius arquata, assembly GCF_964106895.1. Taxonomy (NCBI): domain Eukaryota; kingdom Metazoa; phylum Chordata; class Aves; order Charadriiformes; family Scolopacidae; genus Numenius; species Numenius arquata. The sequence continues at coordinate 98,741,915 of NC_133577.1, forward strand.
AAAGTACTTTTGCAAATCAGAGTGAAAACAGCAGACTGTGATCTCATATTTTAAGTTCAAATGTGTTTGTGGTGGTCTTACCTTTTCTAATTTGCAGATTTTGTTTGTTTAAGGCATTAAATTTTAAAGTAACGGTTTGGCTTTTGTTGGGTTTCATCTTGCTGGCCTGCAAAGGATGATAGGTGATGGTCTGGTCAGTGTTTGTTCTTCTAACAGAACTTGCATAAAACCTACGGCATTCACTGCAACACAGACTGTATTAATATTAGTGCTAGTAACTGCTCTACAGTTGATGGCATTTATCCTAGTGATATCTTTTTAAGTCTTTTTATTGTATCAAAATAGGATAGCAATGTAGGGAGGAAATTCCCTCATAGCTAAGTTTTTGTTTCCTTCTCCCTTCGCTTTCCCCCACCTTCAGTTAACTTGATTCACATGTTCCTTTGGGGGGATTGAAGAGTAGTTTCTAATGGGAGCATTGTAGCCTTTTAGAATTCTAATTACAGATTTCTGATTAGATTCACAGTTTTTACTATTTCTTTGCTGAACTGTCTGTGTTCCAGATCCGAATCCTGTTTGCTTGCATTGCCTAAGAAAGCGAGAAGTGTGTTATGTGGTGGGTGTCTGTGGAAATGTTTTTTTCTCAGTAAAAAGAAATAATCATTAAAATGCTTCGTGCTGCAAAGATCAAACAATAAAGACTTGATCAGAAGAAAAGTTTTGGGAGGCAAATTCTGTCTCTCCCACTCCTGGTCAACCAGGTGATAAAGGGAAAACCATTGCAGTTTGTTAGAGAAGCAGGAGGAAGTTTAGTTGAGGATAGTGGCATTCTTAGCTCTGTCCTGCTGCTTTTTGTAGCAAAGATGTTAAAGAGTAAAGGGTCTGAAACCTCAGTTAGTTTGCTTAAAAAAAAAAAAAAAAATCTGCTTAAATAGTGGATCTTGGTAATTTCAGATTTCTTCAATCTCTTGTGAAGTTTTAATTCATCATTTTAAATAATAATTTTTAAAGCTTTATATAGTTCTGAAGAAAACTGCTGGTCCCTCTGGGGTTCTTGGGTTAGAGCTTTAGATGCTTATACCATCTCTGCTGTGACTACAGGGGTTTGAAATGCAGGAGATTCAGTCCTTGGTGTTAGACAACTTTTTTTTTTTTTTTTTTATTATTGAAGTATGTTTCATTCTGCATGTAGCAGGTAGGCCTCCAAAGAGCATACACTTGCTGTTTCTCATGCGAGATCGAATTCTTTCAACCTATTTGATGTTGATCAGAAGGATATTCTTTATCTGTGTTACTCATACTGCTCCTTTGGAGAAGAGTTAAAAGGTGCATCCTCCCTATTCATGGTACTCCCCTGCACCTGTGCTTGTCACCTGTCCCTTGTTTGATGATACAGCTTTCCCTGTATTCTTTTTGAGGGCCAGTAATTCTAATTGTATGACAAAAGCAGGAAGCAAGCAAATGTAAGCTGCTTTCACCTTTTTGGCTTGCTGCTACTACAGTGATGCTAGGTGTGGAAAGCAACTAACTCTTCTGGTGCTTGTGTGTTTAATATTTTTACTTCAACCATTTGTGAAGGGCAATTTGCAGATGTTAGTGCAGTGTTAGGTGGGGTGGTTTGCGTAGAAACTTAGCAATACATTTAACTTTAAAAAAATAAAAGCACCATAGGTGGTCTTAAAACACTGCAAAAACTTCGCAGTTGTTGAACAAAAACAGTTTTTAAGTTGGCAGTATCGGTTGCTAGACAGCATTAATGATGATCATAAATTGCAAACAGATTGTGGCTGATCTGCATCTCACTCGGTGTCGTATTTCTACTCTACAAAGGTATAATGAAATGGAGAGCTCTGGAGCGCGCTCATTAAATCCATAGTAGTCATTTTTATTTTCAAGTTGCAATCTAAATGAACTGTGTAAACTTTCTATGTTTTCCAGACTACGTTTTTTAGGAAGATGAAGCACAGAAAGCAATGTATCCAAGATACTGAGGGTCAGAAGCATGAAGGCATGGAAGGTAAAGTCGCTGTGTGTGAAAATATTCAAGTATATTATTCAGGTTCAAGCTGTGAAGGTCAGATTTTACATTTGCTGTCTTAATTAGTATGCTGCTTGTTTTGAAAGAAGTTGGGTAAACATAACCACTATCTCAGCATAATATTTTTCTTTGGCCTGTGGGGTCTCGAAGTCCTTTCCTGTCTCTTCTATTTTTTGCTTGTTGACTTCTAGTACTGGAACAAAAATGGAGATAGCAATTGTTATTCAGAAAGATAATTAATTTAGAGTAAAATTCCATGAATAAAAGTCCTTGCTTTTTTATATTCTGAAAACAATTTCTACCTTTAACAATGTTGGGAACATTTTTTATTTAATGTACGTGATTAGGTAAATATTTGAGGATGTTCAGATTAAAATAATTGGAAGACTGGAAAACTAAAATAAAGGTAGACCATGTGTATATAAGATAACGAATATAGAATATGCTGGTCTAATGTATTTCATGGGGAGAGAGTGCAAACATCCAAGGAGAATGAACTTGGGAGAACAATTTCTAAATGGCTACATCACCAATAGGAAGCACTGTATGGTGCTTTCCTTATTTAAATAGCACTAGAGCTAACTTTCACTTGTTTTAGTATTGGTACAGTAGTCTGAAATATGTTGCTTAATATTTTTCACCAGAAATACATTCATTTAACTACTCTGGGCAGTGTCTTGACTGCATTAGACCTGAAAACTTGATTAGTTTGCTTTTAACTACAGAAAAATGTATCTTATTGCCTTATTCAAATCTAGGGCATTGTTCCAAAAACTGGCAAAAATTCTAAGTGTCCATGTTAATAATACCAGGTGAAGAAAATGAAGAAAACTGTTCCTGTTCGACTTTATTATGTGAAGGTGACACATGCCCCATCTGTCTGAACTGCCTTCTAGAACAAGAGATTGGTTTTCCTGAGAACTGCAGTCATACCTTCTGCATGACTTGTATTCTTAAATGGGCTGAGGTAAGACTTAGATCCAAAGTGTGTGTTTATTTTTCAATAAAATCTACTGCATCTAATAACTACATACTTTTTTTTTTTAAGAAAATAAGTTATGCATTCTGATTCTGCACTGAAGTGTTTCACTGACCAGTCTATAAGCAGATCATAGGAAACTTTCTCCTTGATGGTGTAAAGTATTTTGTTTTCTTTCACTAGACATCCTGACTTACTAGTGGTTACTGAAGATTAGGGATCAGTTAAAAAAAATGGTGTTGACTCTTTGGAAGGTCAGACAGTATTATGTACATGTAATACTCAGGGTCATTAGCATAATCTTATTTTGTTATCCCTTATTGCTGTTTGTCATACTGTCAGCTCTCAGGGCTGGAACCAATATGTTTTCATGTTTAATCTACAATACGAGTCTGATAAAACCTTAGTTTTCTAACTCTAAAGAGAATTCAGCTAAAAGGTTTAGTGCAATTCTTGATTAAAAATTTTTGTTTTAATGGTAACTATGGCTATTATTTCATCTATGTTAATACTCTTGTAGATAGTTCTGGAACCTTAAAGTAAAATGACTTGTTCAACAAATTCTTGATGATGTTCTATTTAGTCCCTTTTTCCTCACATATGTTCTGTAATGATTGCATTAAGTCTTTGATAACTTTTTTCAATATGAAACACTAAATTAGAATTGCTTTATACTGTAGGGGAGAGGGGTGTGCTCAAATGAAATGGTGCTTTTTGTCCTGCTTCTATGAACTTGAATTTGTTGCTCGTTTTAGTAGAGACCACTACTTGGTGTCTTTGCAATAACTTTCTTTTGAAGTAAATGATCATTTTTGTTTCAGTATATCCCTTAGAAGGTTGATATCACTTATATGTAGGTTGATACACAATATATTTGTTTATGTATTATTTTTACTTACTATATTTTTAACCTTCTGTGTTACTTATTACTGAAGGCAGGCAGTAACATAAATCACTTATTTCTGAAGATTTTGTATGAACTTCAGAGTACTAAACAGAGGTTATTAGATGAATCTTTCTTTAGATTCAGAAACCAGATAATAAGCTAAGTCTTCTGTTGCCAGATTTTTTTGTTCTGCAAACAGTTAATTGCAGTTCTTTTATTTATAAGAGAGCAGAAAATTGTTATCCACAATTTTATCCTGACTTCCTTTGCTGGTTGTTATAATGGCAGCTGAAAGGCAAGAAATAGTGAGATGCACAGGGAAGAAATGAAGTGCAGTAGATGTAGGCCTTGCTGGTGGATTTGAGTTTGTTCACATTGTCTAACACATGCTTTTAAGCCCAATGAGGAAAGGAAATTCTCTTGTTTTAAAGAGTACGACATTTTTCTTGTCATGTCATATAGAATAAAAGAATAAAAGCAACTTATGCTCTTAAAAGTTCACAGATTAAGTAGATGTGGTGTCATAAAAATGGTGGGGCATTGTTTTTAAAGCTATGTAAGGCTTCTGCTTCTTTCCATTAGTGACATCTCATGGGTAAAACCATCCAGCCTTCCTTTTCTGAGGATACTTGACAGTTGGACGTGTTAAGTTCATGAAAGTCCATTGCCTAATCTAGTAGTTTTAATTAAAAGTAGAGCGGAGGCGGGGGGAGGAGGAAGAAATGTTGAAAACTGGCTTACATGTTCAGAAGCTTCAGCTCTGAGAAGCAGATGAGCTTTTATAGCTTGGAATGATAGAAACACATTATAAGCGTGCGGCCATCTGAAGCATGCTGATGCCATGTGGTTTTTGTGTCCGCTATTAATATTTAGTAAGTAAATGTCTTTGATCTTTTTGAGAAGTGTTGCATAAGGTTTACTAGTTTTTGGTTGATCATAACTAAGAAAAACTAAGTAATTGACAAGTAGTCATTTTACGTCACTCTGAATAATGAAGATATAAAAATTATCTGCTCTTTAAAAAACATGCTACCAGATTCTGTTTAAAGATTAAGTATTTTCATTGGGTATAAATAAATTGGTTTTAAAAACACTGTTTTCCTGTTTAAGTGTCAGAGAATTAACAAAATTGAGAATAAGATTATTGAGCATAATCTTTAAAAAAAAAAAGCCTAATGCTGAGATTACTTGAAGTGCTCTTTTGTGTATCTACAGTTAAGCTTTATACACTTAAAGGTTTTATCAGCAGTCTGTGTTCAAGTTGGATACTTCCTCTTTCTGTGTTGCACCTGGATTTCAAAATATAACAGGAGCAACTACTTCTTTAATGTGCTGTTTTCAAATTGTACATAATCACTGTTCTTCCGAGAGTTTATGGCTTTTATATATAACTACTTAGATTCTAATTAAAACCAGGGTGGCGTAAGCAGACGGTAAGAGTTTGTTTACCATTCTGCTCCTTCTATCTATAGGAGATTTTCAACGTTGCAACTGCATTCAAGTGACCCGTATCAGCAGGTTTTCTGTCTGCAAGCAGCAGCCATAACACTTTGAGGATCTCAGTTTTTAAGAAGAGAGAGATAATATAGATAGATACATGTGCACTTAAAAGCAATACGTTAAAATCGTTTTTAAGTGAGTATCTTCTGGTTCATTCCATGAAGGGCTAAAAAGAGAGGAAATTTGCCTCAGAACATCTAATATATTAGATCCCGATGGCTAAATCTGAGCATTTAGTTTCAGAATTAAGTAGCATTACAATTGACTCTGCTGTATTTTCTTTCCCTTTGAGGAAAGGTGTCCAATTCTTGAAAGAAAAATGAGGGGGACACCAGAATCACCTCTGAGAAACTAGTCTTTTAAGACTGTCTTTAGCTATGTTTACTGTAGGTAACTGTGGCATCTGAGAGCATTGCTGTGCACTAAATTTAGTTGCCTACACTATTAAACTCTCCTATACTATTAGACTGTCATCTTGTATGCCTCTGGCCATGCTAACAAGCACTCTCCCAAGAATTGCTGGGCAGCACTGGGCAGGCAGACTGTTGGGCTGTTTTTAGTAGGCATGCAAAGATTTAATAAATACATGAAGTGAAGTAATTGCATCATGTGTTTCTCTTGTCTGTAATTCCACTAGTAGATCAGTTGGCTCAAAACTATACATTTTTAAGATTGTTTTCCTGGTATGCTTGTATTTTGTATTTGAGTTGATAAGCACGTGTTCTAGTTTATAATAATCAGTTCTGAAAGCATTTAAGTAAAGCTAATGTGAAGAGTGGTTAACTAGGTATCTATGGCAAGCAGATGTGTGAAATAGCCAGTAGCCAAAACCACCTCAGCTAAGACAGCTGCTTTAGCAGCAATAGTTTCTTGCCTGTATGCATTAGAGGAAAACTCTCCATGTTTTTGTATTCTATTCAAAGAAAAAAATACTAAATCGGAGGAGATAAATATTTACTCTGCTCTACAGTACGCTTTTTTAACTTCCCTTCTGTTCTTCAGAGTGCTAATAAATATACTGGAGATTTCTATCCTTTCCCTTCTATTAATTTCTCTTATGAACCATCATGACAGAAGAGTACTAAAGAAAAGATTCAGTGTGTTGTCTGCATTATCGCAGTGACTGTGTGGGAGATGTTGATTTCGGTGACCCTTTCCTACTAAGCTCATATCTCTCAGTCTCTGCACCTGGTTTCCCTCATTCACTTTTTTCCTTCTCTGGAGGATTTGAAAGTGGAGCGTGTTCAGCTGTGAATTCCCCAAAGCATATTCAGGTAGGCCCTGTGCAGTATCAGTGGTTGACTAAATAAAACTAAACAGTTGGCACAAAGTCTTGCATTACGGTTCTAGCAGATTTCTCTTTTAGAGTAGTTGTTACTTTTGTGCTGGGATAAGGTCTGGATCATTGATTATGTAGAGTATATGGCACATGTATATTCTTTGGAGAGAAAAGAGAGTTACCTGTATGGTAACTGGAATTCTTAATGTGTGTTCTTTCTGATCTGGATTTCTTTTGTCCTAAAGGAGATAGGAAGGAATCAGCTTATGTGGCAACAAGCTCCATAGTGATCAGCAGTACAGAGCACTGCGGGCAGGATTAAGATTACATTCACCAGCCAAATATGCAATGTGTTCAAAGAAACAATAAATCTGAAAATTTAAACAACAATTAAAAAACCTTCTTGCTCAAGTCCGTCCATGGCAATGCATACATAGACAATACATCAGAGAACTGCTGCACAGAAAAACTATTAATCAAATTCTTTCAGAAAATCTAGGCTTTAGATGACTCTTTTCAAATTGCATATTTGTCTTTGTGGTATACAGTTGTTCTTGGCATATCTCCCTGCTTAAGCAGGGCGTCTGGCCAAGATGTCCTCCCGAGGTCCCTTCCAACCTTAACCATTTTGTGATTCTGTTACTTATCGAGTACATTCACGCAGCAACTTATGAAAGCTCATGTTGCTTAAGTGCAGTGCAGAAGTCTGTGGTTTTGAGTTGAACTTAAATTCTTCCAATAATATAGTGTCAAAGGAAATACAGTGGCACATGCAATATCTTTCTTACAGAATTGACAGATCCTTATGAATAACGAACCATTTCATCCTTTCCTAAAGACAGCCACCATTCCAGTAGAACTTGTCAACACTTCATGGCAATTTTGGATTGAAAGTTAAGGACTTTGCCCAGTGAAAGGACAAGAGGAAATGGGCGCAAACTTAAACATAAGGAGTTCCATCTAAACATGAGGAGAACTTCTTTACTTTGAGGGTGGCAGAGCACTGGAACAGGCTGCCCAGGGAGGTGGTGGAGTCTCTGTCTCTGGAGACATTCAAAACCCACCTGGACATGTTCCTGTGCAACCTGCTCTAGGTGGACCTGCTTTGGCAGGGGATTTGGACTAGATGATTTCCAGAGGTCCCTTCCAACCCCATATCATTCTGTGATTCTGTGACTAGCCACCTGTGTGATGTAGGTAGAGAGAAGACAGCTGTATAGAATTCTAACTAGGGTTGCTGATTAGCTTTTGAGACTAGAATCTCTGTTCTTATGCATTCTGTATCTTTACTATAGCATAAATGATACTTCCAAAAAAACAACCCCAAAACCCTAACATCTCTTGTCAGAAATTCTGCTTTCCTAATGCATAACTACAAAAAATTTAAATGTACTTGCTTTTTGTAAGTAGACTGAAAAAAGTTATCCTGAGTTTTTACACGCTTCTAGAAAATAGTGCATTTCCTGCTCTGTTCCTCCTTTTCTTTCACCAAAATGTGGAGAGGTGTTTCTCACTATGTGTGTTGTTACAGTCTCCCTTTTCAGTTGGAGCCAGAACTGTTGTGGGCTTTTTAGTCTACTAGTATTACTAGGTGGAGTGAAATACACAGACATTACTTTTATGATCTAAACCTCACCATTAACCCTGAATTTAGTTATGAGGATCTGGTATTATTTGTGTTGCTTAACAGGCGCGCTAATAAAGAAGCAGTAAAGAGTGCAGGACCATTTTCCTTTTTGAATCACCTTTTCAATACAGTAGTTGAAGAACAGACTTCATTAAGGGCCACTTGAAGGAAGAATAAATTATAGGGGAAGGGATTTACTGCAGCAACTTTATTCCATACTCGCATCTTGTTACTACTTGTTATGAAACAGTGGACAGGTTGGATCAATGGGCCAAGGCCAATGGGATGAGGTTTAATAAGGCCAAGTGTCGGGTCCTGCATTTCAGTCACAACAACCCCAGGCAACGCTACAGGCTTGGGGCAGAGTGGCTGGAAAGCTGCCCAGCAGAAAAGGACCTGGGGATGTTGGTGGACAGCCGGCTTAACATGAGCCAGCAGTGTGCCCAGGTGGCCAAGAAGGCCAACGGCATCCTGGCCTGTATCAGGAATAGCGTGGCCAGCAGGAATAGGGAAGTGATGGTGCCTCTGTACTCGACGCTGGTGAGGCCTCACCTCGAGTACTGTGTTCAGTTCTGAGCCCCTCACTACAGGAAGGACATTGAGCTGCTGGAGCGTGTCCAGAGGAGAGCCACCAAGCTGGTGAGGGGTCTAGAGAGCAAGTTATATGAGGAGAGGCTGAGGGAACTGGGCATGTTTAGTTTGGAGAAGAGGAGGCTGAGGGGGGACCTCATTGCCCTCTACAACTACTTGAAAGGAGGTTGTAGAGAGGTGGGTGTTGGCCTCTTCTCCCAAGGGAATAATGACAGGACCAGAGGAAATGGTCTGAAGTTGCAGCAGGGGAGGATTAGATTAGATATCAGGAAGAATTACTTTACTGCGAGAGCGGTCAGGCACTGGAACAGCCTGCCCAGGGAGGTGGTGGAGTCGCCATCCCTGGAGGTATTTAAGAAACGTATAGACATGGCACTTCAGGGCATGCTCTAGTGCCCGAGATTGTTGGTTTGTGTCTGTTTGTGGGTGGGTGTGGTGTGTGGTGGTTTTTTTTGGTTGGTTGGTTTTTTTGTGGGTGGACTCCATGATCTCAAAGGTCCCTTCCAACCATGAAGGTTCTGTGATTCTTGTAACATAACACTTGATGAGATGGGGATATCTGCCAAAGTTACTTTATCAGCCAAATATGTTCTGAGGTTAGCTTGTACCTATTTGTGTAACTTTCTGAAAATCCCCAGCTGGAATATAGGAACTGCTTCAGCCTTTTTTCTGTCTCACTTTGTTGAAATGCTTTTTGAAGTGATGCAGTTAAAATAAGGGACACTTACTCCTCGAGTTTAGAGATGACAGGTTTGGGGTACTCTAGCAGTTACAGGAATATTGAACGTTAAGTAGGTATAACTGCCAGGTATAGGGCAGCTAAAGCAAGATTTTTCTAGAGTGTCATCAAAAACAAATAAAATGAGTTTTTGGAAAACTTAAGAACAAACACGCACATGCTCATGGAGCTTTTCAGAGGTTGCAGACTTCATGGATGCTTACATATTTATGAAGACAGTTCTCAGGGTATCACAGGATAGGTGAAAGAATGAATCACTGCAGAGTTACCAGTTTTAACATGAAAACTATGAGTAGTTTCGTGTGAAGAGTAAAACAATCAAAGACACTTTGGAATGTTCTGATCTACTATTCTGTGTTTTTCCAAGAAACGCACTGTTGGGAAGAAAAGCAAAGCAACTCACAAATACCAGCTGTGAGGTTCTAATGATTTTTGATGATTGCATTAAATACTACATGTTCTGATTTTTAAAGAGCTATGTTAAAAGAAGATACTGTATGAAGCCATGGTTCTTCTAAGGTTGTCGCGCATCCCACACCCCTCCTCCTTTGTGCACAATAAAAGTGATAACTGCTGCTTGGACTCATTCCATCTCAATGGCTTTTTTTCTTGTTTGAAATATTTTTCCCAAAAAAGGACAGTGTACATTCACTATTATTTATGATGCTACCTGAACAGAAAGCTCATAAGAGAGGAGTTGCTAACTGACCTTGAATGAAAGAAGACTCAACACCACCTTCGGTCACTGAACCATCTTCTCAAAAAAAATTCAAGAGATGAGTGAAAGGCCTCCACTCCTCATGATTGCTTCTTGTAAAAATGCAGTCAAATGTATTTTTCCCCCTCACTCCTTTGCATAGCAGCACAAATTGAGTTTTGCTGTTGGGGGGAAAAAGGACAGGGGAAACTTTTTTTTTTCTTCTGTTTCTTAAAAGGCTTGTTCTTATATGTTAGCAGACAGATGAGAGCTGGTGCCCCATGGCAGGGGGGTTGGAACTCGATGATCTTTAAGGTCCCTTTCAACTCGAATCATTCTCTGATTCTATGTTTAGACAAAACTGTTACATAGATGAAGAAACCTCTAGCTTTCCTCAGGGCTACCCAACAATTGTACGACACTGGAGGGGAAGGGGGTGCACATGGGACTGTCCTGTCCTTACTAGAGTTTCTCTTGAGATTTGTTGCGAGCTATCAGATAATGCTGGGGCTATGAAAAGCAACTGAGTGGGAGTGGAAAGAGCATCTGCTGTTTCTGAACACAGCCCAACCTAACGGTAGCTTTTGATTCTTCCATAACGTTTTCCTCTTTTTCTACTACTATGTATAACTGTATGAAAATGTTAAACATTTGTCCAGAAGAACCGAACATACAACAGTAAACACTTTTTCTAGGGAAGCAAAATGCTTGTAACACTCAGTATTCTATGATGCTTCATTGCAAGAATAAACATAACTTATTGTGACTTAAACATGGGAACATAACTTAATATTCATGTGTAAATTTTATGTAGAAACAGATTGTATTATTGGAAAACTTACTTTTCAGCCAAGTTAAATCCTGAACTGAGACTGAAAATAAGAAAATTAACTTCCTCCCACCTGTCTTTGACAGTCTGGTATATCTAAGAATCAAAGTATTACTTGAAAGTTTGCAGCTGATTCAGTGGTTACAGTGCATGGCATCCTATCGGATATCCCAAGTGAACAATACACCGCTATGTTAGCGTGGGGTAGCTTTAGGTTGACTACAGGACAAAAACTGTCTTCATGATCCGAGTCCTCAGGGAACTGGCTTAATTACCCAATATGCTTTTCTTAACCAAGGCCATGACACTGCTGGGAACAATGGTATCCCCCAACAGGGGGAAGTTTTTAGTTAGGATAAAATGCCAGAGCATCAAAAGGAGAGGTAATGGCTTTAACTTAAGTTCTTGTTCAACAGCTTGTTCATGAAACTACCCCTGGGTTTTTTGGTTTTGTTTGGTGGTTTGTTTTTTTCTTTTTTAATTGGTCTAACTTTGTTCTGTCTACTTCAATTGAAATCAGAACCTGCCTGAATGCTCAAGGTTTGGGGGCTGTGTAAGTGAAAAAGAAGTTGAGCACTCTTTGAAATTGAGAAACGAACAGAATGATCTGGAAAATTGGGGGGGGAGGGGGGGGGAGAAGATGAAGCCCAGATGAAAAGACAAGAATGAAGTTTACCACTGAATTTCAGGACAGAGTTCACATGCAAGTTTCTCATAGCTGCTTATGCAATTATAATACTGCGTCTTGCTTGCATAAGTATAAAGTGCAATACTCTGGTAGCTCTCTTAAGGGCAGAAATTGCATGCCCCTTAAGGGCATAGAATTCATATACTGGTTCTTACTCAGTGGATGAATTTGGGCTGGAGCCTGGGTGTGGTTTTTTTTTTTCCCTTTGTTTTAGAAGAGTTCTCTGAGAAGGCCAATGGAATGAAGGGGGAGGGAGGGAGGAAGGTGACAAAAACCCAGAAAAAATAAAGAAAACTCACCAAACCCCTCACAAATACATATATGGAATTTAAGTGAATAAACAGTTCTCTAGCAGCAAATGTTGTCTACTGTGGATTTCTCTGAAAGTTGATTCACTACATGATCCAGTTGGGTGGACTTTCAGTTCCATTGTTAATAACATTCTGTTGTTCTCTGTGTGTGTGTGTTGTCTGATGTAGTGCAGCCTCAATAAGAGGACGTTTAGGTGATTGGAGAAAAAACAATAGATCTATACCTGCATCAAACTGTAGGGTAACCTCTAGTTCCATCCTCTTGCAAAGGCATTTGTTGTCTCACACATAGGAATCTGTTCTCTCTGCTGACTGCCACAAAGGAGATGTAGTATAGTCAAATTGATATGCAAGGTGAGGGAAGGTGTTACCCTGCTTCCTGTTGGTTCTCCCAGTTTTATGTTTGGGGCGGGGGGAATGATCCAACACACTTTCCGTTAAAAGAACATTAAGAAATAGAACATTAAAACAATAAAAAATGAAAAGGACATTTGCATATTGGTATAAAATCAGTTACCTAACAGGAATTAAAAAATGTAGCTAATGATGTAAAATGCTTTCCCTTCTTTGAACACAACTTCTGAGTTGCGTTCTTGTTTCCTTTAGATTTTCCCCTAAGGAGAAATCTACTTATATGAAACAAAATACTGAGTGTATGGATAATGTGTGCAAATACATTCTTATTGTGCACAAGTCATAATTTGTGTTTCTGGAAGCTACTATAATAGCAAATAAAAATATAGAAAACTGATGCTTCTCCTAACTTATTACAAATTTTGCAATAAGAAAAATATTTTTTCAGAGACAGGCTTCATGTCCTATTGATCGGAGACCCTTTCGAGCAGTATGCAGGCTTGATGCATTAGAAAAGCAGATAAAGGTAAGTTCCAGACTTATTTTTTTAAATAACTTCAGTTGTAGGAACACCTGAGTTATGTTGCAGCCTTCTATTCACACGTCTGTTAAATAAGCTTTCCTAAGAAAATAATTATTACTTTAATGTCTCTATTACATATTTGAAGCTAAGAATTATTCTTAATTATTTTTTCAAAGCAAGTGTTTACATTAATAATAATCACAAAGCTGCTATTGCTACTTTAAAGTATCTTTGAGTGTTCACGATATATCCAAGAATAGAAGTACAGTAATTGGTCTCAAAATGTTTTTTAACCAGGTTTTGTAAACAAGTGCTATATCAATTAGCATGCAATCTTGCCTTTTTTCAGCTGAGGTGAATCTTGTATGTTCACAGCCTCCAATTCACAGACAAAAACACATGAAGGCAAGAGGAATTAATTAATGCTAAGCCTCATTCAACCTAAATTTCTGAATTTTTTCAGCTTTCAAGTCTTCTGAATACTTTATGGAGAATAGTTTATCAAGTAGGAAAATAAAACTTGATTCTGATAGATGATCTTGCAAATGCATATAGAAAGATGCTGCTAATTCTGTGATGAACTTACAGAATAAATAACTCTGAAGATGTTGGGTTTGCATTGTGCTATGTTTAGAACACAAGCTCCCACTACCCATTTCTTGTGCTTCTAGAGGCCCAGGCAGTCCGTTGCAAAGGAACCACCAGACTGACAGCCGCAGATAATTCCTTCTCATAGAAAATTATGCTAGCATATTTTATCTTCTTTATCTCTAAAGAATCAAGGAAGCAGCTGAAACAAGATAAACTGAAGTTTTCATTGGGAAGAGTGTAGAGGCTGTGTCAAAATATAGTTTGAAAGGTTCTTTGTCCATAGAATTGCAGTGTAAACAGGTGGGCAGAGAACAAGGGTCCTGGTCTGAAAAAGAGCCACTGGAGCAGTAGGGGCAGATGGAATGTGTACCGAGAAATGCTGACACCGTGGTCAGTGTTAGCAGGGGCACCATCAGGGCATTGGCAGCTTTCCCTTTGTAATACTCATCATTAGAATGCTATTGGCTTAAGGAGTTGTGTATAAACCTAGCATTCTAGAATGAAGAAATACAGAATATCTAATGCAAACTATTGTAATGTAGCCGTTGAAGTAACTTCATAGTATGTAATAAAAACTGTATTGCTTTCTTAGAATTTTGAAGATGTGGAGAAACCCCAATATTATATGAAGCCCATAAGTTATTTTGCTACAGAGGGAAATCTGGTGTTTTTTAATTACGAGGAAGCATTTGAAATTGGCAGTTCAGCGTTTTCCCAAGCTGAACCTTGTATATTCAGATCAACCAGCTCGGTTTAAAAAACTTAACTTCCAAATAGCGCATAGCTTTGAGATACTTGCCATGGCAGTCTGAATGTTCAGGGGTCTTTGGTCTCGTGGAATTAGTATGCATCTAAGCCAATATACATATCAAGGTGGGGTTTTTCCATTCCATGAAAAACAAATGAAAAAAAAATTGACATCTGCAAAGTGGGAGGTTAAAGAAGTAATGATTTGAAATGGTTTTGACTCCTGTTTGAGCTCTGTAGACCTTAAGAGACTTTGAATGTATTTAAAGCTCATGTGTATTGAGATCCTAGATTGGATTGACTTTATTTTTCAATACAGGTTCAGGTTAAAAAACAACTAAGAAGGAAGGAAGAAGAGGAAAACTGTGCCTGCAACAAGGGAAAATATAGCCATGCAAAGATGAGAAGTTTTATGAGGTTGGTCATCCACTTAAAATTAAGCATGTAATTGTAACATTCAAAATATAAATTCAACTCTCTTAAAATGTAGACCCTGTAATTTTTTTTTAAAAATAAGTTTATTTTAAAATAAACTATTTTTTCGTCAGTGGTAGTTCAGCTTTACTTCTATCACTGATGTAATTCCCATTTGAATACATACAATAGTGAGGAAGAAGTAAGGAGCAATGCATTTCTTGCATTAAGCTGTGTGCATTTTTCAAGCAATTCTGACTAATTTCTTTTTAATTAGAATTAAGATTTTATGGCTAGACGATATTTTAACAATATAAATCTTTGGTTATCTAAACAGACATCCCCTTTCTTGCATGTTATCATAAACATTGGTGGGGTTCCTTTTTTACTACCTAGTTGGAGAGCGAGTTGTGGAAACACCATTCCTGTTTTAAGAAGCTTTATCTTGTCACCTTTGCAGTATTGTATAAGGGGAAGCTCAGACAAGTTTCACTAAATAGTGATAATATAAAGTCAGTGTTCAATGGAATGTATGATATGTACAGAGTTCTTGAGATTGAATTTGAAGCGGACTTCACTACAAAAAAGATAACTGGAAGTTAATTACCTTTTCTGGCTCTTATTAGAAAACACTGATCTTTCCACCTCACCATTCTGAATCACCATTGACTTTGATATTCTTCAAAGTATTTATGCAAGCAGATTGTAAGATCTTTCACGTGTTGCCATGAAACGAAGCAAAATTAAGCATTCAGATTTAATACAGGATATTAACTTGTGTTGTGTAAATGGATATTTCTTTTCCATATGTAAGCTTTTTTGAAGCACTGTGGCTTTTAGTGTGTAGGAGGTGTTATACATGATGCAAGTTCAGGTCTTAGTAGCAGTCAGAACTTGTTTATGTGCACAAAATAAAAATTCCTTAAAATAGGAGCTGATTTTGTTTGGATGTATGTATGGTTAGCTTAAATATGCCCAGAAATAACTTCTGTAATATCTTTTGTTAATCTTGCAGAAGAGCTCTATGTCCAGACAGAGGGCCATTAACAGCAAAATTAAGCAAAGTTGTGAAGAAAAAATACAGTAAGTTGGTATTTGTCCTCCGTTTGCTAGAATTGCTGGTTTTTATTATGGAACGCTAGATTTTCTTTTCTTGATGAGCCAATTTAGTATTTTTTTTTAATTACTTGCATTTGCATATGAAAACCAAATACCAAGGAATAGAAGCATGGAACTTCAGAGAACAAAATTTGCAGTATGTGAAACTACTGTTCTTATTTTACTGGAAGGACTGCCTCTTCGGTTTCAGTCAGAAGAGAAATGGATTTGGTTTCAGCCTAAAGTCATTTTCTGCATCAGACAGTTGGTGAGCAGCTAATGACGGGCATTTATTCACAGGAAGTTTTTTGCTGAGAGTTCAGACACAAGAAGCACTTTAGGTGTATTTTGGGGCCAGCATTTTGAGAGATTTTTGTTTAATAGATATTGTTCCATAAGTGTGTTCATAACTTATGAAACAGCAAATATCTGAAGAGGTGAAAACTGCTTGATATATAAAAAGCTATTGTGAAGGTGCCTGCATTTTAATTTTACTCAGTTTGTATGTAAACACATGGTAAATACATTTAAGATACATTGTCATTAACAGCTCATTGCATTAATGATTTTGACAAAACTTGCTATGTTAAGTAATAATCACAGTTTTGTTTCTTATTCCACACAGGTAATATATTGTTTGACAAACGAAACAAAAAAGCTTTGTCTGTGAAGATAAACAAGGTTGGTTCTGATAATTAAACTTGTAAACATTTTTTTTTTTCATGAAAACATTCTTAAAAGTACCTTTCTGCTTATTTTTAAGGTTAACTTTTATTTGTTAATTTTGGTATGATCCATACTTTGTTACTTTGTCTCTTTTTTTTCTTGAAGGAAGTAATTAGAATATGGTTCTGGGTTATATGAGCTTCTCTCTCAGATTAAATTTAGTTTTGTGGTGGTAAAAGTTTTCATTAAGATTAGGATGTTACATTATAAGATCCTGTAACTACCCTGTTTTCATCTTTCTTCACCAAAAGAAGGTGGTATGAGCTACAAACTTATAGCCAAGGTATTGTATGAAGGATGTGAAGGTTTTCACTATTTTCATGAAAATACATAATTGTAATCAACCAAGTAATTTGTTAATATGAATAAGCCATGGGCATTATAGTTTGCATCAATTTGGTTTTTTTCATGGGAGATTACTCCCAGGAATGTTTGTATTTCGAAATTTCTTGTTTACTTCATAAATTTTAGCCTATAATACAAGCTCATAATATGCAGAATTTATAAGGTGCTATAAAGGCTCTGTTTGATTTCTGACTTCCCTCCTTTCAAAAATAATTAGTGTCTCTGGGACACAACTTTGTGATTGGAGCTTTCTTACTCATAGTTATACCCATAAATGTATTTGCATGAGGTAATTCTAGGCCATAAATTTCATTCTAAAGTGTCAATGTCAGCATTCCCCACCATTCTGTCTTACTCGAAGTTTAAAAATTTGGAGGAAAAACAAAGTCCCTGTTTTGCCTGTTGACTGTATATGGGCACATGCTACATCATGTGTCTTTTCAGTAGCTGGTGGCCTGAGTTGTCACTTTTCTTCGGTGCTTGTACCCCTTTGTTCTCAGGGATATCTTTAGCTCTGGCCTTCCCCTTCTAGGTCAGGTATTTAGAAATTTTGGTTCTGTTACCATGTAAAATTAAAGGTACTTTTCATTGAATTGAAGGAGGTTTTGAACTGGAAGGATTTGGCTTAGTAGTAGATCAACCTCTAATTTTACTTCAAGGTTGGGGAATGCTTTCATATCTAGTTTCGCTGATTTACTGTGCACTATTTAATAGCATTAATGTCTCAAATGGTACCTGTTGCAAAAAAGGTGCATAAATAAAAGTAGAGCCATTAAAAACCTTGAGGAGGGCTTACAGGGCTTAATTATTCAATAAGTATTCAAAATTTAAAAGAATTTAAAAGAAAGCACTGATTTAGTAACAAACACTTCATAAGGATATTTGTGGAACATCTGGATAGCTGTTTTTAGATGGAAAGAGAAATGTTAATGTTCAAAATGATAGTATTTTTAAAATAAAACTTAAACCCAAGAGCTTTTCAGGAGAAACTTAAAATTTGCACATTGATGAAATAGGGCGTGTTCCCATCAAAACCAGCTCTCTGTGCCAAGGTTTGATGAAGCATATAGGTAATGACTGCGTACTTGAGACATATATTTATATGTGTCCTATTACAAAGCTTATTTTTCATCAGAGTAAATATATCCTGAAAGAAAATGATGGGAAGACTTGGTAAGTTCCCATTTTAAAACACCAGTCATGGGGAATGAACAGGAATGTTTTAGTAAGATTTGAGGTGGCATTAACCCTTTAGGTGAAGGGACATAAAAGGCAAAAATGGGTCAGTGTAGGTAAGTGGGTCAGTCTGGGAAAAGCGTCTGGAGGATTATAATTCATCGTTTTTTGGCCCTGCAGCCAGCCCAGTAGACAGCGACAGAGTTTCCTGCACGCAATCAAAAGGCAATACAGTAGCACACAGTAGGTGGTAGGCGTTGAGATCGAAATAGAAGGTGGCATTTGTTGAAATATGAAGTGGATTCTGAGTATTGTGCCTTTCTGTGAGGGCCCAGTAAACAGACGCACCAGTCAATCTTCAATTCTGTAAGCCTACCCGAAGGCAAAGGAGAGTCCCAGCTACTTACATCGCATTTTCCTGTTATTTTGAAACCAAACGTTCAGTGAACTGCTGTGAAGGGGTCTGCCTGAAGGTGCTAGCACTGTGCTTACTCTGCTTCGTTAGGTACCAGAAATGGGAATTGTGAAACAGTAGAGATCGTGCTCGTTTATTCTCAATTTCTTTATGGAGCATTAAAGATTTTGCCATGGAAAGCCTGTATAAAATATAACATTAATCTGCAAGGAGCAGGTGTTGAAAATTTAGACCAAATAAAGAAAATTTGTTTGCTGTAACTGCAAATTTCTACATGTAACTATGGAGCTGCAATTGTGCCCGCTTTTTGTGAGCGAAAGTCTTGTGGACGTGATTTAATTTCAGTGCATCTTCGTGTATTACATGTTAATTATTTTACTGTGGATGTCTTTAATTCATAATATTTTTTTTTGTAGCCCAGAAGACAGACCTGCTGGAATGAGTGCTTCGGAACCAATTTCTTCTCCACACTTCCAGCTGGTGGTAGCAATGAAGAATCCTTTTTTAGCTGTAGAAATGACTGGTTAGTATATACTAGTGTTTAGTATAAACTGCTGGGTCACTGTATTGTAGATGCTGTACTTCCTTCTTCTTCTGTCTGTATGTACTGCCTTAAAATATTTTGATGAAGAGCATATAAAGGATAAACACAAACACTTCAAAATTAGTATTATTAAGGGCACAACCATTTGTCATGTGTTCAGCATTAAAAGCACATACTTAAGTGTTTTAATCTCATTGATTCAATAGGAGTTAAGTTTTATTTTTAGCTCATATTTAAACTGCTTGCTGAATTGAAGCCTTGGATAGGAAAGGGTTAGGCCTGTTACTACAACAGCGGTTAGCAAAACAGTGTCATGGTTTAACCCTAGTCGCAGATAGGACCAAGCAGCCGCTCATTGACTGCCCCCGGTTGGGACTGGGGAGAGAATCGGAAAAGTCAAAGGGAGAAAACTCGTGGATTGAGATTAGACAGTTTAATGGGCAAAACAAAATCCACATGTGCAAGCAAAGCAGAACAAGGAATTCATTTACTGCTTCCCATCGGCAGGCAGGTGTTCAGCCATCTCCAGGAAAGCAGGGCTCCATCACACATAACAGTTATTTGGGAAGACAAACACAATAACTCTGAACATCCTCCCTTCCCAACTTCTTGTGCCCTCCCCCCCCAGCCCTCACTGGCTGGATAGTGTGAGGAGCAGAAGAGGCGTTTACTGCCTGGCAACAACTAAAAACACCAGTGTGCTATCAAAAGTATTTCTCATCCCACATCTAAAACATAGCTCTACACCAGCTGCTAGCAAAATAGTTAACTCTGTCCCGGCTGAAACCAGGACAGTTAACAGTAAATACCCTGTTTTGTGTCAGAAACAATCTTTTTCTTCTTGTTCCTTGACTCCAAGAGGAATACTTTAAACATACATGAAGCAATTTAGCTTAGTGAGCCTAATACTTAAAAACAGATGTTTAAAAAAAAAAAAATTGTTTTGGTTGAGAAAATAGAAGAACAAGAATAGTCTGGAAGAACATTATTTCAATAATATGATCTAATAAAAAAAATTGTGTCTATATGTTTTTAGCCGTCTGCTGTAAACAGAAAAAAAAACCCATGTAACTATTAATTTTTCAAAGATGCAAAGTTTCTCCATCTTCTAACTCCCCAGAAGACACGTTTCATCTCCTGTTTTCCATTCTATCTGCCTCATTCATTTAGGACTTCTGTTATGTTTGCTATTACTTTTTTTTCCCTCTAAATAACAACGCATAGTTTCATCGTGACTGTTGAGAGTTCTAATACAGTGAAATTTAAAAAAAAGTCATTGATAGAAGCAATTACTGAAATACAAAATTCTCGTAGTACAAAGTTACTTTTTGTAACTTTTTGTATGAAATTTGTATTTCAGTACAGAATTCACAGAAGTCGATGCAGCAATGAGACAGAAGAGGCAAGAACTGGAGTTGTCCTGTTCATCTGCGCTTGCTAGAGTTGAAAGGTATGTGTTTAGTATTCATAATGCAGAGAATCTTAATATAAAACTTCAAGTTTGGCATGTGATTAATTCATTTGATCTGTAATTAAATTCTGGTTTTGCCCAAGGTTTGCTGAAGGAGTCTGAATATATGTATGTTTATTTCGTATGTTTAGGAGGGGGGAAAAACAAGCTTTTACTAAATTGTTGTGTAGACTGTTCCTCGGTTTTCTGCAGAAAAGGCTGTTCTTCTGCTGAAGTACTAAATCAGTGTCCAGAATTTTGTTTCCGGTATTATAGCCTACTAATTCGGACTCTTTGTTGCAGTTCTGTGTTTGGCTTTGAAGAAAGCCAAATCTATATTGCTGTATATAAGCCTGAAATTGAATAAGAGTAGGAAAGTTTTGTTCTCTGTCAGCTTTGCCTTTCTCTCCCACTGTGATGTGGTTGGAAGTGTCATTGTTGCCTACTGTTTTGGTTTTGTACATTGTTTCCAAAACTTGCTCCAGACAGCTAAAACTACTAATGTTCATGCTTTTACTTTTCCAGAATTCCCTTAATGTCTTATGGAGCTGAAGCCGAGACCTTTCTTCTCACTTCTACTACAGTTGCAGGGACAATTCTTCCAACAAATATCAGGCCTTTGGAAAACTTTGGTAAACTTTTTTTTTGTAAGTTTTATTTATAGCTCATGTGGAGTATTGTTAAAATATGATTCTTAGAAATCAGAATATATATGTACAGTTAACAGAAAAAAAAAAAACCAAAACAACCTGTTTTGATGCAGTTTGGTTTTATTTCAAAACCAGCTGGTTTATTTTAGAAATTGCAATATAGAAGATGACCCAGCCGCCCCACAACTGGCATAACTGTTCTTCATTTGGAGATTAATTCCATTTCTAAATTCAACACTTCTTTCATGTTACAACTCCCTTTTCCTATTGTTTAAGATCTCGTTTTGATACATTAGGAGTTGCTTGACATATTGCAATGGTATATTGTGCAATGCGAGGAACAAACTGTTTCCTGACAGAGAAGAAGAGTAGTCAGGAAATAATGCAGTGTACGGATCTCTTTCAATGTGCCTACAAGCCCTACAGGGCAAAAGCTTGCAAAGGTGCTCAAGCTCAGGGTCTGTCAGGAATTTAGCAGAAGACAAAGACATGGAAGGAATTAGCTTCCTCCAGTTGCTTTTACAGCCTCTCTCTCCATACGCAGCAAGAATGTAGTTTCTCTTCCAACAGGTTGCACAAGTTCAAAGAAGTGAAAACAAAGGAGTGCTGTTTTTTAAGGCCAGAGATAATACCTTCTTTGAATTGGGAGTTATATTACTTTTATTTGACTAGTAGGCAAAGAGATGGGAGAGATTTGGGTGTCTTGGCTTACAAAAATTGTGAGGAAGTGAGTGAATTGCTGGAAAGAGTTAAGTAGTAGAATGATCATGAAAAAGATGCTTTATTCATTCATTTTCTGCATTCTTGTTAAAGGTACTTATTTCACCTCTGCATTCCCCAGTGAAAAAATGATAGGTTGCTTCCTCAGGCCTTTGATGTTTATCACTGCAATTTAACTGATGCTTAACCATTTCTGCTTCTAGTGGTAACAAGTACACATGCTAGCTCATAGCTCTTGACTTCACTTTACCTTTCTACTTACACAGTCAGGTTTCTTTGTTAATATACACCAGAAGCATTTTTTTAAACAAACAAACCAACCGAAAAAAAAACCAAAGTGGTTTTTTTCTCTCAACAGAAAGACAAAGAATATTTAAATAAGCTCCAAATTTATTTTTCCACATTGGACTATTTAGGACATGTGAGTAATTGCTGTTGATAATATCAGCAACTGATCTAGAAACACTGATAACATTGTCAAGTCCTAAAGCAGAATATGGAACTAAATCCCTTATGCTATCTTTTGGGAGAGGCAGGAGATTTTGAGTTTGAGTCTTGACAATGAAAGAAAAGGAAATATATTTTTTTTTTTCCAGATATTTTTGGTTTATATGTTTCCATGTGTTCTTGCCACACCTGAAGTTCAGATGTTTAATGTAATACATTACTTATATTGTGGACAAAGTGTAAAAGTCATCAAGATAGAATCTTAAAACATTGTAGTATGTCAACACCAAAGATTTAAGTCATCTTCAAGTTTGACTTAAAGACTTCCTACTGGTAAGAAGCATGCAGGAAGTAAGACAGTCTTCAAATTTCCTAGTGAAACTAGGGTAAGTTGGATGTGAAGATGTCCTTTGAGGATTTTGTTCACATTCTGTTGAGTGAGTGTTCCTTCCCTATTCGGTTTTCATATAGAAACTGAGGAAAAGAGAGACATGCACAAAAAAAGGTAAGGACAAAAGCAAGAAGCCTAACCTGAATACTGTTAGAGATGCCTGGCAAATATATATAAAGGAGAAGGGTTTACAGGAAGTATGAGAGATGGAGGAAACAGAGGGGACAGTGGGACTTTTCTGCAAAGGTGGAAAATAGGAGAAAAATGAAGAAAATATTGAAACTACACATTTACAAAAAAAAAGCAAACTGGATCTTGTGATTCTTACTAAATTGTGTCTGAAAGATGGTCGCATAAACATTTTTTTCATTTTATTTTTATACACACTCCCCGATCTCTTGGTCACACCTGAAGTGTACAATCTTGCATCAGAGTAGTAGTTGACAGTTGCTTCCAGGGTTGTGCAAGGAATCATACAAATATCAGTGATGGTGATGTTAACTGTACTGCCTGAATCTTCCCTGTAGATGCTGCAGTTCTTAGATTCTCTTACCATTAAATAGTTGTTTTACTAATTTGACCTGAAAATGCGTCAGTGAATCTACAAGTATTGCTGTGATTTAGGCTGGCATTATGCAGTGCTTTTGTGTGATTAAAATATTTTTAAATAAAGAGTCAGTGAACTGAAATGCCTTGTATTTGGTCCAAGTCCAAAGCTTGTGAAGCTTGTCTGTTAAAATTTTACAGGTATTATGGAACGCTGAAAAGAGGCTTGCGTTTCACAAGTGAACTTTGAAAGTGCCACAAAAATTACTTGCCTTTTTAATTCTGTCAGGATTCCCACATGCCATTTGTATTCTGAGTTTTTATTATGCCAGCGTGATTTCTTGCCTGTTGAAGCAAATCATCACAGATATTCTATGTCATTAAAAATTTTTAATATCTGACTTGTTTTCCTGGCTACTGTAATAGGTTTGAAGACATAGTTAATCTGAGACAGCCACACGTGGCTGAATAACTGCTGGTTAACCGCTTCCTAACAAAATTATTGGGGAGACTCTTCCAGTAGGTACCTCAAATAGTGCTAGTCACCTAAAACTCCTTTGGAAATTCTTTACCACACACGTTGTCTTTTAAATACGTGGTACCTTCTATACAATCAATACCGTTGGTTTTCATTCTCTTAAGTAGTAATTTGATCAGTGAACATCTGAAAACCAAAACCAGGTATTTTTTTTCTCATGTTCAGTCAAATTATTGTGTTTACAAGGGAGGTCAGAGGAGGGGATTATAGTTCTGTGCTCTGCTGTAGCCTTTTAAAAGCTAGTGAATGCTTGCAGAGTTACAGCTCTATGGTTATCAGATGATAAGTTTACATTTAAAAGACAGTTGATATGGTTTTGATTCTGCAAACAAAGTAGTAAGTGGTAGAAAGAGGATTTTGTGCTGTTACATACTTGTCTTATTCCTATTTGATTTTTATATAATCTGTTTAAGAATACATTTAACAAATATTTTAGTGCAGTAAAAACATGGGAAATAATGTTATATGGAGGGTGAGAATCAAGAGTTCAAGTGTGATGTGATAAAACCATTGCAAAATCCATTGAAATTAATCTTTCTTAGCAAGTTTCTACTATTTGTTTATGAAAACGAAGCTGCAAAAAGAATTCATTTAAACACCAAATTCCTGATGCTTTCTGAAGTCTACACAAAGTAAGAGTCAAATTAACAGACATCTCAAGAAATTAATTTAGTTCTGAAGTGACTATTAAATTCAAGTACATTTACTTAATTATCACCAATTGTTAATTCCTGAGCTGCCCCTCATAAGATTTCATAGGTATCGGGAGTACCGACTGTTCCCTTTGCAGTGAATATAACTCTTGGCTTTCTTACAGAGACTTTTCTTAAATTGTGGATAGTGGGAAATATATTATTACAGTATCCACTCAAGAGCTCCCGTGCTGCCGTGTGCAGCTTAAGATCATTCTTTTAAAGCTTTAGGTTTTTTGATGAACCAAAACTTGCACTCCTTATTCGGTTTGTTAGATGCTGCAGGAACCCTGGGGACTTTGCAGCAGAGTTTGTCCAGTTTGCCATGGAGCGTGCAGGGTCTGCCTTATAACTGGTGAATGAGTTTGTCTGAAATTAGATTTTGTGGAGAGGTATGCTGCCATGGCTGCTTCTGATCAACTGCTTCCCATGGGATCATCCACTGATGGCCATTGAAAAATGTCACTTTCTGTAGTATTGAGTTTCGTTTCTGTAGTATTGAGACTTCACTGCCAAGAGACCTGCATTTTAGAATGATGGGAACTGCTCTGTGCTAACAATGTTGTGTGGTTAATTCCTTACTTTTCTAACAGCTTAAATACTGACTGTCTTTGAACAGCAATTCAGTCGTGGTTTCATTGTGAATGCCATTAATGTCCATGTAGCCGTGCCGATACTGCTTCTAAAATGTGTGTTTAGATGCCTGACGTGTCACTTTGTTAGTTTAATTCTGTTCTTTAAAGAAGTCTGCACTGAAAAAAAAAAAAAAACAAAAAAACAATGCCATGGCAGCATTTCCTACTAAATCTTAAATTGTATTATTCGAGGAGATCTGTTAAACTGGTCATTTTATGTTTTTAACTGTGTTTGGATAAATGGTTATTATCAAACTTTAATATATTCTGCTTTTCTTAGAATCTTTAGGCAAAGGATATGCTGTTGCATGTACCCAAGAAGGAGAAGAGAAAAAGCAAGCTTCTGGTTCATCTGGCACTAGAGGAACTAGAAGGAAATTGGTGAACACTACTCCTAGAAGAAGATCTGCACGAAACAGCAAAAACGAGACTCTGAGTCAATCTCGGAGCTCACCTCGGTCAAGCAGTTCTGCGTGCGGTGCCTCTGATGGCAATAACCCGTCTCTGAATAAATCTCCTTCAGAATCAGAGAAGGGTCCTCCGAAAAGGAAGTCTAAAAGAACAGTTAAACAACAAACACCTGTGGTTAAAAAGAAACTGAGAAGTTCTGCACGTTCCGAAAAATCGTCCAGTGATTCAGTGGAAGATGATGATGTTGCTGAGTCTGAAGCGGTTCTAACATTGGATAAAGACCAGCAGTCAGATGATGAAAGCAATAACAAAAGCCTTCTGCAGAAAAATAACATGGAAACAGAATCTGCTAACGGATTGGAAAGCTGTAGTGAACATGCAGAAATTGAGGAAACTACAGGAGAATGTGACAAAGATGAAGATACTTCAGACAACGCGGATGTAAGTGTTTCTGCCCAAGAACCTCCAGTTTCTTCAGGGGATGAAAGCCAGGAATTTGAAGTAAAAGATGTTACTGAAAAAAATGTAGATGATAAGAATCAGGATATCTGTGAAAATACTCTTGAACAAACAGAAACAGTAGCTAGTCCCAGAGGTGAAGTATGTGACCATGCAACTTCTGAAAAAGTAGATCAGACGTTGTATAGTCCTCAAAGTGAATCGATGGAGAATGTAGAAACTCTGACAAAAATAGATCAACCCATAGCTAGCCCAGAAAATGAATCGTTGGAATATCCAGAACCTTTGGAAAAAGATCAGCCATTAGAGAGCCCCAGAAGTGAATTGCCTGAGCATCCAGAAGCCACAGAAATAGATGTTTCTGAGGCTGAAGAAAAAACAGTAGTAGACTGTGCAAGTACGAGTATTCAAAACTTAAAAGCTGTTCAAGATGAAGAACCAGACACATTAGTACACAATATTTCTGTAGACAGTACATCAGAACAATCCTTAAAAGAGAACACCATGCCAGAAAGTGAAGAGGGTAGTACTTCAGAGTCACCCCAGGTAAATGCTGAACATAAGCATTTTGCTGAAGATAACAATGAAATGATACCAATGGATTGTGACTCATTTTGCAGTGACCAGAACGAACCTCAGGTTGAGCCGTTACCACCAGCTGAAAGTACAGAGCAAGGAGAAGTGAACTTCTCACAGTGTGATGCAGGAAACTATACATCAGTTTCAGGACTTTCTGATGAAAAAGATGAAAGTATTCCTCAAGAAAGAGAGTGCCAGTCAGAACCCCAAAAAGAGAAAAAGACTCGAACTAGAAGGTCTAGGTTTCACTCTCCATCAACAACTTGGTCTCCTTCTAGGAGAGAGGGCAGGAAATCTCAATCACCATCCCCTAAAAGGGAGATGACCAGAGATAGGAGCTCACGATCACCCAAGAAGGAAACGGTGAGGGAGGGAAGGAGATCCTCATCTCATTCTCCAAAGAGAGAGGCACTCAAAGATGAGAAAAAAACACCGTCTAGATCTCCCAAAAGGGAAACTGCCAGGGAAAGCAGGAGATCGTCTTCTCGGTCAAGAACTAAGGATTCGTCTCCGAGGCAAAAATCTAGATCTCGAAGCAGCGATAGAGATAGTCAAAGAAGAGATCGTGACAGAGACAGAAGAAATAGGAGGTGGTCTAGGTCACGGTCGCGATCTAGGTCAAGATCTCAATCTAGGACAAGAAATAAAGGTTCTTCCTTCTCTAGAAATGAGAGGGACAGTCATTCACCTCGATGGAAAGAGAGATGGGCAAATGACAGCTGGAGGAGTCCGAGAGGAAATGATCGATACAGGAGAAGTGATCAAGAGAAACAGAATGAAAGTCTTAAAAAAGAGAAAGACAATACAGAAAAAAACAATGAGGATCAGTGTTCTTCCGACAAGCGGAGGAATGATTGTCCAGACTGGGTAATGGAAAGAATAAATTCCGTTCCTGAAGTCAGGAACAGAGAGAGAGAGAAGCCACATTGGGAAGATGGCAGGCACGATAATTCAGGACACTCTTGGAATAAAAACTTTGGTTCGGGTTGGATCCCAAATCGAGGGAGAGGTCAGCGTGGCCGAGGTGGGCGTGGAAGAGGTGGTTTCATGTATGGAGACCAGAGTGAAAATCACTGGCAAAATAGAAAACCTCTCTCAGGGAACTCAAATGGTTCTGGGAATGAAACTTCAAGGTTCCCAGAGCATCAGCCATACAAGCGTAAGAATGAACAAGATTACTCTTTCGATACGCCTGCTGACAGATCTGGGTGGACATCTGCATCGAGCTGGGCTGTAAGAAAGACTTTACCTGCTGATGTGCAGAATTATTATTCAAGAAGGGGACGCAATTCATCAAGCCCACAGTCTGGATGGGGAATGAGACAAGAAGAGGAGACACCTGAACAAGGTATTCATAGTTTTGAAACGTAAAAGCTTAGTCACAGCTGCAGTAGCCGAGTAAAATCCTAGTCATGTTGACCCATCTCAAGTTGATTAGCTCTTCAAAATAATTTGAGGTGAATCTATAGTCTTTTTGCAATATGGAGGACAGCAGGTGTGGAGTTTAGGGATTTCTTGTGTTTTCGTGGCCTTTTAATGGCTTTTTGGTTTTACTTAAAGTTAGATATAATATAAGGACTATGCATCTGAAGAGTGCTACTGAAGTAAATCGATTTGGTTGAAGAGAAAGCACGTCCTCTTCATGGCTACTTTTAGCCTCCACACACCTTTTAAAAAGGGTAATTTTTTTCAAGGAGGTTTGCATTTGCCTGTGCAGACCCACACAGTAGATTCTAGAGATGACAAATCATTAAGTTGACCTTTTTCTTGTTTTTAAATAAGCTTAAAAAAACCTAGGGAGATTTAGAAATGCCAAAATGGTATACTTTTACTGTACTTCATTAAAATTCCTCGAAAGCCTCAATAGAAGTCTAATACTTTTGATTATTTTATATCTAAAAAACTAACCATCCTGACAGAAAAAAGACTTTTTGGTAGAAAGTGAGTTAACTGTGGATGAGATAGATTCTGAAGAGCTACAAAGTCATCCACAGATTATTAATGCTCTGAAGTAAGACACAGACGCCTATTGTATTTAAAACCTGTAAAATCCAGTTCTGAAGGCAACCACACTTGCACTTTCCCATTGGCTTCTCGTTTTGTCCTTTGTTTTTATCCATTTTCATCCTGTATGCCAGCAGTTTTCTCCCTCTTTTCAGAGACAACTGCATCGGTGGCTTCTTAATTTTGAGGCAACTTTGTCAACCTTCAGCCTGCTGCAGGCAAAATTTATCAAACCTTTAACTGAAAAGTATTGTGTGATTTGCAGACTTTATTTCACGTCGTTCTGGACCAATCATAGTTATATTCACTTTTGGAACATGAATTCAGCTGAGAATAGTACAGTCATCTCTCAAAACTGGATAAAACAGGCTGGGTTGGCAATCAACCTGCTTTTGCTGACCCTGTGTGAGCGGGGGGGGTTGGGCTTGATGGTCTCCATAGGTCCCTTTCAACCTCCATGATTCTGTTATCCCGTGATCTTTAAAAAAGGTGATTTGGGGTGAGGCATAAGCGTTTAAATACCAGTCCCTGTGAATTAAGTGACAGAGTTCCTCAGGGAAGGGACTTTAAGGGAAGGATATCTTAATTATAACCCATCAGCTGTTGCTCAGAACTAATTTCTTGACTTTCGGAAGGTTTGCTGCTTGTATCTAGACTTTAATATTTTGGCTTCTATTGAAGATAAAGTGAGGTAGCAATTTTTTAAGTAATTGCCACCCCAAGAGGTTATTTTTACTTCTAGGCTTTACCCATTGTACCATTACAGGGGTTTTGAACAACTCTTTCTGAGTATGAACATCTTTGAACTTGGTTGAGGATGATTTATTATTCAGTTTAAAAAAAGCCAAAACAGCAGAGTATTTCTATAGTTACCAGAAAGGGCTACAGTGAGTGTGTGTGAATCGGGCCAAGGGGAGGAGGGCACTGTAGATGTGATAAGGTGTGACTGCAACTGCAGAAACTGGATAAGTTATGTTGTCTTCCTGCTCTTTGGGGGAGAATTACTCTTTTCGTTGTGATGAAACAATTTATTAGCTGTGCTGTGGGAACAAGTAGAGAAAATAGAAATTCAAAATGCAGGCTGCCATAGTAACCCAAACCTTTTAAGCTCAGAAACCAGCATTGGCTCTGTGACGTGTCTGGTGATGAGTGTAATAATGTTAAGCTTTTTGATACTCCATCCTTCATGAAGAGTCAGACACCTGGCTCCACTTCTATTTTATAAAGTAGGGATTTTCTACTTCATACACCGTCTGTTTTTTCTTTTGACAGATCCAAACCTCAAAGACCAAGGCAGCCAGCAAAGCGACGGTTCTCAGTTACCAATCAATATGATGCAGCAGCAAATGAATGTAATGCCACAAGTGAACGCGCAGCACCAACCCATGAATATCTTCCCGTACCCAGTGGGTGTCCCTCCTCCCATGATGAATATGCCACGAAATCCTTTCAACATGCACCCTCCGATGCCCATGCACCTCCCTGCCGGAGTGCCTCTCATACAGGTAGCTGCTCCCGCTAATTTGTCTCAGGGATTACCTCCGCCTCCACCTCCACCCCCACCATCTCAACAAGTCAGCTACATCGCTTCCCAGCAGGATGGAAAACAACTGCAGGTAGGCTTTAGCGAAAGCCATGGCAAGAGCAGTTCTGAAGGAATATCAGTTATGGATTTCTTCTATGGAATTACTATAGTCTTGATAAATTTATACTTGCTGTTTCTTTCTCTCTTGCCTGGCTTTTTCTACCCCACACCAAATTTGAAGTGGAAGTATCCACGAGGATATGAGTTGTATGCTCATACATACGGAGCTGTAGCTTTTAAATAATAATACACGCCACCATAACTGGTGGTAATGAGGTGTTCCAGCTGGGAATGGAACGCTGAAAAATTCCATCAACATTGTCCATTACCTTTTTCTTCTTGGAAGTGCCCTGTTTCCAAAACCAAGGTTTCCCCTTCAAAATCTGATTCTTGAGCTTATGCTTGAATCCCCTTTCAGCAGCGTTAGGAAGTGGCCCCAACCTCTTTGTTGTGGTTCTCATCCCGTGTGGTGTATCAGCAGAGGAAAGCTATTGAGTACTGCATGGCACCCATTTGTTTCACACTTCCATTCTCCAGCTGTCAGTATCTCAGCAGCTTCCCCCCCGCCCCCCATTTTCTTTTCTGTTTAATCTTTTGAGCCTTTTTGTTAAAAATTTCCAAGCTTTCTTTAGTATATTTAATTTCCTCTTCTTGCCTGATTCTCCTGTTTTTGCATGCCCTGTTCCAACCTAACTCCCACTTCGTTTCTCCAATTTCAAAAAGACTCTGCCCTGCCTGGGGTAGGTCAGACCGTCTCTTTGTGCCTCTCAAGATACCTTAAAACAACCTCTGGGTGTGTGAGTTCCTCCTGTGGCCAGCTGTTTATGTATTAAGAGCTTTCATATCAGGGAAAGGAATATGAACAACTTCCAGGAGAATGCGTGGCCCCACGAGGGGATGAAACGCTGCGTCTGTGATGTGTAAAGGGCTCCTCAGGGGTTGAGTGAGGTTTGTGCTTTCCTCCTGTTGCAGGCTGCCCGCTCTCACCTAAAATGCTTTCCCTGCATTCCAGGTTGAAAAAGTGATGTCTTACAACAGTGATTTCTAACCCTCTGTTTTCATGCGTCATCTCTAAAGATTTGAAGGGAACTGATAAATTACCTGCATTCTTTTCACTTCCAGCTGCTGTTACCCATTCATATTCATTAACTTAGAACAAAAGGAGTTAAGTACTGTGGGGGATACAGGGTGGGGTTACAGGCCAGATGGATGAAGTACTTTAATACTCTGCAAGGTAAAACAGTAAGGTATTCTTGGAACTAAAATGCTGGTAGATTGCTTGCTGATTTCGTTAAAGCCTGCTGTCTGTAATTAAAATATCTTCGCAATTGGAAATTCAGTAGGTTTAACCTCTAAAAATGTGAGAAGTCAGAATGTAGGCTACACACCTCTCTGAAATACAGTGGCTGGTGCAGCAACAAATAACCTTCCTATACAGATTGCTATCGCTCCGAAATACAGTTGTCTGTTAGGGAAAAGCCCCTGTTGTATTTGTTGCTCTTCCCTGCTCTTGGGGAATGGTCTCCGTGCACCTGGATGCTCTTGGGAGCCGCTGCTGCTGCTTTTGCTTTGAGCTTTCGTTGAACGAGTCCTTGGTGGTAGCACAATACAAATCAGTGAATACTGCGGGGCTCCACCTGTCCTTCCTCCTGAAAGGAAGATGAAGAGCACACACTGGTGAGCTTTAGTGTACTGACTGTAACAGCTCAATAGCTGTGGCCTTTCTGAGGAGCTCAAATTCCTCTTTCGTTATTTTCCATCTGGATAAATGCAGATGTGAAAATAAGTAGTGGCAATTACCTGCAAAAAAAGTAGCGTTTGGGGTAGCCTACCGGAAACATGTTGTGTTCTAGGCTTTTACTAAAAATGACCTCTATCTGAGGTCTGAGAGCTACTAAATATCTCCATTCCAAAGTATGAACAGTGCCTATGGTCTTTTGGTGATGTTTGGAAATGTACAGAAAATGGCTTTTCCTTGAAGAACAGCCCCTGGTGCTTCAGCCAGTGTTTCACCTCTAGCTTGGAGTAGACTTATCGCTGTGTTTGCATTTGAAATCCATTCACAAGTTCAAGCTGCTAACAAACATGAAAATAAATGTTTTCAAAGCAGCTTCGTTAGGCTGCATGAATGCAAGTGTGTTTGAAGGTAACTGTTTATATGTATGTTTAGGTGCTGATTTTGAAAAAAATGTTACTCTGATTTACAGAACAGGGCTTCCTGTGCTCTCCTGTGGCGAGCAGAGAGGTTGTGCAGCCCTAAGCTCCCTTCCCCTTGTGCCAACACCCTCCCTGCCTGTTTGCAGGATGCTTTGCTTGCTTTATCAGTGGGATCAGAGCCAGAATTGAGCAACCACGTGGCGGTGACATGGAGGACGCCTTAGTTTTCAAGCTTTATATTTATTTTTTTCCTTTGAGTGGATCCGATATAGTTTCTGTGCCTTCCATAATAATGGACAGTGTGGAAATGAGCTAACGAACTCAAGCATGTAGTATTCATAGATTCATAGATTGGTCCAGGCCGGAAGGGACCTCCAGAGGTCATCTAGTCCGACCTTCCTGCAAGGATGCAAGAAGCAGATGCGTTACCTACCCCAGAGACGCCATAAACAGAGACCAGCCAAGGTCACCCGGGACCTGGAGAAGAGTCACTCATCTTGTTCTTTGTGTCGCTTGCTTTAGCATTTCAGATCGATGCTCTTTCTAGAGCTGCTGAGACTTCTAGAAAGGCACGTTGTCATGCTGCAGGATAATGTGTTAACTACCGGTAACTTTTTAAAACAGGGTATTCCAAATGCTGCTCACGTGAGTAATAACATGAGTACTCCAGCCTTGCCTGCTCCAGCAGCAGTCCTGGGAAGCGTGGGAACAGTTCAGGGACCAAGCTCGGGTAACGCGACGTCGTCAAGTCACCTCAAAAGTTCTAATGCAGCGGTAAAAGTAGGAGAAAACAAAGCGAGTGTAACGGTGGAAGCCAGCGCAGATAGCTCCAAGAAGGACCAGGCAAGTTCAAAGTTCAGAGTCTATATCTATATGGTTTTTTTATATATATATATGTTTTATATAAAATAAAAAAATTGAGATACTAAAAAATAGCAAGCTATGGCAATAGCCCTTCTGTGTCATATACTTAATACCATCATATATGTGATACTTTCCTGGCAGCTGTAGGACATTAAACTAGCAAGCTGACTCTTTTTAATATAGTTTTCTTTAAAGCAGCACTATTATGAATAAAAAGTTGCTGTGGGACGACATTCTCTTCTTAGTAGATAGAAGACAGGCAGCTCGCCCGGGAGCTGAAATGTGAGCGAGGGGAGCGTGGTTTTCTGGTCTTCTGGAGTAACTGTGACCTGTGAAGTTTTAATTTGCGATGGATAAAGAGATACATACCCAGGCACTGAAAATTAAAACTCAAGTTTGTTTTTTCATCAGAAATTGTTAATTCAAGAAAAAGCGGCACAAGAGGTCAAACTAGCTATTAAGCCTTTCTACCAAAATAAAGACATCACTAAGGAGGAATACAAAGAGATTGTACGGAAAGCTGTAGATAAAGTAAGTTGATCTGTTCATCTGAAATGCGTACGTTGCAGTTGAGCTGGGGCTTGGGGTGGGTTTTCTGGATCTTGTGGGAACAACTGGTGGTTGCTGGGAAGGGGAACAGGAAAAGCAAAAACACCTTGGTCGTTCTCCATCCACGAGAGCTTTCTCAGCTCCTCAGAAAGTGACTCTCGTTGTTTGAAGGAGCTGAATGGAGATTGGGAAGTACTTGGGGAGCAGCTGGGGGAGTACCGGGAGTTTTCCAAGATGTCCTGCCTGGATGGAGAAACCTGGGGTGTTGGGAAGATGAATAAATAACATGAAACAACGGCCAATGAACAGAAGTGTTTCAAGCATCTTTTTTTTTTTTTCTTTAAAACTATTATAGGTTTGTCATAGCAAGAGCGGAGAAGTTAATTCTGCGAAAGTGGCAAATCTAGTGAAAGCGTATGTAGACAAATACAAACATTCGCGGAAGAAAAATCCCGAAGAGGCGGTCTCCTGTGAAAGGAAATGAAATAGAATGTGGTTTCGGTTTTTAATTTTATTCTATCTGCAAAGTGCAATTTCAACATGAACCGTTAACTGAAAAATTGTACATGACAGTGATTTGAATCTGGTTTTGATAAAATTATTTTTCAATGTAGTATATAATGTTTTGTTCTAAAGAAATATAGATCTACAGGGCAACTTCTTTATTCCTTTTTAAAAACAGATGTCTAAAAAAATATAAAGGTGTAAAGAAGAATCATTAGGAATGTACGATTGTGTGGATACTTAGATGTACAGCGTTTTGACTTGAATAACAGAGTGCATTAAATTAGAAGCTTCTGTCTGAGTACCTTGGGTTTGGCACAGGTATGTACAGTACATGGAATCGGTCAGATTAAAGGAAAATTTTTTTTCTTTTGATTTCTCCTTAATTATAGCAAAGATAAAATAATGTATTGCCTTGACAAATATTTCTAGCGTTAACTGGACAGGCTGAATGCAGGGGTCACAATGTGTATATATTAAAAAAAAAAAAAAAAGCACATGGAGTCGCCTGAACAGAAGAACTGTTTGGATTTTAAAAAGAAAAATCATAAACAGTAAAATGCAGCGCCCAAAGCCCCGGGTGGTGCACATCTGTTGTAACACCAAATAAAAAGTATGCTGCTTGGTTTCGTTTGTGACGTTTTTCAGTTTGTTTTAAGATAGTGGGATGACCTTGAATAATTGTGATGTGCTTGAGAGCCCTCCATCACCGCACGCCGACAGCCTCAGCTGGGGTCTCACCCTGCCCTGAGCCAGTAGGGGATGTGCAAGTGAGAGCTGGATGGTCAGTAAATCAGTTTCTTCTTCAAGTAAAATCAAAAACAGCTGGAATGCGTTCCTAGGCTTGATCAGAGATGGCCAGTTGTGCCAATCTTAGCTGTATGATATTTTCCTTCGTTAACCAGGGCTGGTAGGGTGGATCAGCAGACCGGTGTCGTGGAATGGCGCGATCCGAGGCCAGGTGCAGCAGCTTTTCTCCTTCCCCCGGCGCTGTTAGGCAGGGAGGGTAGCAGAGGTGCCACACGCGGGTGTGGGGACATCCAGTGAGGTAAAACCAGTTTCACTGAGGTAGCAGCAGGGAGAGGTGCTGAACCACTCCCTTAGCTGTGCATTCCTTAGGGAAAGAGCAGCTGGGCATCCTTCTGGATTTGGGTGGAGAAGGAGCCGTGCTCTGAGATAGAAGTAGTTGTTCCCTACTCCCAGACAGCACAGATAGAATTCCAGTGCTCCCCCTCCAGCCCTTCCATGCGCCTCCGGCGTTGGCTCAGCCCGGCTTCTGCTCCAGCCCAGGGCTCCTGGCCCAAGAGCAGGAATAAACCATTTTTGTCAAAAAGTATCAATCTCTTTTTCTGAGAAATTGCCTCTTGGTACCCACTAGTTCCCAAATTAACTGTTGGTGGCAGGAAACAGTCTTACCCTGGCAGTAGCTTTTACAGAAGCCTGAGGATGAAATAAGGGATACGCACCCCTGTACACACACACGAGTATATAGAGAGAGATATATGTGTAAAAAACGTGATGTTATCACAACAGTTGCTCACTTGGTTTTAACTATAGCTTTCTACAGACTTAATGAAGCATTTGACTGGCTATATTTATTTTTGTGTGCCTAAAGAAAAATACTATGTAAATTAGAAACAGATATAATACATTTTCTACAGTCAAGCCAGGTTTTAGATTTTTTCAAAATACTTGGTTTTACAGTGTGGTAGCAATTTGTATGATCTCTTGAACTATTTTAAGCTAAAATGGGTTAGCACTTTTTGGAAAAAAAAAAAAAATGTTGTAGCAAATTGCTATGTCTCTCCTGGTTTCTCACGCCGTGCGTAACTATTTTTATTACATTTTTCCTTCTCTGACTCTTCGGATTTGAATGACTTTTTATATCTTTTTACTCTATACAGTTGAGCCTTGCTATAAAGTTCCTTTCAGGAGACAAATAAATGTTTTATGGGGTTTGGTTGGTTGTTTTTTTTCTTTTTAGAGGAGAGGTGGAAATTGGGTGGGAAGGACCAATGGAGGGTTTAAACTGGGAAGAAGGGGGGTCATTAATTTCTTGTTTTGCAGCTCCTGGCTGGAAGATCAGATGTCACCTGCTGCCACGTTGCTGGGGCAGTGACTATAGTGATGCTCCACTGTATTTCAAATGAAGAACATCGGGTAGAGTAGCATGTGATCGGTAACTATTTTTTACGATGGAATACTCAGAAAATACGCAGTTCGCTACAATTTCTATGTCAAATTAAAAAAAAAAAAAAAATGCATTGCCTTAATACATGGACTCTCCTCCTATTTTTCCTGAAAAGCAGTAAGGGCTCTGTTGGTGTGGCCGCCCGAGAAGGCACGGGGTCATGGTTTTTGTTAAAAAAGTGTGAAAGCTGTATTTCTATTTATTGAACCTCCTTGTACTGAAGGTCCCGCCCCGCAGGAGCACTGACGGCGAAGCGCTGGGGACGCGGAGCCCCCCCCGATGCCTCTCGGGCGTCGGGAACTCCTTCCATCCCAATTGCCTTGAGGAAAACAAGTACAAAACCACGTCACCTTCTGTCAACCCACGGGAATGGAGAGGGTTTTCCTTGCGCAGCTCCCGCTGTCTCCCTGTGCCTGCTGCTCCCGTGGCTCAGCCTGAGGATGGGTCTGGGGGGCGCAGTGGCTGCTCTCCAGCGTCCACAGTTCGGTGTTTGTAGCGAACGGCTGGAGTGCTGTCTACTGAAAAAAAAAAACTCTAAAAACTAGTTTTGTGTAGTGCTTAACAGTTTCTAATAAATTCTTTTCACGAAGCCGGCAGTAGTCTGTGTTTGGTCTTCGATGACTCTGGCTCCACTGCTTTAACTCAGAGAGTGATGTAATCACTGTAACTTACCTACACACATATATACCTAATTTTGTTTTGTGTTGTCAGGGCTCCCTCTCCTTTTACATGTCGTTTGTTTTCAATGAGTCTGACTTCATAGAATCATGGAATGGTTAGAGTTGGAAGGGACCGTAAAGATCATCGAGTTCCAACCCCTCTGCCATGGGCAGGGACACCTCCCACTAGAGCAGGTTGCCCAAAGCCCCATCCAGCCTGGCCTTGAACACTGCCAGGGATGGGGCATCCACAGCTTCTCTGGGCAACCTGTGCCAGTGTCTCACCACCCTCACAGTAAAGAATTTCTTCCCAATATATAATCTAAATCTCCCCTCTTTCAGTTTAAAACCGTTACCCTGCCTTGCTGAAAGAATAACAAATGCCTGTGGCAAAACGTGCATTGAGGGCAGTGAGTGTCGGGGTGAGGACTGCGGGTGCTGGGTCTGGCAAAAGGCTGTGGGCCTCAGTGTGGTTTATCATCTGCTGCCTGGGCCAAACAAGGGCAGGACTTAAACCAAGTAGGCCGTGTCCTAGAGGTACCAACCAGAACAGTGGGCTTCGCTGAAAAGTAGCTCGCTGGGAGTTTAGCACATGGCCTGCCTTCCCTGCACGATGTAGTCCAGGCATCACTTCACTTCCTAGGATTAACCCCACTGTACCACCACAAGGTTCCTCCATAGGTAATGGAGGCACAAGCTGAGAGCCTGATGGCCTTCAAGGTGGCTCGTGGCTGCTCTGTGAAAGTCAAAGCAGCTTTGTTAGATGTGGGTTGGTGTTGCCATCCAGGATGGGACAGGACAGTCTTACCCTGGTGCTGCTCAGGTGGTGGCTTAGTTCTACGTTCACTAAAGGTGCCCTGATAGAGGGGCGCGTGGTCTTAGGGAAGAGCACACACCACTTTTTGAGGAGCAAGGGTAGAAATTAAGGTCCAGACTCAAGAGGGAGGGAGGCTCAGTGGTGTCAGTTCCTTGAGGCCAAGCCTCCAGAAGGCAGAAGAGCCCCTAGCGGCGTGTCCTGCAGCTGTAATTATGTAGTGAGGCTGGGCTAGTCGGACTAAGCCAAGGAAGGGTTTGGTCAGTCATGATGGCTGTGACGTTACCTCAAGTAGTTGGCGATACAGTTGAGCTCACTGCAATGGAAGCTGAGGGAAGACATGCTGAAAGACATAATTTCCAATAAAAAGGGTGGTCTTGAAGAAGAAAGTAATTAAAACCAACCAACTGCAGTTTAAATCTTACTGCCAGAGTTGTAAGCCAGTTCAATTTCCACGTGCCTGCTTGGGGGCATGGACATTTTCAAGCAGCCTAACAGCAAAACCCACCACCTATTGTTGCAAAGGCCTTTTCAGTACATCAGGTTGACTTAAGCTACGTCTGCTGGTCCCCTCTCAGCCTCCACCTGCAGTTTGCTGCACACAGAAGTCAATTTTTACACACGCAAAGCTCTTGATCTGTGTCCTGCACACTCGAGCAGGTGAGGAGTTTCATGCATTTAAAATCGAATTACACTTGCGTGTCGGGGAACCCATCTGCCTGATCTCCTCAAAGGGCCGTCGCTGCATGGAGTGCGCTGGTGGGAGGCAGGGTCTCTCGGTTTGGGTCTGAGCTGTGGTGGCACCACCAGGACAGAAATGCGTCTGAGCGTGCGCCGGCCCCGAACACGGGGAGAGGAGCAGCACGTGGGGACAAACGGCAGGGGCAGAGGTAGCTCATCAGTCAGGATTTGTAATTTTGCTGAGCCAGTGGAGCCGGGTTTGTGCAGCCAAAGCCGCTGCAAGCAGCGCCTTGCAGTGCCTTCACTCAGCGCTGCCGTAGGGCTCACCCGGATGGAACCTAATGCCAAAAAAAGGGCTTGGTTTTTTTTCCCCAAAAGTCACATCTCAAGCATTGTAATATATCCGCGTGTAAAACAAATACGTTGATTCCAAAGGTGGATTTGTACCTTTTGAATTACAGTTATGAAACTATGCTGGCAACATTTTTCATTATTATTACAATATTCATATTAATACTTTATAAAAAAGTAGAGACAGTAAGTAAGGACAATAAAGTAGATGATAACCAATTTCAGTAATTAAAGTGTCCTTATTAGATGCAGCAGCTTTCATCTATGAAGCTGAAAAAAACCAAATCACTAACCTAGAAATTAAAAAATAAAACCCAACAACCAAAAAGCACAAGTAACTACTCACGTATAAGGAGGTGAAGCCGTGAGAAGGCAGAGGCTGGGATATGGAACTTGACTCAAACTTGGCTGTTACTTTTCCAATCTTCTTCACTCCTCCCAGAATCTCACGCACCAACCGCAAAGTTCAACCTGCTCTTCATTTTCATAGAGCGTTTGTGCACCAAGTGCCGGGGGTTACAGCAGTGCAGGAGGTGCTCGTTACACCCGGTAAACAATCAAAGCCAGAGTGGAATCCAGCACGGAGAAAAATTACTGCAGGAGCCAAACCCAAGGAGTTCTGGCAGCAGGTCGTCATATAATTAGCCCTAAAGCGTTGCAGACATTAAACCTACAACCGCTGAATGTTTGATGAGGAGCATCAACCAAAACCAGCCAGGGATCCCCAGAAGCTTGGGTGGGACGAAAGAAAGCAGGAGAGCAGAGCTTCTCCTCCCACGGGCAGAGGTTGGGCAGGGACCCCCAGGTCCCCCCCAGTTGGCCAAGACTTCAGAGAAGCTTATGGCAGAAGCGAGATTTGGAGTTGTGAGCCTTCTAAACCCTACGGACCCCAGGTGACGCAGGTGTGACAGCCCCACCATCACACTGCGGTGACAGAGCTCTCGGGCTGTGCAGGTCACGTCCCATCTGAGTAGCACAGGGAGACGCACCCAGACCAGCGCCCACCTCATTCCTTCATTACCCCAATGACACCACATGGAATGACATAATCATTTGTAAAGGTGCTGGCTCCCTGTCTCTAGGATCTTATTCCAAAGGAAAAAGCAACTGCTGGCCTCCTTCCTCCCTTCCTGCTCCCTTCACCCGGGGCTGGCGATGCACCTGAGCTCCAGCGAACCTTCCTGAGGCCCTGTGCCAGAGAGGAGGCCACCGAGGCCAGCAGCAGAACTAGGATGAGGGTACAACCTCCCATCCTGGAGGACACGTTCCATACTTCATGGTTCACCACATAACTCCATCCTAAACAACATAAAGACAGAAAGCTCTGCCCTAAGAGAAGGAACAAGCAGACATTTGGGTATCAGAAAAATTTACTCTCAGCCAGGACAGCAAGTCACCTGTGGACACCCGGATTTAAAAACCCCAAAACAACAAACCCAGCAAACTCTCTCACAATGTAGTTTGCGGCAAATCCACCTAAGAGGTATTCGAAGGCCACTTTAAACCAGCTGTCCAGAAGCCACCCAACACAGGAGCAGAAGACAGACCTTAGCATGATTCATCTTTACGAGATTTTTGTCACTCTAATGTTGCGTTTCTTTCCACCTCAGGTAAAAAGCAGCCAGCTTTTTTAAAGGTACCGGCTCAGGTTACTCTCTGGTTATCTTACCACAGCCAGGCACAAATGGGGTGATGTTGTGAGAAAGGGTAAGTTGTGATACAGCCACGCAAAATCCAGCAGGCTGTTAAAGCCCACGGAGGTTGGGTTTGAAATCCCAGCAATTTAAGAACATACTGTCATCTTGCCAGGAACACCACAAAGCAAGCAGTGGTAACTTCACTCGTAACCATCAGCCTTGAATTCTCCGCCACCTGAAAACGGTCCGTTTGAACTCAAACCCCTCCGTGTGAAACCCCCGTCTCGCCCCACGGATCCAGCTACTCACAGTTCACCCACCCCTTACCAGCTGCAGCCCAGAAGGGCACACACGGAGCAACTTCTCGGCTCCACAACCTCCACCTCTCTGCAGTCTGCGCACACACCACCTCACCCAGCAAGCAGAAGGACACCAGGACAAAGCTCTCTCCACAGCCACCCCTGCAAGGGACGACTGGCAGTCCTGCAACAGCCCGGCAGACACGGCAGCGGAGGGGGGAAGAGCCGGACGGGATGATTACGGGTATCGCATGCCGCCGCACGTCATCCTATCACAATAAACCCCTGCTGTATCTTCCCAGGAGGCAGGGCAGTACCGTGATCCCCGTGTCACAGCAGAGGAGAGAGCTCCACGCGCCGTGACTCGCTGCAAGCCACAGAGGAGACCTTTGGCAGCGACGTGAACTCAACTCAAACCTCGCTAACGTGCTCCTGTGCTTCTTCCCCTCTCCGGGCCACTCCCCTTCGAAGCTGGAGAATGAAACTACAAAGGAAAAACTGAAAACAAAATATTTTTAGTAGTAATAAAATTATTTCAATCTAGGATGTGCTCCGCCCCAAACCCTAGTTAGGCAGGCAGTAATTAGCACCCACGGCTGTCACGCAGCGCAGAAGAAACACCGGGAAGCAGATCATCAGGCAAAGCCAAGGGTAAATTAATGGGGAAAAGAGCCAATTTAAAGGTGAACAACTGTAACGCTTTCCCAAACCCTTCCAGGGAAGGCTGTTGCAATAGTTGTCAGTGGAGATGAGACCACACGCCAAAGCGCTGGGTTACTGTGCTGGTAACTTAACAACCTCTAGAAAAGCCAGGCTGATGACTGAGGAATGATGTTTACTCTGGCAAGAGGTGCTATGAGCATCCCACGCCGAGAGACACTTCAAAAGAACTTGAACTGTAGATACAAGAGATTCTCTCATTTAAAATACATACCTAACCTGAAATTAGTACAATATAGTTGTGTTTCGTTACGGTTTTTTGTACTCTTCTTCAAAAAGCTGCTGTGGAGCCCAAGCCAGAGCAGGAATCCCTTATGACCGTGCTCCTGAGCTGACCCTCACTGGAGACCACAGGACGTTTTCCATCAGTTGTAGCGAGCGGTGCTGTCGCTGAAGTAACTTACAACGAATACACAAAATAGAAATTATGTATTTACCCGCTCCAAAAATATCTGCGATGGTAGTATGCTGTGTATCACGTGTAACATGAAACACACGCTGCTACTTGCTCTCCTCCTCAATGACTTTTCAAAAATTAGATTTGTCACAACTTGGAGCTGTGAAGAGCGAAGTGACAGCAAGCCTGCATCAAACTCCCACCTAGAACTATGAGGCTCACAAGCACTAAATTGCAGATGACACAGACCTGGCAATCAGGGGCGGGTCAGGTTGGATATTAGGAAAAATTTTTTACACTGAAAGGGTCATTAAGCATTGGAACGGGCTGCCCAGGGAGGTGGTTGAGGCACCATCCCTGGAGGTATTTAAAAGACGGGTTGACATAGTGCTTAGTGACATGGTTTAGTGACGGTTTTTATCAGAGTTAGGTTTACAGTTGGACTAGATGGTCTTAAAGGTCCCTTCCAACCTAGACAATTCTATGATTCTATGATCACACCACGATAGCGGTTACAGCGCTAAGGTGCCTCTGCAAGTCCTGCATCTTTTTGCTTTTTGGCAACTATATTCTGAAAAGAGATGTTCTCCTGGAGCAATCGGCCAGTAAATATTTCACAGTAAAACACTGAATATGCCCACAAATAAGCAACACACGCCACCATTCCACATCACAGACTGTAACTATATAATCTATACTTTACCCCACATTCTACGATTTGTTACTCAGGGAATCACGGAATTGTTGGAGTTGGAAGGGACCTCTAGAGATCATCTAGTCC